>NC_134711.1:112029130-112341086 GCF_049634645.1 Pelodiscus sinensis
AATACAATGCTCAGGTTACACCCTTGAGTGTCTGCTGCTGAGCATATTGTCCATGGCAGAGCTAATAGTGGATGGTGGGGTGACTTTGTCCTCACCCAACGGCAGTCTTTAAGTGTGTATGTGTATATGTATATGCATATACATATACGTTTATGTATGGTGCTTCCTCAATGAAAAGCTCTGTATGAGAGCTAGTACTGTTGGGACTAATTCTGAAACCATGCTGCATGAGGAACTCCCTCTGATGGGAATGAAAGTTCCTGAACAGGATTTCCTGCTGCTGTGTGTCTTTATTAATGACTGTAAAGTGCATGTAAAACATAGCAATTCTGTAGTTGTAGTTTCAGACCCACTTTGTGCTCACTTTAATTGATAGAGCCCTGTGCAGATAAAAAATTTGTATCTGCATCTGCAGATATCAGCATCCACATCTGCAGATGAAGATACATGTAGGTATTGAGCAGAGATCTATGGATTTACAGGACATTATTAATTGGGTGTAAAAGTGTACAAAAGGTATAAGGCAGGGTTCTCGAACTCCCAGAGCACGCTCCATTCCTGGCTGGCACAGTTGCACAATCTGGCTTGGAAGTCCCAGCGGGCCAAGGAGGGCCTGTCTGTTCCCATTCCCCAAGCCCTGTGCCTTCCCCCCATCACCCTACCCATTCTCCCATCCCCCAGCATCCCATCCCCTGAGGAGGCATCATTGGGATTACTGCGGTGGGGGGGAGGGCATGGCACGGCACGAGGTAGCAGTGATCAGGCCCCTTCGCACACCCTGTGGTGGCAGGAGCTGTGGGGAAGTGGAGCACACTTGGTGGGTGTACTTACGCTACTGAGTTCCACTTCTCCACAGCTCCTGCTACCATAGATAGTACGAGAGGGCCTGACTGCTCCTGTTGCCCTATACCATACCCCCCTCCATAATCCCTAAAGCTGCATCCTCAGGATAAGGGGTGCCGTGGAGTGGAACAGATGGTGCAACTGTTCCATCTGGGGACGGCCTGTGGGCCAGGAATTTGAAACCCCTAGTGTAACGCAATGAAGAATCAGACACATAGAGCAGTAACCTGTTCAGATCCAAAACATTGTAATGTTACTATTTATCACTGTGGGCAGCATGCTGCTGTCTTTTTACATAGCGTACATAACATTAATGAATGTGGCTTAAGAACTAAGCATATATAATGCTGAAGACCTAAGTGCATGTATATAATGCAATTCTGGGAGCTTCTGAAACACAGAAGAGTGTGAAGGTCATTTGTGGACTCACAAAGTAGTTCAGGGGTTATTAGCCAATTCCTAGACAGTATAGGCAGTGTGACCTGGCCAAAAATGCTAAGATTCGAACAGGGTGCTAAAGGGAGAACAGATTCTCTCAAAACAGTATCATGAAGTGTCCCCTAGATTCCATACAGTATCACAGGATAATTTTCAAAAACTCTTGCGAGGTTAGGTGTACATGTTACATAAACTCATGCATGTGCTCCGAAATCCCTTAAACATATTTGAAAGCCTCTTGCATGTTTGGCATTATTAATGTAAAATCTGGTCAGGAGCCTTGCTGTGCATACGCTAAGGCCCATGTTGTCTATGGTTCTATACCTGCAATAATGTAATTGGATGTTAGCTGAGATGCTGATGTATAAAAATTATGTGAGGCTGACAGCTAATTTTCCGAACCCAAAGCAGGACTGCATGCAATTAACTTGCTGAAGGAATTACATGGACAATTATCTTATATTTGGGGTAATGAGGAAATGCCAACTCACTAAATTGATGTCTTGGAGAGTAAACAGTTACGTTCAGTTCAAACCTCATTTGTATAATGGATGATGTTCAAATTGCATGTGAAGGATAATGGATACCCTTCAGGTTTTCAGCTAATATTTCTATTTCCATGTAATATGACCCCCCGGATGTGTTATCGACATCAGTGATTGAACCTTGGACCTCAGTATTTAAAGCCATATGCCTCTTATAAACCAGGTTCATTAGCTTTGAGGCAGTTACAGACTCTCTTAAATCTCCATATGGTCCAGCCTCTGTAAGATCAGAGAGAGCCATACTGTGTAAGCATGTGGTTAAATTAGGGGTAGGCAAAACTATAACCTGCAGGCCACATCCAACCCAATCAGGGCTTTGAATCTAGTCCTCAGTCCAGCAGTGCCATGGGGTTAATGCAGGCTGCCTATGTAGGCTCCATGACACTCATGGAAGCAGCTGGAATGTCCCTGCAGCCCCAGGGAGGGGACAGAGGGCTCTGCATGCTGCCCTCACTAGCAGGCACAGTCCTTGCAGTTCCCATTGGCTGGAAACAGGGGCTGATGGAAATCTGGAGAGTAGTACCTGCAGGCGAGGGCAGCACATGGAGGCACCTGCCCCAACCCCACCCCCAGGAGCTGTAGCTGGATTTGTTGGCTGCTTCTGGGAGCAGCACAGGCCTGGTGGGGTGGGGGGAGGGAAGGGAGCCAGTCTTAGCACCACTGTACCATAGACCGGGAGCCAACCAGGGTAAGCAGTGCCTAGCCAGAGCCCACACCATAACTCTCTGCCCTGAGGCCTCTCTTGCACCCTACATCCACTCCCACACCCCAACCCCCTACCCCAGCTCTACATTCCTGGTCTGCCATGCAATTTCTTTACCCAGATGTGGCCCTCAGACCAAAAAGTTGGTCCACCTCTGGGTTAAACACAATCTTCAATGGCCAGGAACACTCAAGATGTGCTTCCAACATCCACTGCAGCTCATCTGCCCAGCCTCAACTTGTAACAGGACATCCTAAGATAGATCAGCAATAGTCGAATGAAGTACAACTCAGCATCTCCCCGATCTGTTCCTATGCCCTGATCTACTGCCCTTATACATGTAGTTTGGTCACTTCTGAAGGAGTTTCTGCTGCTTAAGAAAGAGGGAGCAAGACCGTACAAGTGACATTTCTCCATCTCCTCTTGTATGCCCTTCTACCCTCTGACCTGGTAGGGGTTCCCACACATTTTCCCTTGCCTCTCCTTTGAAGGGCATGTCTACACTGTGCAGCAATGGAGAGTAGAGGGGTGTGAATTCTAAAGCACATGAACATGTTGCATGCTAACTGGACCCTACGGGGACCTACTGGTGCCCTCTTAAAGTTCTCTAGTAATGTGTGGTGTTGTAGTACTCTTTGAAACTGGACTATATTAATGTGAATTCAAGCAGGTTTCACTCAGGTCAGTTACAGAATAATATTATAATGCATACTGGAATTTACACCCCTCTAAGTGCAGATCTGAGTGGTTTTCATATCCTAGACAGTTCACCACTAATTGTCTTCTACTTGGCAATAGTTAGTTATCTTCCAGTGTTAGCAGGCACTTTATGCCATCTGTTCTTTTCTTAGCCTTTCATTGATTAGCAATTTTTATCATCTAAATAGTTGGGGCTATGCAGACTTGCAGTAAGATGAAAACAGCAGCACTTTCCTTGGAGGTCTTGTGCAGGTTAGCTGTGGTTATGGTTAGCAGGTGAACATTCCTGTATTGCAAAAAACGAAGCAATGTACGTGTATAGAGAAAGGATATACAGTGAAACTCCATTGGTCCGGCATCCAATGCTCTGGCACTCCTGATGGTCCAGCACCATCGGGAACCCGGAAGTGCTCGGGGCAGCCGGACAGTTGGACCTGCTTTGCGCCCAGCTTCCCCGATTCAGCCGCTGCTGAAACTGACCAGCAGCTGAATCGGAGAAGCCGGGGGCAGAGCAGCTGGGGTGCTGCTGGGTTGGTCCTGTAGCGCCACCCTCGGGGCTGCGGGACCAACCTGGCAGCACCCCAGCTGCTCTGTCCCAGGCATCCCCAAGAGCAGCTGGGCTGCTGCCAGGTTAGTCTCACAGTGCCGAGAGACGGCGCTACCGGACCAACCCAACAGCACTCTGCCGCAGGCGTCCCTGATTCAGCCGCTGCTGAAACTGACCAGCAGCGGCTGAATCGGGGACGCTTGGGGCAGAGCCGGACTATCGGAAGGGGGGCTATGAGGGGTCTGGGGTGGCATCCCCCCCACCCCACCCCACCCCAGACCCCTCATAGCTCCCCCTTCTGATAGTCTGGCATATTTGATAATCCAGCACCCCTTGGGTCCTAAAGGTGCCAGATTATCGGAAGTTTACTGTACTGTGGGAAGCCGGCCTGGGAATTAATTATTTTAAAGGAGATAAATCCAAAATCTTAAATTCAGACCACTGCAAATTTTAACAGAGGCTCAACTTTGAATTTGCCAATACTTTTTTTTTCAGCTCAGATCCTCAGGCCTCCCTTTCCTAGACACCCTCCCGCTGCCTCCCAGAAGCCAGCCATGCTCCATCCCCCCAGCCCAGACGCCCCCTCCTCACACCCAGATCCAGAAGGAGAGAGAGCCTGTTGCTGCTGGTCCTAGCCAGGCTTGTGTGAAATTTCCTACGTACCACCTTCTCCTAGTCCTTCCCTGACAGCATTCCGGGAACTGCATCTGCTAGAAACTCTGTACTCTCCCTTTCCCTAGTGTCTTCTATGTGTGAGTTGGGCTCTGCTTGGTCCAGTACCCATAGTGGAGGCCTGCAGCACTGCAGACCGTTGGGGGGGGGAGACATGCGGAATTTTATATCCAAAAACATTAAATGCCGCTTTGTGAAGTGGTGTAGAATTCACCCAGGAAAATATATTTGCTTCCGTAGAATAAGGGGATTATGAACACTTTGCAGATGCTCTTCAGTTACAAAGAATTAATATTCAGTAAAGATGCCTTTAGTTAAGAGTGCAATTAAGATTAATGGACTATTTAATGCATTTCATCAGATTTTACATATATAAATAAAATCCCCTGGCTTTATAACCAGTTGTTTTAGGGAATGATAATGTTAAACTGCATTCTATGAAGATGAAAGCAATTTCTCTGTGGAGACAAGCAAATATAAATCCTAAATATGAGATTAAAGGCTATTCTAAAAATATTTGAGATTCTAGATCATGAACAGGGAAATCCTTTTTTCACAGAAGCGCCCGAGTGCTGTATTAGTAATTATGGAAGTGTTTCTGTTCCTTCCTTGTGCCCTTGGAGGAGGATTCCAGTCCCTTCAGATTTGCCAAGCACAAAATCCATTTATGAGAATGTTCACTGGAATGAAGTTCTGCCTACAGCTCTGTGAACAATTGATTTTTTTTTTTTTTTTTGGTTTGCTGGGGCTGAAATGTAAAAACATCATTCTGGAGCTATCCAATCCAAAAATATGTTGGTTTCCTCAGCAAAATAAACAAATTCGAAGTCCAACAAAATATTTTGTTCAACTTGATTGAAACATTGCATATCAATTTTGGGTACTTTAAACTGCTATTTTATTAAAAGGATATTTGGACACACGTGCAAATGAGGACCAGGAGGTGGTGCCACCTTTATTCCCTATAACCCTGTGGTTAGATCTAGGTTCTTCACATCCCAAGTGAGCACTATGACCTCAGGACTATATGGCTGGTAGGGAAGCATCAGCTCTCCTGTGGTTTTGTTAATGGTGCATAAGTTCTCTTGTGAATATAGACTCCCCCACCCCCAACTTTCCAATTTTTTTTGTCAAATCTGCATTTTCTTGGTGAATAAACTATTTGTGCAAAAATGTCACCAGCTCTAGTTATGCCCTTATCAGGATACACATATAGAGTTGGTGAACTGAATGTAGGCTGAGTCATCGTCTCATCCTTACTGGGGTTTCTTTTCTGTAGAAGAGACAGATGTGGACAGCAGGCTATGGCGACTCTGGGTTTTTAATCTCCCATCTGAATTGGAGAATATTCCTGCCCAATGCCTGTTCCCCAGGACCGACGGCATCTTCTCCTTACAAATTACTCAGCAACAGTGGTAAGGGCACTGAAAGGGCACTGCTGCCTTCTTTGCTGAGCCAGTAGCCAGAAAGAAATCCGCTTTTTTAATAAGGGGGGGGGGAGGAATATAGAGCTAACATATCTACATCAGATTGCATACACAGTGTCCAGTCTTTTCTTTTGTTGCATGTTGTGTTTAACAGCCACTTCACACAAGTATAAGTGCCAATACCAGACAGTAGAGACTAGTAAGGCACCCATTAACCACATATCAGTATCCCATATCGCACACCAAGCTGTGTTCAATCTCTCCAGTCACATCTGTCAGTATTTGGGTAGATTTTAATGGAGGGAAAGGAAAACTCAGTTCTCCCTAAATACTGTATTAAAATAATTCATATATAAATTTAATCCAAGAAAGAGGAATATGCGAAGTTTTAGATCACTTTTTGTGGGTATGGTTAGTCTTTTCAGACAACATGTAAAGCCCCAATCCTTTCAAATGGACTTTGCACAAGGGGATCCACTGTGACTACAGCACTTCATGAAAGGTCCTTGTAATCCTTCTAGGTGCTTCTAAGGTTTCCCTTCACCATGCTGTGTGAGCACTTCATATTAATGAATTTAACATCTTTGGGAGGTAAAAATTACTATCATCTCCATTTTGCTGGTGGAGATCTGAGGCTCAGGGAGTATATCTGAAGTGTCATGCAAGGAAATTAATCTGTCTGTCCTGGGGAAAAGTCCCATAGATTAACTACAAGACTGTCCTCCCCGTCCCTACCCTCAGAGTTGTAGTGGTCTCCTTGGAAGCTGACATCCCATGTTGGCTCTGTGAATCCTATCTTCTGTCTGCATAACCAAACACTGCGAGCACCCCAAAATGCAATCGAGTCGAGAGCCAGGTTTTCCATTTGGGCTCAAGTCTAGACAAAACTCAGTGCTGGGTAAGGGGTTTTACACGGAAAGAAAAGACCATGCTGCTTTAAAACCGTAGTCCAGGTCCCCAATTGTTATGAACGGGGGGCTGACAGAATTGCTGGGCCCCTGGGCAAGGTGTGTAAAGAGATGTGGCTCCAGAAGGGGTGGAGCTTCAGACAGAAGGAGTGGGGCTGGAGCTCCAGCAGTGATTTAAAGGGCCTGGGTTCCCAGTTGCTGCAGTAGCTGTGGTGGTGGCTGGGAGTCCGAGGCCCTTTGAATAATTTGGCTCTGGGTGAGTTGCCTCCTTTACCCCCCAATCAGCTGGCTTCGTTATAAATAACTGATGACATTCCATTGGAGCTGTGCAATTTATGCCATCTGAAGGGTTGTCTCATTTTATTGAAGGCTGAGGAGGAATTCTTTAAATGATTTATTAAACTAATTTTTCCCCCTAAAAACCACATCTGATAAAATTGTAGAAGAAGTTCAGTGTGAGGATCTGGGAATATAGATCAAGAATGTAGCTGGAATAATTACTATAATTCAAACAGGACTTCTCAAAGGGAAAAAAAGTTACAAGTGTGATAATGAATTGATTTTACATAAATAAAAATGATAAGGTTTTTTGCCCTGCTAAGACAGAAACCTCTAAAAGGGATTTAATTAAATATATCTCAGTTCTTAAGATTTTTTTAACTGCTTGGCAGAACATCCAAAAGAAAAATGATACTGTCTAGGAAGTAATTATCCAAAGAAGATGTGCTGTTTGCCTTCTTGCCTGTTATACTTATCTGTAGCAGGGGAAGGGGTCAAGGAAGTGAGGGGCAGGAAGAAATTGATTCTTAGCAATTTGAGATGTAAGGACATTTCTAGCACTGTCTCTGTTGACCAAGATGGGATTGGTTCTCCTAGGGCAGGGGTGTCCAAACTTTTTTCAAAGAGGGCCAGATTTGATGAAGTGAACATGCGTGAGGGCCGACCATTTTGCCTGACATTCTTTGAACCATTAAAATTAAATGCAAATTAACTATTTTATGCAAAGTTTATTGCAAACGGCAAACGACATAACACCAACTATACATGTTGTGTCCAAATATATTTATAACTGATTTAGACCAACTGACATTAACTGAGATTTTACAATGTATTCATCTCAATTGAAAAAAAAACTTGCCTACACTAATGTGAAGGGTGAAACTGAGATCTGGACTGCAGTACATAGGCTAGGTCTGGTTCAAAGGCAGTGGTTTTGATGCGCAAAATGTCACGCAGGTGAGAGTCACTTAGTCTTGTCCTCACACGGTTCTTGTTAAAGTTCATAGCAGAGAATGTCTTCTCACACATATATGTTGAGCCAAACAAGCTCAGCATTTTCTTAGCCAATGTTCGAATCTCTTGAAACCGGCTCTTATCCAGTTGGCGGTAAAAGTTCACAAGAGAGAGCTGTTGGTTACGACTGTGTAACTCGCTGTCACAATGCAGCTCAATGAGCTCGAGCTGCAGCTGATCTGGAGCATCCTCGGGGTCAACAGAGAATGGAGAGGAGAAAAGGCCGATCTCCTTTTCAATAGCTGCAAAGTCCTGAAAGCGCCGTTTAAACTCCCCAGCCAGAGATGCGATGTCTGCTGCATACCTGCTCGTTTGCGCACTGATATTGTCCTGTGGAAAACTGTTCATTATTTCCTGCAACACTGAAAAATGTATGGTATTGGGCTGTGTTTGTGACAACTGCCTTATGAAAAGTTGTCCCAAAGGCTTTGAGGTGTGAATAAAGCTGGTTCACCGCTGCATCTTTCCCCTGAAGACTCGTGTTCAGTACATTCAGATGCTTTGTTATGTCAACTAGAAACCCCAAATCAGCCAACCAAATAGGATCAGATAGTTCTCGCATTGGTTGTCCCTTTGTTTCCAAGAATTCTCCGATTTCCTTTCTGAGAGAGTAGAAACACTGCAGTGCAGACCCCCGACTGAGCCATCTTACATCGTTGTGATATAAAACATCTTCGTATTCAGCCTGGATGTCCAGTAGAAACTGTTTAAACTGGCGGTGGCACAGGGCTTTAGAGCGAATAAAATTAATAGTCTTTAGCACCGGTTTCATAACATGATCATATTTGAGATGTTTAGCACAGAGAACTTGTTGATGAATGATACAATGGAGTTTAATAGCTTTGCCTCCTTCTTCGATCACCTTGTTACAGATTAGGGTTGATAATCCACTTCGTTCACCAACCATGGCAGGTGCCCCATCAGTAATAATCCCAGTAACTTTGTTCCAAGGCAGTTTCATGTCATCTATGGCGGAACTAAGAGAAACAAATAAATCTTTTCCTCTTGTTTGGTCCGTAAGGCTCTGGAGGTCAAGTAGCTCTTCAGTCACATTCATTTCATCGTCCACCCCTCTCATAAAAATCAGCAACTGAGCTGTGTCAGATAGGTCCGTGCTTTCATTACAGGCTATTGAAAAGAAGTCAAAATCCACTCCTTTGGATGTCAACTGTCTCTTAATATCTGATGAAATCTCTTCAATTCTCCGTGCTACAGTGTTACGAGCCAGGCAAATGTTGGCAAACTCTTGCTTCTTCTCGGGACAGATATTCTCAACCATTTTCATAACGCATTCTTTGATAAAGTCACCCTCAGCAAAAGATTTGCAATTTTTAGCAATTAACGTTGCTACCTCATAGCTCGCCCTTGTGGCATTTTCATTTGACTCACGGGCTCTTATGAAAAATTTCTGTTGTGACCTTAAAATAGCTTCAAGTTGCTTCAACTTTTCACTGCGGTCGTGCCCTGTAAGCTTGTCGTATGTGCTATGTCTCGACTCGTAGTGTCTCTTGACATTAAATTCCTTATAAACAGCCACAGTCTCTTGGCATATCAGACAAACACAGTGATTCTCTATTTCAGTGAAGAAATATTCCACTTTCCACCTGTCCTGGAAGCGGCGGCCCTCACTGTCAACTTTCCTTCTCTTATTTACAGTCGCCATTTTTTTAAATTGACCAGAAGGGGAAGGGATCATGTGAGCGCAGTGCCAGAGGTTTAATACACTGCCCAAGTAATACACTGCACTAATACACTGCCCAACAAGAATTCTCTTGCCTTTGTGGCTGTTTGTGGCGAAGTCTCTAATGTTCGCAGCTCCACGTGCCTGAGCCCGCCAGGAAGCTGACAGTGCGCAGGGCCAATCACAGATACTGAGCTTGAGCAGTTGCGGAGTCCGTCCCTGATCTCAGCAGCTGCGGAGTCCGTCCCTGCACTCTCAGCCCCAAGGTAGAGGGCTTGCAGAGTCAGAGGCGGGTGGAGAGCGCAGGGCACGCTGGCCTCACGGCGGCCCGGGGGCAGGGCGAACCCGTAGCCAAGCGGGGGAGCGGGGCTGCGGACGTGCCCTACATGGAGGACTTTAGGACCGCAGTGGCCGCCATGGACGGCGGCGGCGCGGCCAGAAGAGGCACCAGTCAGAGGAGCGCCGGGGAGCCAGGAGAGGGGGAGGAAGCGGGGGCTGTCCCTGCACTCTCAGCCCCAAAGCGGAGTGCAGGGGCAGGGTTTGGGACCGCGGCGGCGGCCCGAAGCGGCGCGCTGAGCGCGCCAGTTAAAAAAAGCACCGGGGAGCCGGGAGAAGCGGGGGGCCGTATTAAATCCGACCGCGGGCCGCATTTGGCCCGCGGGCCGGACTTTGGACATGCCTGTCCTAGGGAGCATTATGGTTGGTTGACAATGGCAAGGAAATATTTAATGGCACTTTATTGTGTGATTGATTGGAGGAATATAAGGAACTTGGCATATTGTGGTTTTGGCATGATTAGTGAAAATCCGAGTACTGGTCACAGGCAGAGAGATTACAGAAGCAGTCTAGTGGTGACATCTTGGGCTTCCCATTCCTATCATAGTGCTTAATGTTTATACAATGGTTTCTGAGTTTCCGATCGTGTCTTCTTTTTCTCACGGAATCCCTCCTCTGGCGGACACTTGTCCATTTTATTCAAGCTTTTTGTCTTTCAAAAACCTTAACAGCTAGCACATCATCACCTGCTTCTCTGCCTTGTCAACAGTGGCAGTCTCAAGCATCTGTTTACTGGTTGCTCCCGCAATTCTCTTTGTGCCTCCTTCTACACTACTCCCTTATGCGTGGTACTCCCTGGCCAGTCTGATCCATGAGGCCACAAACCTCTCCTCTTTCCCATGCCGATTCCGGACACACAGATTCTGTCTACACACCGAAAAGAAATCTTCCAGCTGCTATATATATTTGACATTTTTTTAAAGTATAGATGTATATGCGTTGATTGTGACCATCTCCCATACCTTTCATATGTTGCCCTTCTTCCCCACTCCCCAAAAAAGAAGATAGGAATTTAATGTGTGTGTCTGTTATAATCCTGACCATGTGTAATGTTTGGTGTGTCCTGCTGTCACTTTCTTTTGGTCAAGTCCTTATGTGTAGGGGGTGTCGGGCAGTTGTCACTGACAATGGGTCAGATACCTACCCATTATAAATTGTCGCTGCTCCATTAATTCAATAAAGAGATGCTGATTTGCACCAGTTTAAGATCTGGTCTAGAGTATACAGCACCCAGTACAGTGTGGCTCTAATCTTAACTGGGGCTGTTACCGCAATACAAATTAAAAATTGGATATGTTATGTCCCATGGTGCACAACTCTGTCGTGCCTCTTTGGAAGGTGTTTTGAGATCAAGGGGGAATTAAGATCCCTGCACCCTCCCCATGAAGGGAGAATGGCAGGGCACTGTCTGACTTTTCCTGCTGTCCCATAGCAGCAGGATGTGTGAGCTGCTAAGCCCGTTTGTTTTTCAGTCTCATAGCTTTGTTTCACAAGATAATTCCAGTTTTATATGAGACTTGCTCTGTAGGATTTGGTCCTTAATATGGAAGCCCCCAGGCTAAAGTAATATCAGGATCCAAAAATAGGTGAGTATAAATTTGTGAAATTCAAAAGTATCTTCTAACATCAGTGGCAACGGCAACGGTCATCTTTTCAATTAAATGCCAATTATAGTGCACACAAAAATCCCTTTGTCTTTAACAACACTCTGGGGAAAGCTTGGCCTGAAATAATCATGTACTGTATTACTCTATGCATGACTGCTGCAGTCAATACCATGCAATTGGCTTAATCCATTTCAAATGACTCAGTTTCAGTCTCTCATCCCTTTCAGAAATCAAGAAGCCTGTCCAATGCTGAAAACAAATGAGAGAGAAGAGGAGAAGTAGGAATTTAATGACTTCCCCTTCCTGCTTTTCTTCGACTGGGAATTTAGAGTTATAGCACAATTCGTTTACCAAACATATTCATTTCTTGCTATCTGTGTCTATGAGAATTTGATGGAGAAGACGAGGAAGTCTGTATGCTTTCTATTCCAAACACTATTATGAAGTGAGCCTGAGTTATTGGATCTGGATGCAAGCTTTCTGAAAGTGTAAGGGTGTTTGGATCCAGTATTTTTGCTGGCCCCCTTACAGGATTAGGTTCCAAAACTGAAGTTCAGGTCTAGATCTAAAACTTCCCCCAAATGTGAAACTTTTTTAACCAGTGGGTTGATTGAAGCTCATCTATATAGTTAATAATATTTTGTATTTCTACAATCTAACATTATTCACTATATGATTTCAAAGCATCTTACAGATACAGAAACATCACAGTGATACACAATGGATATGTTCTTATTGCAAATTGTTTGCTTCTCATTGTATGCACCTGCCCTAGAACGCAAGCGGTCTAGCAAAACACAGGCCCCACTTCTCTTTAGAGATCTCAGTGAAAACATTAGTTCCTGTTTTGTCAAAGAGCAACTCTGCTTCAAGAATTTAATCTAGTTGGAGAAATGTAGTCAAAGACTAAAGTTCCCTGCTCTTTGGCCACAGCTGCCTTCATAAAATAACAACATAGCTAAACTATCAACGACACAACAGTTTGCCCAAAAGTGAATAGTGTTTGCTTGGTACAAGGTGAATTTATAAAATTATATCAATGCTATCCTGGGACTCCTGTTATAATACCATTAATAGTGATAGGAAAACTTTGAAAGACTTTATTACCAACTTATTTGAACGCCCTTGGTTCTAGTAGCATGGTCCTCAAGGCTCTTGCGTAAAACTTTTTGGAATTTCTCTTGTCTAGGTGGGTTCAGAATACTCCAAGACGTGTCACACTCATGACCTATCAGTGCCTTTAGCCAGGAATAGGGAACCTTTTTTTGGGTTGGGGGCCACTGACCCACAAAAAAGTCAGTTGGGGGCTTGGAGGTTGTGGGGAGGTGGGGGGAGAACTGAAGTGCCAACATGGGATCCCCAATGTTGGGGGAGGCCCGAAGCCTTGGGGACCAGATCCAGGCAACTGAGGGGCCACACCTGGTCTCTGGGCCTTAGGTTCCCCACCACTGTTCTAGCAGAAATCAGGAAGTTCATTAGCTCATTGAAGAAAAAAAGGTGGTGTGGGGTTTTGATTTTTTTTATATACATTTTCAGAAAAGCTCAATTCTAATTTTAGGTAAAAATTCTAGTACATTTGGCATGAATCCTGTTTGTGCATAGCCTGCCTGTAAATGTACCAAATGGAGTTGGTGTTGAGAACTCAGTGTAGTTGATTTAAGGCAACATTGGGCTAGATTGGGTACTGCTGCCAAACCTTCAGTAGATGATGGGAACTTAGCCCTCTAAGGACAGGCTGAAATAGTAGCCTGATGTTTACTGTTCTGAGTCCACCTTTATTTGGCGTGGAGTGCAGCTGCTCTGTTTTTCATCAGCTGATGAAGAATGCTTTATATTAATAATAATAATTTATATTGTGATTGTGCATAGAGGCTTCAACCAAGACGGAGTCCTCATAGTTCTAGATAATTTGCAAAGTTTTTGTTTTTTCTCAGAGCTGTAACAACAATTAGCTACTGTAATATGGTTGTGGATGGTTCAGTTGTTGAGGCCCAAGCGTAGGACCAGTGTTCTCTGTAAGTTGAGTGCTTGGATGATCACCCAGGAGAGATTAAAATGCTTCCCTGCTGATTTAGCAGAATATCCACAGGTGGCAGTGTGTGTTTTTACTGGGTGCACATCCACACTTGCCTCGATGCACATAACACATTTTATTCTGCACGTGCATGGAAAAAATAGAGGAAACATTGCCTAGGGCTTAGGGGACTTGGATTCAATTCCCTGCTCCTCTACAGACCTCCTATATGACCTCTGAGTAAGTCACGTAGGGATTGTCTTTACTTACTACTAATTTGGTATTGCTGTGATTATAAGGAGTCCAGTGACACCTTAAAAAACTAGGGCATAAGCTTTCATGAGATACAGCTCACTTCCTCAGATGCTTGAAAAAAAAGAAAGGCAGGGATACATAGATGGGAGTATAATATCAGTGCTACTTAAAACAGGGTGGATGTGGCTCACTTCCAACAGTGATGAGAAGGTGAGAGTACCTGAAAGGGAAATTACATACTGTAATTTGAGAGCCATTCCCAGTCTCTCTATTCAGACCTATTTTGCTGGTGTCAAATTTGCATATGAATTATTGATTAAATGTACAATATTTTTATATTTTGTCTTCATACACTCAGTTTTGCTTCCATATGGCTTGGTAGCAATGAATACGAAGTGATTTTTGACCTCATGCTTGTTGTTAATTGTCACAAGTTTCTGGTACACTCGTCAACAAAGCTGTTTTGTTTCACCACAAGAGCCCTAATCATGGCTGACTTGTCTTCCAAATGCACATTCAGATTTATTGGAGGTTATAAGTCTTATAATAGTGCCTCTTCTGCGAAACATGGAGAGGGGTCTGTCTACCTTTTCAGCCGAGGTAAAGAAAAGTTACATTGATAGGTCCTGCATTTTGAGAGAATAATAAATCCCGGAAATCAGTATTCATCACACGTGGTACTTGTACATAATGGGACTGTCATCTGGTTCATGGAATATTGGACACATTATTTTCACAAAGATTATATGCCCTTGAAGTGTTTCTCCAATGAATTGAACACAAATAGGCTTCCCATTAATATCTGGCGCACGTATCTTTCTCCCTCATTTAAAACATTTTACTGTAGCCAATATAAAGTTCCTAATCGCCAACTGTTTGGGTTCTTGTATTCCTTTTTACATTGTTCCAGAGGCATTGGGGCAGCAAATAGTCTTGTGCTGAAACCATGTCTGTCTGGTGCTTTTAATCCGTTCTGCATTCCCCTTCAGGACTCTAGGTCTGAAGAGTCACTGCTCATATTTAGTGATTTTTCTGGATCAGCAATTCTCTTTTATGAGGACATGGAATATTTATCTTCTCGTGGCATATAAAGATCCATGATTGATCCAAGAATGCATAGTGATATCAAGAAGAAGAAGAAGAAAGCAGCTTTAAAGCTGGGTATATTTTATTATTTAGTTACTTTTTTATTATTTGAACAAATCTATCTGTCTCTATGCGCTAGGCACCTTGAGGCAACTTAAAATTACATTACAAAACTAACCTCGGTGTAGTATTACAACTTAATCAAGTCTATTGCCAGGAAGCCAGAACACTTGATAATTCAATTCCCTCTTTTACAATTCATCAGTAACAAGTTGGGTAGACTATATCAGTCTTCTGGAACAATCTTAGAGGATGAATCAAAAAGCCAAATGCTGCCTGGAGTGAATTATTGCTATAGTGGAAAAAATATACAAGTAAGTTTCAGGGCCTCAATTTTATCAGTGCTACAATGGCTACTGATTTGATAGAAAGTTAAAATGATTGGGCTTGCTTTTGTTTGTTATATGTTCATCATACTCTTAAGGAGAAAAGAAAGGAAGGGTCCTCAAAATGGGTTATAGAGCTGCTGAAAGCTTCATTTTTCAAAAAATAGAAAAGATAAAACCTCTTTCATTTCTGCAGGGGAGGAGAAGGGCCACCTCTCAATTTCCTCTTCCTCCCCCTCTTTCCTCCTCCTCCTTCTCTGCCAGAGATAACTATGTCTCCTCTCTTTATAATAACTGCACTATGTAAGCCTATTGACTTAGTGGCTTTGAAACAGCCCCAATGTTTCAAAATTGAATTGGAAGAGATGAACTGGGCTTCTCCACATGTAAACAGAAATACATAACAGGTTAAAAAAAAAAGAAGCCTGCAGATTTGCAGGGGCATAGTTGCACAGGAGAATGGGGGCAGCAAAGAGAAATATGAAAGGATGGATGTCTGCGTGGGGGGGGGGGAGGATAAATCAAAAGTGTAGTTTATACTTAAAAGAAAAATTTGCTATCCCCCACAAAACATCCACTCAGTTAACTATGCAGTCCCCATACCATAGTGTCTGAGTGCCTCACGATTACGAGTGTATTTATCCTTGCAAGAGGGAAGCATTATGAGTGCCGCTGTACAGAGGAGGAATTGAGGTAGAGAGAAATTTAAGGCCTGTATCTAGCACCAAGTGACTTGCCCTAGCTTACATAGGACATTTGTGGTGGAAGAGGAACTTGAACTTTTGGAGGATCAGGCTGGTGCTCCAAGGCCAAACTATCCTTTCCCAAACAAACAATCCCCACTCCGTCATAGTACTATTTTGACTTTTATTTCCATTTATTTTTTCTTTTAACTTTGAATGTTTTCTGCTTCAGCCTAAGTGGGTGGGGAGAAGCTGAGGCAGTGTCTTGAAAAAGAGCACGGAACTCACTCAGAGCAGATGAATTTGCATATTAGCAGTATGGTAACTGAGAAATAACCATATTGTGATTATGCAAATCTCTGGATGCTGGTCAGCAAATTGCTGGCTGCCAGCCAGAATAACATGGATGTGCATACTGTGTTCAGTTATTGCAAAATGGACCCAACAGTGATTATGCAACCAGAACCAAAGTGCAGAGAATTGCAGAAATGAGGAAAAATTCCAGGTCATTAACATCCCCACTCTCCTTGAGACAACTCTATTTTACTATAATGTTATATAAGCAGATAATGTGCTAACAATAATACAAATCCATTCCCAACACGCTGGGTAAATATGTTTCCTTTCCAGTTCTTAGTTTTAGTTTTTCATGTATATATTTAATATAGTGTAATTATGCTATAGTACTTCATACTTACACTGCGTGACCTATCATCTGAGGATCACAAAGCTCTTTGCATCAATAGTCAAGTAAGCACTGTGAAAGAAGCACAGTAAATATGATTATACTGTACTGATGGGAAAATTGAGAGAGATCATGTGACTTAACCACGGTCACTCAGTGTATCAATTCATTCTGTTCTGAGCAGGCAAGAGAATCCTAGAATCCTGACTTCATCTCCCATCTTTTGAATTAAAATGAGGAAGTCATGATTTTTTTTTTCTTCAGAAGCTGCTCAAATTAACTGCACTACAATGTGACAGACTTGCTATTGACTCTTTCCAAACACTTTCCTCTCCTAGTGTATTAAGCCTTATTTTGATCAACTGGCCACTGTCATGTTTGGACTAAAACTCAGTCAAGAGTTAAGAGAATGGTCATTTAATTTGGGGATACATTTTTCTATTTTTTCCCAAAACCAAATTATCTAAATTCCATTTACAAGGATTTGTATCCACCAAACCAGGTAGAGGTTTAGTTAACTAGGCTTTCTGTCGTGCTGCTGCTGAGGCAGCTGAGCTATCTCAGAGTAATATACCAAAGAGATGAGAGTGTTCATACCTACCTAGGTAGGTCTTGATCACCGAGTAACTGTCAGGTATAATAACCACGCAAAAACAGCAAGTAATAATCCTTTATGTGTGTGATATATAGCACCTTCTATCTAATTATGTCACACTCCTTCAGTAACTAATAAATTAAACCTTGGAGCAGGCCTGTGTGTTATATATTATCATTTTATCGATAAGGAAACTGAGGCTACATCTGTACTGTAGCCTTCTTCCACAAAAGCTTATGCAAATGAAGCATGGAGCAGAGTATTACCATGCTTAATTTGCATAATTAATTAGTAGTCGTTTTTGTGCAAGAGACTTTTGCGCAAAAAGGAGCTGTGTAGAAGACGGTTCCTTTTTGCACAAAAACCCCTCTTGTGCAAAAATGGCTGCTAATTAATTATGCAAATGAAGCACGGCAATATTCTGCTCCGCGCTTCATGTTCATAAGCTTTTGCAGAAGAAGGCTGCAGTATAGACGTAGCCTGAGTGATTATGGAATTTACTGAAAGTCACTTAGGTTAGAATCAAAAATAGGATGTAGATCTTCTGATTTGCAGGCTTAAAAAAAAAAGTAGACACCTCCCCCCCCCCCCCCCCCTGCAAAGGACTTAAAGATGCACTTAAATTCACCCAGTAGCATATCACATAATCTGTTGCACCCAAAGTCCATTTTCAGGTAGAAACTTCTCCTGGAAGTTGAAATGACTGAGGCTTGGCTAAAAATGAATTGGAAGTTAATTCAAAATTAGGGGGTAATGACAGAAATCAGCATTATGGTTTTGCAATTGAGTCCATGCTGTGCGGAGCTCATCTCTTGCAAGGAAGTAAGGAAAAATTGTGCTGATTGGTTGTCAGTCTTTGAGTGGAGGTCAGAGGGAAAATAAAAAGGAAAACCACAAAGCAAACGCTCCAGCAAGGAAGACAATAAGTTGGCAGGGGAACTTTGTTTAAGGAATATGAGAAATCTCAGCACTCTCAACTTGACTCTTGCCAATTTGCGCAAAACAAGAGCACAGCTCTGTGATTGAAGGGCAGAATGACAGGTTCTGCTTGGATTTTAAAACCCTCTGCCTGAACCCAAATACATCATCTTTGAAGGGTATGAGTTTGCCATATGTCTGGTTCTTGACAGCTTGGAGGACAAAAGATACTGAGCACATGTATAGGGTCGTGGTTGAAGAACAGGAGGAGGAAGTTAGGTGATCTGAGTTTTATGCTTTATTTGGCCACAAACTACATTGTGATAGCTTGAAAACTTGCCTTTGTCTCTTTCAGGGACAGAATTTGATCCAATAAGAGATATGATCTTACAAACCTGTACCTCTCTTAGGCTGGGATTTTCATGAGAGGTGAAGGGAGTTAAATTAGCTTAAGATTCAAATCAATAGCAAAGCTTCCCTTGACTTTAAATGGGCCAAGATTTCACCCATAGGCTCCTTTGAAAATTCTGGTGTTCTCCCTGTAAACCTCTTAGGCATTAAAGCTTAGTTTGCTAACAATAAATTAGAGCTGGTCAGTAATTTTTTCATGAAATTGTTTTTCATTAGAAAATGTTGATGTGTTGAGGAGGAGAAGTATCAGGTCCAGGCTGGAATTTCTAGTCAAAATGAGAGAGGATGGCTCACACCAGAAAAAACAATAGGTTGGAGCACTCCAGGGGAATGGCAGAGAGCTAAGTTTGAGTTCCTGCTTTGTCATGCTCCCACATCCCATGGGCATGTCCTAATTCTGATTCTATTGGCTATACTGAGATGTCTCTGGTTTTTTTAAATAAATTCAAAACTTCTTGTTTCATTCCAGTAAGAAATAGGAAAATGTTCAAACAACTCAAACGTTGACAGCATAGGAAAATATTTCTTGTCTATTTCTTTTTTAAAGTGCTTCAAGATTTTGAATAGAAGGCACTGCATGAATTGAAATATCTAGCCTCTGAGTTCTTTAGTCAGCACTCTGTGCACTGTTGGGCAGAAGAGCCTAGAGCTGTCTTGAAAAAAATATTTTATATGATGGATTTTGAACAAATTGTGAAAGGGGTGTTTTTTTGGGGTTTTTTTTTTTTTTTGGTTTGAAATTTTTCATAATTATTTTTGGTTTTCAGTGAAAAAGTTTGAACAGAAATATTTTATTTAGAAAAATTTGTTTTTGAAAATGTTTATTTGGTGGGTGCTTGCTCTTTGTTTTACTCTTTTTGCATGGGAAATCTGTTATATTTTGAAGAGTTTGTGGATTTGTTTGTGCAAAATAAATTCATACTTTGCGATTGCCTAAAGATACCAAATTTTGCATAAACAATCCTGCCACTTAAATTAGCTGAATGCAGTACGTTTTGCACCAGAATATGCTGGGTGAAAGATTTAAATAATTATTTTTGGTTTTCTTTGGAAAAAAGTCATGACTATTATGATTAGAGTCCATAAAAATATTTGTTAACAAAATTAAAATCAGGTCACTTATTCAACTATCATTTTAGTGCAAAGAAAATTTTTACTGTTAAAAATCACAACATAATTCAAATTAATTACAGAAAGAGTAATGGAAGTTTTATGAGTTTCTGATTCAAATTTACTATGTATGGTAATTATTCAATAAAATGAATAACGTTTGAAGTTGAAATCCTATAAATTTAAAACTGTTTTTTACTTCCCTTATGCAGGCACATGAATAAAAAATTCTATTACAGCTATTTCATTTCTTGAACTTTCCTGTAAGTGTAATCTACGCAAAACGACTTTGCCCAGTCAATGACAAGCCGCACCTGCTAGTACAGAAATATTTTTAAATAGAAAAATTAGAACTTCCCCTCTTTCTTTCATTTTTTCCCTTTCTTCTTCCATTTTTCCACTGGAAAAAAATATAGTTATTTAGGATCCTTTTTGGAAGAAAATACCATATCAAAGTTATGTCCTACTGAGTGGGACAGCTCTCCACATACTGTCACACTGTCCAGAGGAGCTCACAGTAATGACTCTCAACCTGCAGGACAGACTGTCAAGAAGCAGGATGAAGACCCCAAACTAGTTCTATACTTAGATTTCACCAATACAGAGACAAATGTGAACACTTAAAGCACTGTTAGCATTCCAGATTATCTTGGCACTCGCGAAAGGTGGAATTAAGGATAGCTGATTACTGTATACCAAAGATCTGAAAATATTCAGGTTGCTCCATCCCAAGAGACCAGTTACTTACCCAAAGTCAATTTGTACCCTAGATCTCTCACCAAAGACATCATAGCCAATCCTATAATATGCTAAGGATTTATTAACTAAGTAATACGTTATTACAAGGTTAAAGCGGACGAGTTTACACAAATGATACCGTCTGTGGTTTTAAAAGGTGACAGATATGTAGTAATCTGTCAGTTCTGAAAGTTTTTTAGGGTGAACACAGGCAGACCTTCTATTCCATTGCTTTAGCCCTGTGAGCATCCAAAAGCTCTAGTAATCTTTCGATTTCCTTGTTCCAGCCTTCAAGCTGGTGCGATAAGCCTTTTTGAGCATGGTCTCTTCCTGGTGCATAAACAAAGTCTTTGTGTATTGTGATGTCTCACAACAGCCTGTTTAGTTTTGATAGCCCGTCTTCATGGGCAGGAGATGAACCCTGCTGTCTGGGTTAGTTTCAGAACAAACGGGGTTTTTTACAATAAGTTTTTGCTTTATTTTGTAGCGTGTGATATTGATATTATTAGTCAGATTAATGTATGCAACAACTTACAAACATTTAAATAAATCTAAACACTAAAAACGTTGTTATAAGTCTAATATTACTATAACCATATTTACACAAACTTGAAACAGACTGTTTTCCAGCAATGAATTTCTCAGTGCTCAGCTGAGGCCTAACCCTGGGCACCTGGCCTGCCAGTGTCCAATGTGTATTAGGCTGAAGACTGGGATATAGTAATCAGCATTAAGATAATCTATTTTGTAGTTGACTTTTCTTACCTAATATTTTCAAATTTATTTTAAAAAGTAATTATTACTTCCTATAGCAGCACAGATAAACTGTGGGTAAATAGCTTAACTGATTTAAAAGAAGGGAGAAATAGGTGAACGTTTTCTTTTTTCTTTTTTTCAAAATTTTCTGGTTTGAAATTAAAAAAAAAAAATTCAGATCTAGAGTTGGTCAGTAAGCCAAGGAAAATCATTAAAAATTGTCAATTTTTCCAATTTTTAAAATGTTTTGTAAACATAATCAGTGTACACATTCCAGAATTTTAGCTACCTGGCATAAATATGTATATGGGGAGGTGTTAAAATGTGGATGTCATTGAGCAAGTAAATATATAATTGATATGTTTTAAACTGGGGATATAATTACTTATATACCATACATGTTTTAAGGCTTAATTTACTACTTTCTCAAGTGCTTCAAGACCTTTGAATGAAAGCACTACAGAAGTCCAAGGCATTGTAGGACATAACGTGATTTCTGTATATCAAGAATCCGTTTTGTCCTTTTGTTTATTTTAGAGTTATTTCATTGTCCTTGGATCAGTGCCATGGTAGATTAGTATGCTCATAGACTCCTAGACTTTAAGACCGGAAGGGACCATCATGATCATCTAGTCTGACCTCCTGCCCCTTACAGACCACAGAATCTCACCCATCCACCCTTAAATAAACCATTAACCTCTTATTCAGATACTGAAATACTCAAATCATGCTTCAGAGGCTTACAGGAATCTATGATTTACATTAGCTGAAACCCGCAAGTGAACTGTGTCCACTGCTGCAGAGGAAGATGGAAAAACCTCAGGGTCTCTGCCAATGTGACCTCTGGAGAAAATTCTTTCTCAGCCCCAAATATGGTGATTAGTGAGACCCTGCGCATATGGGCAAGACACATCAGGCAGACACCTGGGAAAGAATTCTCTGTAATAATTCAGAGACCTCCTCATCTTGTGTCTCATCATTGGAGATATTTGCTCCTAGCAGTTGCAAATCAGTTACACACCATTGTAGACAGTTTTGTCATCCCATCCCCTCCATAAACTTATCAAATTTGGTCTAGAAACAAGATAGGTTTCTTGTCTCCTCTGCTCTCCTTGGAAGGCTGTTCCAGAACTTTATTCCTCTCGTGGTTAGAAACGTTCTAATTTCAACCCTAAACTTGTGGATGACCAATTTTATACCCATTTGTTCTTATGTCTACATTGCTGCTTAGTTTAACTCCTCTCTTTCCCTGGTATTTATTGCTCAGATGTATTTGTAGAGAAAAGTCAGATCTCCCCTCGGCCTTTTTGTTTGTTTTTGGTTTGACTAAACAAGCCAAGTGCATAGAGTCTCCTCAAAAGTATTCAGTTTCTTAGATCAGCCTTGTTGCCCTTCTTTGCACGTGTTCCAGTTTTAATTCATCTCGATTAAATATGGGAGACCAGAATTGCAATAGTCCAAATGAAATTTCACCAGTACATTGTATCTCTCAATATATTAGAAAAAAAAGTTTTTCCTGCGGGATGACAGAGATGTCTTCATGTCACTCTGCATCCCGCCTACCTCCTCCGTTTCTCCTTCCTCCCTTCTCTTGAGCCTGACCTTGCTGCTCCCCCTCGCCACTTGGAATTGCTATTTTAAACCAAGCCCCTATTCCCCTTCCTCCACCCCCACCACACCGGGCTTTCAATGCCAAGAATCATGGCACAGTAGCCAGCAGACTCCAAATCGCAGCCGTGACAGCCCAGGGGTCGGGGGCATGTGTGTGTGCGTGTGTGTGTGCGCGCGCAGTGCTCAGGACAGCAGCCCGGGGACAAGATCTAGGAGCGGGGCTCCCAGCCAGGCTTATGTGCCAGCAGCGGGCTCTTGGGGAGCCAGAGCTCAGTGCCTGACCACTCGGAGTCCAGCCACTCCTGTGGAGACTCACCCCTTCCCCAGCGGCTGCACTTACCACAGTTGCCAGAGCACCACTGCACTGAATTGTCTACTCCTTCCCTTCTGCTCCCGGTGGGCAGGTGGGCAGTCCTGGGCTCTGTGGGAGCAATGAATGTGGGACCAGATGAGGGAGAGGTCTGAATAGGGATCCCACTTGATTGGTTAACTGGCTAAATGTTAAGTTAACCTAACATTTAACTGGTTAACTGATTAATTGGGATTTTACATTCCTACCTTGGATGTGGTAATTTCTACTTCCATATCCCATTCCCACCCTGCCACTATCCCCAAGATCTTCATTACCCTTATATAAAGCTCTCTCGTGCCAGTCAAATCTGGCTAGTGTACATTATAAGCCATGTCAGAAAATTTCAAATTAGAACAGAATTATTTTTCATTTTTCCAAAAGGCTCCAGTGGTCTTGGGCTGGATTTTTAAAAGATACTGAGATACATGTGGGGTTTTCAAAAATGCTTTTAAAAAATCAATAGATGTAAGGTACCAGCTTCTCTTCTTAGTGACTCCACTCACTTCTTTTGTGATTCCAGACAGATCTGACAATCTCTTTGGGTGAGACAAAATGGTGAGGTTATATCTTTTATCAGGCACACTCAGGAGCGGTCTGAGGCCAGCGGTGGCAGCTGGCACCCCAGGTGGAAGGCGCGATCGGCGCCCCCGCCTGCATGGCTGTCAATGGCCATGATGCAATCATCAGGCGCTCTGTTATATCATCATTGAGCGCCTTGGGCTGGCAACGCCCTAGATGACCGCCGAGTCTGCCTAGGCTCACGGGCCTCCCCTAGGCACACTTCTGTTTGAGACTCAAAAACGTGTGTCTCTTACCAATAGAAGTTGGCCTGATAAGACATTACCTCACCCACCTTGTTTCTCTACTATCCTGGGACTGACACAGCTACACCTACACTGCGTACAACTTCTTGGGGGGTCTGTTTCCTCTTATGCAAAAGTGAATGTAATTGCTTCCTCCCAGCACTATGTTAAAATGTATCATTTGTGGCAATACTCTCCAAAGACAAAGAAGTATTATACATATTCAAGGAAATGTTGTATTGCCAACTCTATAGTCCCTAGATGCTTTTAGTAGAACTTTAGAGACACTTCCTGTGAACTCTTCATCCTTCTATGTGGACTAAGTGTGCAACCCTGATCATTTTACACTTGTGCAGTTGGGAATTTGCACTCTGTGTCCTCCCAAAGGCAGGAAGAACAACTAGGTTGGAGAAAGGCACTATCAGGACCACTCAAACACCAGCAGGGGATATTTGACTAGATGATGTAATAGGTCTTCCCCATGCCAGATCATATTTTCTATTATCCTGATAAAGGATCATGTGGGAAGAGGCATTTTCATTAAAGCACAGTTCATCTCCAATCTATTGTGCCTATATCCATTAGGGACTAGTTAAAATTTAATTGCACATTCACCATACATTACAAAGTGTGTATATATGTGTGCTGGTAACTGAGGATGGAGTACAATTTAGCATCCTCTCTCAGGACGGGTTCTTTCTGTCATGGATTTATTTACAGCGAGGCATTTAAAGAATTGTTTGGCTAAAACACAGACTGAAGCCACGGTGTCTTTTCCTGGATCTGAACATCCCTGAGGGCTGAGGGTTGGTATGTCTGTGTGTTGGATCTAGAATAGGGAGCGGTACCCCCATGAAGGTCTCGTCTAGATTTGAACTTCCTCAAAGGTCCTGGTCTTTGGATCCCTAGGTTTGGTTTGTGCCCATCGCTATTTTGGGCCAGGAGAAGAGAAAGTTAAATATGTGATGTTTTTTAAAAGGCAACACCTAGTAAATATTACCATAATTTTAATTGAATCTAAACACTTCCACTTCTCACCTAGGTTGATTCATTAAAGTTATAGTAAGTAGCAGGTCTGCTTAAGGGAGGGACGGGAGGAGTCTGGGGGTGGGGTGAAGGGTCAAAGGGGACAGTTGCCCCAGGGCCTGGAGATTTCAAAGGTTCTGGGGTTCCAGGCATCATGCTCCAGACGGCTCTTAGGATTGCATGGGGAAGTGAGTGGGCTATGCCGCATGCTCCAGGCACCACTGCGGGGAGGTGCACCGCGGTCCATGCGGTGCTGAGGGCTGGCAGCCCTGTCCCCACCCCTTCTGCCTGAGACCCTGCCCCCTTCTGGGAACATGAGGCCATCCACTCTCACCTTGCCCAAGAGCCCGGAGAGTCTGTTGGCTCACCTGAGAGAAAGCAGGGTTTAAATTTACCTGGAGCTGTTCAGAGAAGAGCTCTGGTAAATATTTTCAACCTTCGTGGAGTTTTTATAGCATGTTGGAAGGGGAAAATATGGTGTGTGTGGGGGGGGGGGGCAACTCCAAGAAATACTCTATGCTAATTTAAGCCCTGAGGAAAAGGGCTGAATAATATCTTAGATTATTTGCTATTACCACTAGCTCTTAAAACACAGCAGACAGGCTTTAGCATAAAGTAGTAAAACATCACATTCTATAGATAAAACACTGACGTACTTAAAAACAAATACTAATGCCTCAGTTACTGCAGGGAGAGGGAAAAAGGATGCTGCCTCTTTAAAACTGTCCCCTAGAACAAATTTTTAACCTTATTTATAAAATATGAATAGCAGAGTGTTATTACTGGCTTCTCAAGACCAAAACTCTGAGAGTGTGGAGAACACTCTTCACAGAGTAGAATGGCAGAAATGGTGTGTTAGACTCAATAATGTATTACTTTTTATTTATGTTGTTTTGTGTTTTCACCTCTAAAAATAGTCCTTTTGCATGGAAAATCTTTATGGTAAGGGGATTCCATTTCTATAGAATATTTATTTAGTTAGTCTCTGTGTACAGTCTGGAAGAACTGAAGCTCAAAATGAAAGCACTATTGGCAAGGCATCTTGGTGTACTAAATCCCATCCTGTTGTGTCTATGTCAAAATACTTTATGACCACCTTAGACATAAAGGATGGTTTTGTTATGGTTGATACTTTTCAAACTGAGTCCTTTCCTAGACAACATGCAATGCCCAGGATGGTTTCTTCCAGTGCTCACATGCTCTCTCTGCTTACTCAGCTGACCCCACAGGCTGTAATAATCTGTCAATTAAAACAATTCAGAAGGGAGTTTTGACATGTTGCAACTTCCCTAAAGAGTGTGATTGTCCATCATACAAATAGAAACCTCTCTAAAAGGTACAATTAGCAATTTTCAGGACTATGAATGTAAGTCAGCTGAGCCAATGTTTTCAAAATTGGCCACACATTTTGGGTGCCCCAGTTTTCAGATATCCTGCACAAAACACCTTGGGCCTGATTTTTTCAGAGCTGCTGAAAGCCTACATCTGCATCAGAAGTTAATGGAACATTTGATTCATCAGCACTTCTGAAAATCAGGCCCAACCCCAATGTGTCATAGGTTGAATCCTGAAAGACTAATGAGTGCAAAATCACTGGCCTTTTTCAGATTCTCTCCTCTATCTTTGTTCCCACCATATGTAAAGCTTGTATTATTATAAGAAAATAAAAAGAGGAGATAGACTTCCAGAACATAGAGCTATTAGCCCTGCCACAAGCCATTTATTTTACATTACTCTTTGAATAGCTGTTTATATAATGCTATATATATTTTTTTCTTTTTTAAAAATTCGGAACTGGTTGGAAGTTCCATCAGCATGACTTAGCCCTGTGCTGAAAGGGACAGCAAGCAGGCTCTACAGTGTGGGATTTGCTTTCCTCCTTTTTCCTAAATCATTTAGTGCAGCACACGTTTATGATAATAAACTCAAAAGGAAGTTGGAACTGATTATTTGGTTCAGACTACACAAATCCTGCCAAATTTCCCCACAGGCATGAAACATTCACTCAAACTGTGACACCAGCAAATTAAATCCTGAAGGTAGTGGAGCAGAAGTAATGAAATGTGTATTTACCCTACTGATGCTGTCAGTCCTAAGACACACCAGCTTTACATTCTAGTTAAGTAGGGCATGTGTGTCCTTGTGAGTGGTGCTTGGTAACCAGTCCAGTTTTGTCCCCACCCTTCCTCCCAAAAGCACAAAACTAGCAAAAACTAGTAACTTCCCATGTCACACATTCGCCCACTAAAACATTAGAAAATAAGAAAATGTGACTAAATATATTTTCACATAGGGATGTAAGAGTTTAACTGGTTAACAAGAAGCAATAAGCATTGGCTTATTGGTTAACATTTAAATTCTTCAGGCAGCTGGTGGCAGGAGTGTGGGCAGGCAAGCTAGTGGCAGCACAGGGCCGATGGCCATGTGGGGTCAATGGGCAGCCAGGAGTCTGAAGCCTGCAGGGCCTGTTTAACTGTGTAATTAGTGGCATTTCCATTGGTTACATAGTTAATATTTTAAAACATTTTTTATCTCCCTATTTTTCCAGAATCTTGTATTCTGACCTATTATCTGCCCCTTCATTTTAAAATCGGAACTTTGTGTCAGAACCAAAGGCCAGAATTTATTGTAAATGGCCATGCAATGCCTATATAGAACATAGAATACTAGAACCGGAAGGGACCTCAAGAGGCCATCAAGTCCAGTCCCCTGCCTTCACGGCAGAACCAAGCACCATCTATATCATCCCTGATAGATGACCCCGTGATCCCTTTTTTGCAGTACACCTTCCTAGATAGTCATTTTCCATTCTGTATGTGTCAAACTGATTTGTCCTTCTAAAGTAGAGTACTTTGCATTTTTTCATATTGAACTTCATCCTATTTACCTCCGACCATTTCTCCAGGTTGTCCAGATAATTTTGAATTATGACCGTATCCTCCAAAGTATTTGCAAACCTCTCCCAGCTTGGTATTGTCTGCATACTTTATAAGTGTACTCTCTGTGCTATTATCTAAATTGTTGATAAAAGATGTTGAAGAAAACCGGTCCCAAAACTGACCTCTGTGGAACCCTACTTTTTATGCTTTTCCAAGCATGACTGAACCATTAATAACTACCCTCTGAGAAGGTTATCCAGACAGTATGCACCCACCTTATAGTAGCCCCATCCAGGTTGTATTTCCTTAGTTTATTGATAAGAAGGTCATACGAGTCCATATCAAATGCTTTACTAAAGTCTAGGTATACCACATCTATCGCATCCTCCTTATCTACGAGGGTTGTTATCCTAGCAAAGAAAGCTATCAGTTTGGTTTGACATGATTTGTTCTTTACAAATCCATATTGACTGTTGCCTAGCACCTTATTATCTTCCAGATGTTTGCAGATGAATTCCTTAATTACTTGCTTCATTATCTTCCCTGGCACAAAAGTTAAGCTGACTGGCTTGTAGTTTCCTTCTTATTTCCCTTTTTATAAATGGACTCTATATTTTCCCTTTTCCAGTCTTCTGGAATCTCTCCCGACTTCCATGACCTTTCAAAGATGATAGCTAAAGGCTCAGATACCTCCTCTGTCAGCTCCTTGAGTATTTTAGGATGAATTTCATCAGGCTCTGGTTACTTGAAGACATCTAACTAGATGTAACTCCAAAGATGTGCATTATGCAGGCAATGGTTTAAAGCCTATGGACGCAGGTATGTGAGGGAGGGAGATTACCTCTTCTACAAACTCAGTGGCAGCAGTTTGCTTCAGTGATAGCTCGCTTGGAATTAATGATTATCTGCATTTGAATCTTGCCGTGGTTAACAGTAGCAGATAACAGTGAGGATTTAGTATATAGTGTGCCACAATTATGTTATGATCATCTGGGAGTTATGGAGCAGGGTCACCTGGCTGTCGGGTGATTGGAATTTACTATCAAGTCCAGCACTCCTTGTGATAGGAAAAAAGTAATAAAATGTTCTTTGATGCAGTTAGCACAACACCCGTAGACATGTCAAAAATAAAATTGCATCAGATATGAATGACATTTATAAGCATATAATTATATGCTGAGTCTATATACAGATCTACAATTATAGCATTAATTTCCAGCTGTACTTTATTAGCATCGCCAGTAATCTAAATTACAATTATATGTGCAACTATGGTTTACACACTAATTTCCTTAAAACATGCTGATTTGCAGTGGGGCTTTTTTTTTTTAATAGCAAGAAGTAAAGCGAGGGGATTGGGAATGGTGGTTGGAGAGGTTGTGATTAGAAGCGAAAGAGAGAAGGCTAAAGTATCTTTAAGGATAGCACAGTTTATCTTATTCTATGTAAGCATGGACCTAAATTAGGCATATGAGTAGTTAAATTGACTTCAAAACCCATTGATTTTAAAGGGATTACTCACATGCTTCATGTTAGATACATGGTTAAGTGACTTGACAACTTGATTGGTTTTTAAATGCCTATATGGGGGAATGAATATTTAATAATGGGCTCTTCAGTCTTGCAGAGAAAGATATAGCACAATCCAGTGGCTGGAAGTTAAAGCTAGATAAATTCAGAATGGGTATAAGATGCAAATGTTTAACAGTGAGGGTAATTAACCATTGGAATAACTGTCCAAGGGGTTGTGGTGGATTTTGTAGCAATTTTAAAATCACGATTGGATGTTTATCTAAGATACATCCTCTAGTTCAGACAGAAATGAAGCCAAATCCTAAGACCTGTGTCATTACAGGAGCTCAGATGAGACAACAATGTGTCCTTCTTGGTTCATAATCTATGAATCAGGGCCATAAATACTTTCAGAATAAAGTTATTCTTTCTGTGATTCTTTGTCAGTTGTGTTTCATGGAGACCAACTTTATGGACACTTCCTTGATGCCCAATGAGCCTGGGAAAGAGGGGTATAGTAGGAAAAATTAAAAACATTGATGGGAAGAAGGATGAAATTTACCCAAATCCCTCCCCCTTGTTTTTGGATTTTTTTTGGGGGGGGGGGGGGTATTTGTTTTTTTGTCCAGTTCTATAATGTGATCCCAGATCTTGAAATTGCAACCTGTGTGTGTCAGATTGTAAGACTGGGACCTTATATATTTTTGCCTATGGTTGATCTATTGACTTTAAAAGGTAAATATATCAATCCAAATGGAGTAAAGGTAAGTATGTGTAAGTCTTCATGTGTCACAGGGTGAGGACCTTTGACTGCAAACTCTTTGGGACAATGACTGTGCCATTTGTGAAGTGTGTCCAACTTTTGCTCTAAAATATTAATTCCTAATATTGAGTGTGTATTTCCAAATCCTGAAGTAATTTTAAAAAGGATTTAAGGATTACAGATTGGAACCAACCTGCAAAGATCAAATCAAAACTTGAAACTGATATTTATCCCAGGTTTGGGTCTACGTTAGGTCCATCATAGAGAGAAACCAAGGCTGCAGTTGGTATCCAGCTTTAAAATCTCTCAGCTTTTTCAGGAAAAGGTCTCATGGCCCATCCTTATCTGTATGGAGAGAGATTAAAGCAGGCATGTCCAAAGTCCGGCCCGCGGGCCAAATGCGGCCCGCGGTCGGATTTAATACGGCCCCCCGCTTCTCCCGGCTCCCCGGTGCTTTTTTTAACTGGCGCGCTCAGCGCGCCGCTTCGGGCCGCCGCCGCGGTCCCAAACCCTGCCCCTGCACTCCGCTTTGGGGCTGAGAGTGCAGGGACAGCCCCCGCTTCCTCCCCCTCTCCTGGCTCCCCGGCGCTCCTCTGACTGGTGCCTCTTCTGGCCGCGCCGCCGCCGTCCATGGCGGCCACTGCGGTCCTAAAGTCCTCCATGTAGGGCACGTCCGCAGCCCCGCTCCCCCGCTTGGCTACGGGTTCGCCCTGCCCCCGGGCCGCCGTGAGGCCAGCGTGCCCTGCGCTCTCCACCCGCCTCTGACTCTGCAAGCCCTCTACCTTGGGGCTGAGAGTGCAGGGACGGACTCCGCAGCTGCTGAGATCAGGGACGGACTCCGCAACTGCTCAAGCTCAGTATCTGTGATTGGCCCTGCGCACTGTCAGCTTCCTGGCGGGCTCAGGCACGTGGAGCTGCGAACATTAGAGACTTCGCCACAAACAGCCACAAAGGCAAGAGAATTCTTGTTGGGCAGTGTATTAGTGCAGTGTATTACTTGGGCAGTGTATTAAACCTCTGGCACTGCGCTCACATGATCCCTTCCCCTTCTGGTCAATTTAAAAAAATGGCGACTGTAAATAAGAGAAGGAAAGTTGACAGTGAGGGCCGCCGCTTCCAGGACAGGTGGAAAGTGGAATATTTCTTCACTGAAATAGAGAATCACTGTGTTTGTCTGATATGCCAAGAGACTGTGGCTGTTTATAAGGAATTTAATGTCAAGAGACACTACGAGTCGAGACATAGCACATACGACAAGCTTACAGGGCACGACCGCAGTGAAAAGTTGAAGCAACTTGAAGCTATTTTAAGGTCACAACAGAAATTTTTCATAAGAGCCCGTGAGTCAAATGAAAATGCCACAAGGGCGAGCTATGAGGTAGCAACGTTAATTGCTAAAAATTGCAAATCTTTTGCTGAGGGTGACTTTATCAAAGAATGCGTTATGAAAATGGTTGAGAATATCTGTCCCGAGAAGAAGCAAGAGTTTGCCAACATTTGCCTGGCTCGTAACACTGTAGCACGGAGAATTGAAGAGATTTCATCAGATATTAAGAGACAGTTGACATCCAAAGGAGTGGATTTTGACTTCTTTTCAATAGCCTGTAATGAAAGCACGGACCTATCTGACACAGCTCAGTTGCTGATTTTTATGAGAGGGGTGGACGATGAAATGAATGTGACTGAAGAGCTACTTGACCTCCAGAGCCTTACGGACCAAACAAGAGGAAAAGATTTATTTGTTTCTCTTAGTTCCGCCATAGATGACATGAAACTGCCTTGGAACAAAGTTACTGGGATTATTACTGATGGGGCACCTGCCATGGTTGGTGAACGAAGTGGATTATCAACCCTAATCTGTAACAAGGTGATCGAAGAAGGAGGCAAAGCTATTAAACTCCATTGTATCATTCATCAACAAGTTCTCTGTGCTAAACATCTCAAATATGATCATGTTATGAAACCGGTGCTAAAGACTATTAATTTTATTCGCTCTAAAGCCCTGTGCCACCGCCAGTTTAAACAGTTTCTACTGGACATCCAGGCTGAATACGAAGATGTTTTATATCACAACGATGTAAGATGGCTCAGTCGGGGGTCTGCACTGCAGTGTTTCTACTCTCTCAGAAAGGAAATCGGAGAATTCTTGGAAACAAAGGGACAACCAATGCGAGAACTATCTGATCCTATTTGGTTGGCTGATTTGGGGTTTCTAGTTGACATAACAAAGCATCTGAATGTACTGAACACGAGTCTTCAGGGGAAAGATGCAGCGGTGAACCAGCTTTATTCACACCTCAAAGCCTTTGGGACAACTTTTCATAAGGCAGTTGTCACAAACACAGCCCAATACCATACATTTTTCAGTGTTGCAGGAAATAATGAACAGTTTTCCACAGGACAATATCAGTGCGCAAACGAGCAGGTATGCAGCAGACATCGCATCTCTGGCTGGGGAGTTTAAACGGCGCTTTCAGGACTTTGCAGCTATTGAAAAGGAGATCGGCCTTTTCTCCTCTCCATTCTCTGTTGACCCCGAGGATGCTCCAGATCAGCTGCAGCTCGAGCTCATTGAGCTGCATTGTGACAGCGAGTTACACAGTCGTAACCAACAGCTCTCTCTTGTGAACTTTTACCGCCAACTGGATAAGAGCCGGTTTCAAGAGATTCGAACATTGGCTAAGAAAATGCTGAGCTTGTTTGGCTCAACATATATGTGTGAGAAGACATTCTCTGCTATGAACTTTAACAAGAACCGTGTGAGGACAAGACTAAGTGACTCTCACCTGCGTGACATTTTGCGCATCAAAACCACTGCCTTTGAACCAGACCTAGCCTATGTACTGCAGTCCAGATCTCAGTTTCACCCTTCACATTAGTGTAGGCAAGTTTTTTTTTCAATTGAGATGAATACATTGTAAAATCTCAGTTAATGTCAGTTGGTCTAAATCAGTTATAAATATATTTGGACACAACATGTATAGTTGGTGTTATGTCGTTTGCCGTTTGCAATAAACTTTGCATAAAATAGTTAATTTGCATTTAATTTTAATGGTTCAAAGAATGTCAGGCAAAATGGTCGGCCCTCACGCATGTTCACTTCATCAAATCTGGCCCTCTTTGAAAAAAGTTTGGACACCCCTGGATTAAAGCAATCTATGGATGTAGGCACACCTCAACATAGGGGCTCATTTGTGGCTTCTCCCTCACAGCACTAATTCTGCATCGTGACTCCCCTCCCCTTAGTTTGAGAGGAGTAGCTCATAGGTCCCTTCCTTTCAATAGGGGCAGCAACGTGAGCTTTTCCCTCCTCCTGCAGCAGCAGTAAAAGCACCACTTATTTTGATAGCAGCAGGAGCAACACAGACCTTTTCAAGAGCTGGGGCACTCCCACAGTATTTATCCCAGTAGGCTTGATGTATCACTGGGGTTGTGGGGATTGCTATTTTTCACCTAATTTGCTCTTTGAGAAGTGGTAGAGGAGAACTTCCCTCAAACATATGGTCTAGAAGTTAACATCCCGTTGTAGAGGGTAGCTCACGGCTCTGAGCTATTGTGTCAACCTCTCTGCAGACTCCAGCCCTGCATCTATACTCCAGGCCTGAAACTCAGTTTGCCATTTTGTAGATCATCCACTTTTTAGGATACTTAGGATACGTCTACACTGCAGAGTTTTTGTGCAAAAACAGCTGGTTTTGTGCAAAAACTCGCAGAGCATCCACACTTACAAGCACGTTTTTGCACAAGAAAAATTACAGTAGATCATCAGAAGACAGGCTTTTTGTGCAAGCGTTATTCCTCTTTCTATGAGGAATAAGCCTTTTTGTGCAAGAGCTCTTGAGCAAAGAGGCGTGTGTGGATGGACAACAGGGGTTTCTTGCGTAAGAAACCCCTATCGGAAAAAGCACAGATGCTCTGATGGCCATTCCGTGAATGGCCATCAGAGCTTTCTTGTGCAATAGCATTCATGACAGTGTGGATGCTTTCTTGCAGAAAAGCATATCTCTTGTGCAAAAGCAAATCGCAGTGTGGACGCACTCTTGCGCAGGAACTTTTTGCAGAAGATCTCTTCCCCAAAAAGTTCCACAAAAAGTTCTAGTGCAAGAAGCCTGCAGTGTAGACGTAGCCCCTATGTTGATGGTTTCAACATCAGTTCTTCACTATACACAAATTTATGACCAGTTTTGCAATGTTTGGGAATTTTCTTCATACTCCAGCTCCCGGATTAATTTCATTTTTCAGTAAACTTAGTTTTAATCTTTAGAAAAATAAGTTTCTACTGATTGTGGAGAAAAGCTTGAAAATGCGATCCAACCCAGAAGGCAAATTAATAATAATAATAATTAATAATATGAATGTTCATTATTTTTGAAAACCTTAAGCCTAGTTTATGATTTCTGGTGCCTTGACTCATGATTATTTTTTTTTTTATGCCTAGAGTTGATAATACTATATCTGTAAAAGGAGTGGTGGGGAAGGGAGGAGGAAGGAAAAGAAAAGAAACTGCTGTCGGGATTAATATTTCCTTCTCATTAATTACAGCAGTTATGTTTCAGAGTTCCAGGAGAGAACAAGTGCTTTTTTGCTGACAGCTGGCTTGCTATTAAAAGGTTTTTCAGCTGGCAGTTACTTTACATGCTCATGATATATGGAAATAAGGTTAAATCCCTCCATTTTGAAACATTTTAAATGAAATGACGTAACTTAGGAAATGAAAAAGCAGTGACTGGCAAGAGTTCCTTTTGCTTCATGTCCAAAATACTAATGAAAGTTTTGGAGATGCAAAGATAAGGCCTGATCCTGAGAGGTACTAAGCTTAGACAGGTCTTTGTGACAATGCTTGGTCTGTTTTGTATATCATAGAAATCTTCCCTCAGCTACAGATTTTTGTCATTTCTCAGGATCAGGCCTATGCCCCACTTTTGCACAATAAAAACATTCCTATTGACTCTACTGTCCTTTATTTTAAAAATCCCCAACACTCTGGTATTTTCAGCTTTTTTTTAAAATCCTTTCTTGAGTTGTTATCCTCCCTTCATCCCTGCCCCCACTCCAAAAACAAAACAACCCCCCATCTACCACCACCACCACCACTGAACTTGTGTGGTGAAAAGGAAAATTTAGGTTGCCTATCGATATAGTTTTCTTAAGGAAATGGTGGAGTTTCATGTTTTTGGGACATTGAAAGTGGACTAGTCATTGCCTTGGAAAATACACTATAAGGAAAAATCCTGCATTGGCAAATGGATTTGTCCAATAGTCATGCACCATTAGGACCTGATCCAAAGCCCACAGTTAAAGAGATGGCAAGATTTTAGCAAACTAACTCTGTTGTGGAATGAAATTTTAATGTATCTCCCCAGTGGAAGCAGGCATAAAGATGCCATGGAAAGGAATGTGGTGTAAATACTTAAACAGATAAAGGTGCAATTGCTGCTGATACCCTAAATTTTCCTTCAGCTTCTCTTCTTCTTTTGTTGTCTTGTAGAATACAGCTCCTTTCCAAGTTACTGTCCGAGATGACAACTGCATTGTAGTGTCGTTGGAGGAGTCTGATGTAGTGAGCTCATCCTCTGTGTATGTTGTGAAGATAACTGGTGAATCCAAGAACTACTTTTTCCAGTTTGAAGAATTCAACAGCACTTTACCTTCCCCTGTGGTTTTTAATGCCACCTACCATGGCCTTTATTACATAGTGACTTTGTTGGTGGTAAATTCCAATGTGGTTTCCAAGCCAGTGAGATCTATCACTGTATTAACCAGTAAGTAGCAACTTGTTCAGTTTTTCTCTTTCTTTATTGTGTGTCATTCCAAGGATTTCTTTTTTCAGAGGCTGACCTACATTGAAAAGTTGGTGATTGTGGAAAGGATTAGGAGCAAAAGCACCAAAGTTGTGGGTGGCAGGCTGAGGGCAGATGTCGAGCGAACCTAGGCTACCCAGCTCCTAGAAAGGTTGGAAAGAGGCACCCCCAGTTTCATCTGGGGTACTTATTCCCTAAGTAGGTGGGTCAGGGAATCTCCTCTCAAGGATGGAAAGAAGCGATGGACCATTACCAGGACCTCAGGTGTGTATACATTTTCTCTGAAAATTTGCTAAAAATATGTTGATGAAAATTCCTCACCTTATATGGGTATATATACACCAGAGTGCCCAAGCTATGGTCTGAGACCTCAAAAGTACTCACTTGGTGATCCAGTGAGAGCTGTCTGGACATGTCATCCCGGATCTTCTCCTTAGCAGTTGCGCTGCATTTGCCCCTGAGTGGGAGGTGTGGGGCTCTGTGCAGTTGTGACTGGAAAGGCAGGTGGTCACTAAAACGATCTCACCCAACTGGGGCATCCCAAAAGTTTTTGGAGCTCAGATCAGCTTTTAGTAATCCCTCTTTTAATAGGTGAGCTTATTAGGATTCATCTTTCGGAACTAGGGAGAGAGGCCTGATTGCATTTAGTCCATCCTCCTGTCACGAGAGTACTGAAGCTTCTTATTGAATTTCTAGTGCTGGGCCCTGTCATAATTCTAACATGGCTTACAATCACCTAGACTGAAACCAGATTTTATAGCTTAAAATGATTTCCTAATTTGAGAGGCTTGTTCTTTGTAAAGACTCCAAAGGGAAAACATAGTTAGCCATTTATGATTAATTGGGTCTTTGATGTACGTCTGGACATTAGACTCATTCAAAAGCCAGCTTTCTATGATGAATTGTTGCCATGGCAACAGACAGCCTTTTTTTTTTTTTTTTTTTTTTTTTTTTTACTGTTTAAACTGGGCCGATTAAGACCTGGCTTACGCAGGAGGGAGCGAGGGAGCTTTTGGATAAAGAGTACCTTTTGGGGTCAGATGACAAATTGAAATAAATGTATAATTACCCATATATATTCAATTATAAACCTGTTCATTCATAAGTCGCCCCCAAGTTAAAATAAATGGTAAAAATCACGATTACCTGTTCATAAGCCATCTCCATATCGGTGGTTTGCAAACTTCTGGTTCCAGCTCAACAGTGTAAACCTCTGGTATGTCAGGATGTTTTGTTTACCTGGAGTCCTCTGCAGGCACGGAGCCTCTCAGCTCCTATTGGCTGTTGTTCACCATTCCTAGCCAATGAGAGCAGCGGGAAGCAGCATGGGCCAAGGGATGTGCTGGCCGCCACTTCCCACCGCTCCTGTTGAATGCAGCGATCCATTCATAAGCCAATCCCTGCTTAAAATTGAGTAAATGTGTTATGTTTGGCATCTGGCTCTAGAACTTTAAGACTCTGTAGGTACACTACTGCTGGTGTAATCAAACAGCGTATTCAGTTATAAGTTCCACAAAGTATGTCAGATGAACTTTATTTGAGTTGCCATTTTAGGGGATGCCAGATTTGTGGTTGCCCAGGCACCATCCCACCAAGAGGGGATGGGCAAAGGTGACAGTTGCCCAAGGGCTTGGCGATTCAAAGGGGCCCAGGGCTCCTGGCCACTGCTACTGTGGCAATAGAGGCTGCCAGAGACCAAGCCCTTTAAATCACTGCCAGGGCATTGTGTTGCATGCATTGTACAGCTCTGAGGGTTGCGGGAAGGGGGTGCCATGGTCCAGGTGGCACTGAGGCCGGCTGCCCCCAACACCTTCCACCCAAGACACATGTCTTCTGGGGGCATGGAGCTGCCCCCAACCTTGCCCAGGGGCCCATGGAAGATGTCAGTCCCCCGCCTCATGCAACCTTAGTTCTTTCCCCTTCCAAGTCCATCCTATACACTCAGTGAGGCAGGAGTGTGGAATAAATAGTGTACGTTCATGTAATTAAAGATGCAAAAAAGGGCTGAGTTAAGGTTCCCCAAGCATTCTGGCATTTCCTAACTTCTGAGTGCTTGCTTGCAGCCTTACTAATGTCCTTTGAGTGTAATTTTTAAAATGAGATTTTCTAGTTTTTTTTTTTTAAGGAAAATGTTAAAACCAAATTTGGTTATGTACATCTGTAACACCTCAGCATGCGCCTTTCTCAGGGGTGGAGTCCTGAGCCTTCAGCACCACAGAACAGACCGCTACCACCTGAAAGACAAGACTGGCTACATTAGCTGGGTGCCAGCGGGAGCAGACTATTATTTCCCAATGGAGGCTAACCCATTGGCACTTGATGCAGGGGACAGCTGAAGGTGATGAGAGTCCAGCCCAGCTTCTTACTCTCCACTGCGAGGAGTAGGGAGAGCTCCTGCTCTGTATAGTGCCCCAGAGAGAGTGATAGACTGCTAGGGCCCCATGCTGTGTGTAGGATGTGGTTGGTATAAAGCCTAGGCTAGCTTTCTTTCTTTCCCCCTACTTAGGGGTGCTCCAGACCCAGATGGTATCCTCAGCTCAGGTATCCTCAGATCGGGTTGGAGCACCGACCAATAGGTCTGTGTGCTAGATCCTCAGAGGGATACCAGCACTCCTCCCAGCCCATCTCTCTGCAGCTGCTCTGGCAGTTGCATAATACTGCTGTGTAAATCACTGAATTCTGAAAAAAATTTGTGGGGAGGAATGGTTTTGGGTTGTCCCCAATAAGAAGTTTTTTAAAGTGTTCAGTGAATTGGGGGGAGAGTGTCATTTTTTAAATCATTTCCATTTCATATATTTTATCAACATAAAATTAATTAAATGATGGGAAGTTTAAAAACAAAAAGTTGTTTTCATTCAAAATAGCTAACGGATTTGATTTCTTTAGGATTTTTTGTTTGGTTGGTTGGTTGGGGGTTTTTTTTGGTAGAGGCAGGGGGATCAGACCGGCTGAAACAAGTCAGGAAAAATTATGTGAATTTGAAAATTGTTTCAGTGTTGCCAAATCTGTCTTGCTTGCTTAGAAAACAAATTCAGAAGGTTCCCTCATCTCCCACCCCCAAAATACTATTTACGGTACAGAGTCTGCTGGTGGTAGTAATTTGGAACAGACATAAGTCTGAACTTACAATATTTAGTAAACACTAAACAGAATAACCCGGGATGACATACAGACATATCTGTAGCGTGAGGATATTTCTTCTGGAGAAAGTTAAAGGTCTGCTCTAAACAATGCAAGTGTAAGAGCTTCTCCAAGAAAAGGTGTCAAAAATTCATAATGGAAAGCGTATGCTAACTAACTATATGAGTTACTGGTAGTTCCTCCTATATCATAGTCTTCTCTAGAAAGATTCTCAATTTAGAACAGGGATGTGTCAATGAAAGTATATTTGATCAGAAAAAAATCTGATAATTTGGCAACCAGTAAGGTAATTAGGATAGATTCATGTTTTCCACGTGCCATCTAGTTTCTGTCTGTTAAATATCATTGGATTAATGTGGCCATGTGAAAAATAGATTTACTTAATCTTTTTTTTGTTTGTGGTACATTTATGACTTTAAGAAGTGACATGCTGCTGCCAGGATCTGGGAAGAAATTCATCTTGATGCAACTCCACGGATTTCTCTCAAATTACACCAGCGATGAACTGGCCCCATCTGTTGGGCTGCCGTGAGATAAATCAAGCTCCGTGGCCTATGATGCTTGACTCTGAGATAAATGATGTTGACTGCAATAGGTCCCAAGGCTGTTCTTAAATATTTAACAGTTCTTCTGGGCCTACTGATATGTGAGGAAATGTCTGTGAAGTAGCACCACATGCTATCGTTTTTCATCTCAGTCCTGTGCTAAGGCAACAAAAAGCAGAGTATGGGGAAGGTGGCTTTTCTGCTTAGGGTCCCACAGAAAAGCTCTCTATTGGGAGCGCTCTGCTTTCTAATACAATATTCCTATGAGCTGATTTTCTTTCCCTATTTCAGTTCCTCCTTTGGTGGTGTTTTTTCAGCAGGTGGACAAAAAGGAAAAAAAAAGTAGTATCTCTTCCTAGGGTTAAAATCTCACAGCTCTGAAGTCTGACAGAATTGTTGCTCCTTTCTTCAAAAGGCTTCTGTCTAGGAAGAGATTGTTCGGGGGGAAAAGATGTCAGAATAATTTTTCCTACCACGTATCTGTGTCGTCTTTAGCTTGGACCTTCTCTGAGAGATAAAATGGGGTTTGTTTTCAAGGAGGAAGTAGTTTCATTATCTGGCAGTACTACTTGCTCCAGTAAAAATGTTGGGTTGGGTGTCAAAGTTTGAGGCTAGTAAAAAGGAACAGTTTGTCAGTTTCACTTGCAGTGAGTATGTTCACATATCCCTAGTTAAAATACTTTCAGGACTTTCTCTCTGCTCATCAAAATTCCATAAAACATAGAGCTTCTGGATGCCTTTAGCATCCTGTATGCGGGTATTGTGTGGAGGCTGTAGTAGAACTATACCTATTGTTAAAGCTGAACTTTCAGTCTTAGATTTAGTGAACTGAGTAGATCCAATCTGTTGCCAGTCAATTCCGGATTGTGATTTCATAAGAGTGAGCAGAACTGGCTGCCATCTGCCCTTACATGGAAGACCTGCAAGACAGGATGAGGTATGGGTGATAAGAAGATGGCACTCTTCTTCAGTGCTGATCCAATGTCCAATATGGTGTTGGACTCTTTATTTCTGAAGAAGAGGTAAAACTTGAGGTCCTGACCACCAGTCATGAAAACCAGAAGTGAAGATGTAGTATAAGTATATATCTAGGATTCTGGGCTGGCTTGTGCAGTGTGTGCCACAGCATATTCTCTGGTGCTTTTAGTCATGCTAACTAGATTAAGCTAATCACTAGAGAGAGGCTTACCAGAGGTGTCATCACATTTTGGTTTCTGTGTTGACATGTGCGAAGTCTCAGTTATATAGCAGTTTTGGAAACAATCAAGAAAGTAACCCTAAAAAAGTGAGCAAAACCCCTCAACCCTGTCTCACCCTTTTTCAATCAGGAGACTTGATCAGGAGATTGTAAATCCCATGATATTCACTAAATTTTATTCTGAGATGGCCTTGCTAGGCTGAGTTACATCAGTGCTGCCTAGTTTTTTGACTTCGTATTGACTTTGCTTTGTTATGGGGTTAATCCCAATGAGGGAACAAGGATTACACATTTAAAGGAGTAGAGTTTAGAAGACAGCAATCTGCAAAGTTACCATGTGGCTCTCTGAAAGGTTAAAAAAAACCAATTTGTATTTCAATTGGGAAATTGAATCAAGACACATGGTAACATTAAGAACAGCTCAGGTTGACATTTGTTTGGCCCTGTAACTAGAAAATTAGGGTTGTAAAATATCTTAGTTTTTCAAAAGCCACTGACAGCTCATGGGAACACTTCAAAAATATTCTAAATAGAGAGAATTCCGCTCATAGAACTTTCTCTTTTTTCCCCACTTCTACTCCCTACTAGAGTGTGGGAACTGGTTAATATTTGAGTGTTCAAGTAGCTGCTGTAGGAAATGGCACTATTTATTCAATAGGTGCCATTCTTCCCTCCAGAGCATCACAGAATCTGTGCCTTGGGGAAGAGGAGTTGGGTGCTGTGTCTCAGATGAAAGGTAAAACGTAATCCCTACATCAGTGGCACTTTTTGAAAGAATTAGGGTGGTGTTAAGCATGGAGACCCCAATTTTGATATGATCTCTTATCTCTTAGTTGATATTTCTGCTTAAGTTCTCCGTCAGTTGCTGTGGTGGTTTTTTACTACCTATCCTAAACCTTTAGGCTGTGTCTACACTGGGCCACTTATTCCGGAAAATCAGCCGCTTTTCCGGAATAAGCTGCGAGCTGTCTACACTAGCCCTTGAATTTCCGGAAAAGCAATGATGCTCTACTGTACAAAATCAGCCGCTATTCTGGAAAAACTATTCTGCTCCCGCTCGGGCATAAGTCCTTATTCCGGAACACTGTTCCGGAAAAGGGCCAGTGTAGACAGCCCAGTAGTCTTTTCCGGAAAAGCGCGTCTACATTGGCCATAGACGCTTTTCCGGAAAAAGGGCTTTTCCGGAAAAGCAGCCTGCCAGTGTAGACGCTCCTTTTCCAGAAAAACTGAAAACGGAATAGTATTCCGTTTTAAGCATTTCCGGAAATTCATGCCAGTGTAGACACAGCCTTAGTGTGAAGTACCTGCATGTGTGAAATAGGTGCTTCATTTCACCCCAAAGATGGCTTCATTTTTGTGATGGAATACAAAGGAGCTGCTATCCTGATTGGGGCATACAGGCAATAACAGTATACAAATGAATAATAATAAACAGAAACATGTGCCTGTGTGCCGTTTCTTTGTGTCAGTAGCCCCGTTGATTTCATACGGCACTACTTATGTGCCAAATTACACTGCATATGAGACTGTGTCAGCAGTATGGTGGCCATGCATTGTAAAAATGCTTTTGGCTGCTTCTTTATGAAAGTCAGTATATAAATGGTAGACACTGTTATTTATTTTTGGGTGCAACACATAAGGCCCATAATTCCCCAGACCATTTCTACCAAGCATGCCTAATAATTCATCCACCTTAGCATGGCAATCCATAATGAATTCAGAAAGTAGGGCATGCTGCTTTATGAATATTTTAAAAAGGAAATTTGATGGGAGGGTGAAGGTAATTTTCAATGTACTGTTTTTCTCTTGGATTGCAACAGCCATATAAAACTTAAATGTCTCCAATCTGTCCCAATCACATTTGTGGAGGATTTAGCATCTGAAATTGTTTAGATTTATGCAAAGGACATTTGCAACTTCTGTTATTCTCACTAGCTGTTTGCATAATGCAGGAAACATTAAATACAAAAGGGCAAGGAAGTCCAGAAGAAATGATTAAGTTAAAATTTCAATGGACAAGAAGAGAAATTGGTCGCTATGGGAGCAGCAGGTCCTCAGGCCTACAGAAGAAATACAACTGTGTGCATCTAAAATGCAAGCGGGTTATATACAATTAAGATATGCGTGTAGGTCCTTTTCCTGCAAATTGCTCTTGTTGGTCAAAAAAGTGAAAGGACACTGTGTGAATATACTTATTAAATCTTATTGAAAAGGGACGCTGGTATCATCTGTGTGCAAGGGTAGATTTTAGCACTCAAAAATTTATTTTTATGCCATTCAGGAGGGCTTGCAAATAAAACCTTAAAATGTATAGAAACTACTATGTTTTTAAAAACAAGAAATGCAAATGAATACATAGGGTGAGACAAACTGTCTTAGAACAGGGGTTCCCAAACTTTTTGACACAGGGACCAGTAAATCCATTCATGAACTTTTAGAGGACCGGTAATGTTCATTTGCATATTTGCATATTCATTAATCAAAGGATGAATAGTCAAATAAGTTGTTTCTGGTCCTCCCAAAACCCCCAGTGTCAGCTTTAGTAAAGCTTTTGATATGGTCACCCACAATATTCTTGCCAGCAAGTTAAGGAATATGGATTGGATAAATGGACTGTAAGACAGACAGACAAAGCTGGTAAGACCAGGGTTTCCCAAACATTTTACTTTAGTTGGAACCCTTTTTTTTCAGTACTGCTTTTTGCAGCCCCAAAATATAAACACAAAAAACAAACTGAGAAAATACCAGACATATAACATGTCTGGTATTTTCTCATTAGGTAAGTTGTATTATTACTAGATGTATCAGTTTGTAGTTTCGAACTGCCTGGCTGGCAAATGTGCTCAGGCTGCATGAGTGTGTCTACCAGCCAGACAGTTCGCAACTACTCGAGGGTGTGTGTGTGGGGGGGGGGGAACAATAGAATCCCTGGGCTGGACAAACTCATGCTTTGTGCTTTGCGGGGGGGGGGGGGGGCAAGAGGGAACGGGGGCAGCGCCCCAAGATCTACATATGGCCGGGTCAGTCCCACTCCCCGCAGGCCGATTCATTCCTCCCCCCTGCTCCACCTCTGGCCAGTCCCACTTCCCCCAACCCCCTCCCAGGCAGCCAGTTCTCTCCCGCTTCTCCTCCCAATCTCCCTTGGCCAGCCCCGCTGCCCGCTTCCAGCGCTCCTTCCTGCGGCCGCTTCTCTCTCCCCCCCCCCCCACCCCGCAATCTTCCCCGGCCAGCTCCCTGCCCCCAACCTCGCACCCCCCGGCAGTCCTGCTTTCACCGGCCTCCCAGTCTCCCCAGCCTGCCCCGATTCCCCCATCCAGTGCTGCTTCCAGTGGCCAGCTCTCCCCTCCTCCTTACCCCAGAATCCCCTGGTACCTGCACCTTCTCGTAGCCCTGCACCCTCCTGGTGCCTTCCCCTTCCCTTACTGCCCCTGCTCCCTTTGCCCTCTTTTTCCCTAATACCCACCCCCTCACCACTCTCTGCCTCATTCCCCTCCTGCCCCTCTGTGCCCTCACACATGACTTGCTCCATCCTGGCCTTCCTCATGCCCACCCCTTCTTTCAAGCCTTCTCCCAGCACCTCCTCCTCCAGCCCCCAATGCCCTTCCCCTCTCCACTCCTGTCCCAGCATCACCTTGTCCCCCCTCCCACTGACACCTCCCCTCCTGCCCTTTCCCTCGTTGTCTGCACTTGGCCCCCTGGCATTTGTCTCTCTCTCCTGCACCTTGTCCCTTGGAGCCTTCCCCTCCCGCTACCACCGCCGCCGCCCAAGCCCGTTCCCTACCTTCTGCCTTCCACATTGCGGCCCCGGAGGCTGGCCCCGGAAGCAGCGTGGCCCTGCCACGTGCCTCCGAAGAGTTTTAAAATCCCGGGCCATGACATCACATCACACTCGGGCATCCTCCCCGCCCATGTTCAACGCCGCACATGGGCGGCAGCATCAGGTGGTGAGGAGGAGTCGCGCACGGCGGGGATGCTCTAGGGGCGGGGTGGGAGGACACGCGGGGGGCTGGCACAGGGGGCCCAGGGCTCGGGACTGCTCCAGGCGGAGCTGGGGGAGAGACCTAGCTCCACATATTGGTGGAGCAGGGACCCCGGCTCTGTAACTCGCCGGCACTTCCGGGTTCAGGAGTGCGGGACCCAAACTGGCCTAAGGCCGGCCCTGCTGGCAGCCACCAGCCATGCTGAGGCCCGGTATTTTTTTTTTCCCGCGGCCCATAGTTTGGGAAACACTGTCTTAGAACATTCCTTTGAAATGTTGGAAACTCAAACACTCTTGCTAATATAACTCTGTTTTAGGTATTTCTTAAAGGTCATTGAAGCAAATGGAAAGATTGGGTGCTAGATTGGACCCTAAATGCTGAGAGCAGGAAAGTGAAACTGACCAGTCGCTAATTTCATTCTCCACATAATGTGATACATTAAATGCATATTATGGAAAGGAAACTATTTATACATATTCATTAAACTTAATAGCCTGGTCTCAGAGGCGTAGCCTCTTAGTCTGTATCTGCAAAAACAATGAGGAGTCCTGTGGCACCTTAAAGACTCACAGATTTATTTGGGTATAAGCTATCCTGGGTAAAAAACACTTTGTCAAATGCGTGCTTATGCCCCAATAAATCTGTTAGTCTTCAAGGTGTTACAGGACACCTCATTTTTTAATATCGTAGGGAGCTGCTTATAACCCAAGTTATGTGAAATTAAAAACAGAACATGATTTTTATCTATAGAGCATCCCTGTAATTTCAAAAAGTGCCAGAGGGAATAAGATGATGGAAGATTCTCTAAATTCAGTTTTCTCACTCATATTATTGTGCTAACATCATCCCTAAGCCAAAGAGAAAGGAAAAGGTAACTGGGTCGTAACAGCAGGAAAGGCAATCCACAGCATCTTTTACTTAATTCAATCATAGCCTAACTAAATCTAAACATCAGGAACCAAAATAATTTGAAATAAAATGAATACAACTTCCACCCTTTATTTAATTTGTCCTAGGTCCGGGAGGAAGTAACTGGATAATTTAATCACTAACTTAGAAAGTTGCAGTAATTATTACAATAATAAGGAAGGCCAAAATCTGAATGAGATAATGGAAGAGCCCAAGGCAGACCCATGATAGTAAAAGATGACTTTCAGCAAAGAGTTGTACTATTTAGACATTGATATTTTAAGTGTAAGAGCTCTTTTATGCACCCTCTGGTCATGTGGATAACAAGATCAGCCATTTATTACAGTTGAAGGGATGGGAATAGACTCAGCAAAAAGAAGATGGAAGGCTTTGAGTTCTGTTTTTGCCGTTATCTATTTCAGGGCTATTAAATCAGGAGTTGTCAGCAATGTTTTTCACAGACTGCATCCATTATAATATGTGTTGGTATTTGTGAATCTTGGAGAGTCAGTTTGACTAAGTACTAGGCATTAAAATGTATAGATGTTTAGCTGCAGTAGCTAATGCTGTTTGGTGTAGAAAATAGTCTCATCACATGGGATTTTCACTCTGTTTTCCAAGAAGGTCAGTATTCCCTGATTCCAACGAGGACAGAAATGCCAAACTTACTGCCTGCTTTCTAGAATTTTGGAACTTCTGCCTCCTGTCCCAGTTGAATCATGAAGTCAAAGACCACCTCAAACAAGAAATGATCACATTCTCTCAAACACTGAGAGAGAAATCAGGAAAGCCATCTGTAAATCATGCAAGAAGTGGAAACAACGATTTTAAAAAAAAAAAACCTCTTTTGACAGCCAACAAAGTCACCCCACAGAACACCACCTCTAGGACAAACAATGACACCAGTACTCGCTATATGACATCATTATCAAGATGCACCTAAGTGAAATTGAATTATCTGTATTCTCATAGGGACTGAACTTTTGCCTTACCACTGAACCTAGTACCATTCTAATATGTCGAGTGCTAAAATAATTCTTCTAGCAACTCCACCTCAAAGAATTCTTTCACAGCAATCATGACACCACTCAGAATTATCATGTTCCTACCTACAATCATAAGAAAAAAGAATCATCTGACTGAATACCACACAGTGGACAAAACCACACTCTTGATCATTACATTAATTGCTTTCAGAGAAGAAGTGACTGAAATCCTTAACAAACATCCCATCTACCACAATATCTCAACTGATGAAGGGACAGCTATACAGTCAGGGCTCGTCTAGACTACCCTGAAGTTTCAAAAGAGGATATGAAAATTCTGTGGGAATTTGCATATCTTCTTCCGATCTCACTTTTGGAAAGTGAAAGTAGTCGGGGTGCGGTTTTTTTGGCTACCCCCCTTTTTTGAAAAGCCACGTAAGCCTCATTTTTTGAGGAAGAGCGGCTTTTTTAAAAGGGGGGGAGGGATTGCTGAAAATACTGTGTCCCAACTACTTTCACTTTCGAAAGCTCCCCTTTTGAAAATGAGATCGGAAGAAGAAACTTCAGGGTAATCTAGACATAGCCTCATTGAAATATAACAGCCAGATAGTGATGAAACCAACAGACAAAAAGGGCACTATTTTAGTCCTCAACTGTAATGATTATGTAAACAAGACAAATCAACCACTCTGACACCACCTGCTATGAAGAAATCAGAGAAGACCCCCCCCACACACACACACACACCTCTCCACAACCCACAATTTATCGATTAATTTCAGGATAACATAAAATTCTTCCCCAAACAACTCCGAGAAAACTCATCCCTCACAAATCTATGTTAGGGACTTTGTACATGATTCCTAAGATACAAGGGAAAACAAGCAGACCCATCATATCTGGTCACAGAATGCTATGCAGGGATATTATGATTCATAGAAACTGTCCAAAAACACCATGCAAAGGGCCAGATTCCTCCAAGACACTTTACTTCTCTCTCCGAACACCATCCTTGTTACTGTTATTGTCACTTCCATACACACCAACATCCTTCACACTGCCACAAATATTCACAAGACAATGAACAAACCTCAGGTATCCATCCCAAACACATCAACAAACTCATTCATTTCATCCTCATCCATAACAATTTTACATTGAACAATTTTATATTCAACCCAACAAACATTTTGCCCAAACCACGGGAAGCCCCTGGATACAAGGTTGGCTCCTCAAAATGCCAAGAGGCGTACAGATAGTTCGGATTAGGCTTCTAATCCAAACTATCTAGTCCGTGCCGCGTGTAGCCGCGCGGCACGGGGTTCGCACTAGCCGGCTTTTAAAAATGGCGGCGCCGGCTTTATGCTAATGAAGCCCGGGAAATTCAAATCCCGGGCTTCATTAGCAAGTTCGGTATGCATACATTACCCCCCTAGTTCGAACTAGCGGGGTAGTGTAGACATACCCCTATAGACTAGCTCTGCAGTCTTTGACTATCATTTAATATCTATGTGCCTTAGTAAAATAGACATTATACTTTTTTCTTCAACCCTTTACCTTTTCTGTTTAAATGGTAAGTGCTGTAGGGAAGTAAATAGCTCTTACTAGTGTTCTCTATAGGGCCTGGACAATGGGTCCCTCATCCCAGTTAGGTCTTCTAGGTGCTGCTGTAGTACAAATAACAAAAATTGGTATTTAACATCTGGTATTTTTCAGTCTGTGTCCAACAAGCATTGGAGAGCTAATAAAGCCTAGATCATAATTATGAAAGCGAAGAAGCAATTACTGAGAACAGTGCGTGTTAAGTGAATTATTAAAATGTTTGTGTGGAAAAACCAAAAATGTTATTCATTGATTGGATGTCTTCCCAGTGGCTAGATATGTGTTGCTGACTCTCACATTATGAAAGCATATTGGAAAGTCTGTTCCTAGGAGAGATGTAAAATCTTGTTTAAAATGTTAACCAGTTAAATTCTATGTTTAACTGGTTAACCAGCCTGCTTCATTGTTCCGCAGGCAGGGTGGGAGCATTACCCACCCACGCCCAAGCAGCCCCTTGTATGCAGCGCAGCATGATGGACTGCTTGGGCCTGGATGGGCAGAGCCCACTACACTGGGCTACAGTCAGGGGACTGCTATTGCCTTGCTGGACTGGAGCAGCCCCTGCCTACAGCACGCCATGAGCAGGGGGCTTCTCCATTCTGGCTGGGCGTTGGTTAACCGTTTACCCCAGTAAGCATGCCTGTAAGGCAATGATTACCACATAACTGGTTAACCATTTACATCCCTAGTTCCTAGCTGAGAAACCTATGAGGCCACAGACTGATTTTACGGGTAACGGAAAATGGAACAAAATGGTGGCTCCAATATTATGAACATTGTACCATATTCTCATCTGATATAAACTGACATCATTGTTGTGCAAGACCCAAAGAGTTGCATTTCAATGAACAGTAAACATAGCACAAGTGAGTTATTGGCCAGCAATCTTCCTCTTCAATTAATGGAACTCTGCTGATTCATGGACAGTGGTTGAGAATCTGGGCTCGTTTTTCTTACTTGATAACAAGATTAGACAAAAGACAGGCCGGTGGTTAGGATACTCATTGGAACTTGAAAGACAAGGGTTCAATTGTGTGCTCCGCCACACACCTGTGACCTTGAGCAAGTCACTGAAGTTCTCTGTGACTCCATTCCCCATCTGTAAAACAGGAGTGATAACACATCTCCATTCCACAGGAGGCTAGGGATGATAAACACATTGAAGATCATGAGTGTGGCTCCCGTCACTGAGATATTACTGTGATAGGGGCCATGTAAGTACCTAAAATAGAAAAAAAGCAAGAACTTTATAAAAATGGATGTATTTTTTTTAATTCTAAAAGAAAGTCTTATGATTCCTGCTTTGCACTGATATCCTTTCGCTGTAGTGATGGGAGTAAGCTGAAAAGTTCAGATCCACATCAATCTTCTGAGCACCCCGAAGTAAAGCAGTGTGGTTTCTTTTTTGACAAACTTTTTCCAGTGAAAAAATGTAGGTTCAGCAATACTAAAACATTTTTCAATTTGACATTTTCAAGGTGACATTTTTAATTTTTTTTCTCCGTTCTGAACAACTTTTCCTTCTAAAATGTTTTGTAATTTTATTTATAAAAACGTAAAAAAATAAAAATGCTCAAAATATTAATGAAGCATTTAATTTTAGATTAAATGAAAGGTTTCATTTGAACCAAAACAAATATTTTTTCCAACTTTTTAATTTGCTGAGAACTAAAAATTGTCATTTCTGGTTTGACTTAAGCCAATGTTTTTCAATTTTTTAAAAAAATTTTCCGTGAACTGAAAAATCTCCTATTCATCCTGCTCTATCCCCACATTGTTGTGGGTTTGGGTTTGGTTTGGTTTGTTCACAGTCAGGGACAATCTTTTTTTTCTGAAGACAAGTGGTAAGGATTAAATTCCCTCCTGTTTAGAGAGCCAGCTGCAGACTGTGCACCACTTTAACTCCCTCTTAAACTTCACATTAAGGTCCTGAGCTGGGATACCAGTGCTGCACAGGCTTCCTGCTGAGACTCTCCATAGGGGCACATTTTATCCTCATAAAGAAATAGCCTTTGTGGACAGAGAATGAGCTGGGGACTTGTGAATTGAAATTGTAGCCTTAGTGAAGTCAATGCTGTCTTTGCCATTGACTTCATCAAGGCCAGGATTCCAACAAATATGTCTAATAATTTCTATACCATATGGAAGTGGATAATTTGGTTTCTTAGGGGCTTAAAATTGGGTGGAAGCCTGTCTCTCTCTTTTTGGCCTAATAATCAATGTTCCCTTCTTCCCCTTTTCTTCTTGTTTTTGAATGTCTTTTAGAACCTCTTCCCATAAGCAGCGTTTCGATCTATGACTACAAGCCATCTCCAGAAACGGGAGTGTTGTTTGAAATTCACTATCCAGAAAAATACAATGTTTTCACCAGAGTAAACATAAGCTATTGGGAAGGCAGAGATTATAGAACAATGTTATACAAAGGTAGGAAGAAGGAAAAAACCTATTGAAAACAATGTAAATTTAAATATCTACCATCTATTATTCCTTTCTTTTGTGCTGTTGAATCTACAGGGAAATAAAAAAGGCATTCCAAGTGAGGTGTAAATTTAACATAATTAACAGTTCTTATGATTTAGATTTCTGTTACAATGACCAATTCAAATAGCTTATTTGTTAAACAGAGGTTAATAGCCTCTCGGTAGTTGAGATGACCCCTCATATTCCCAATTCCTGTTATAGCTCTAAAATCCATAGAGAAAGGAATGTTATCCTCAGTACTGGCCCATGAACACTGTGGATGGGATGGAATTTTTCCTTTCAAGCTGAAGTCAGTTGGACATGGGCTACCTAATTTAATGCATTTCAAAATAAACATGGTCATTGGAGTCCAAAACATGTTTTAACATTTTCTTTTTGAGTTTTGTCAGAAAGGAGGAGAGCTATGATTAGTTTAATGAACTCATGGAGAGATGTAGGGTGAATTTCTGGTCACACTGATGTCAATGGATTTCAGGAAAGCCAGGATTTCATCCCACTTGCCCTGGACCAGAGATTAGTTGAACAGTTAACTGTGGAAGTTACTAATGTTATGAATTGTAACATCGGAATGATTTATTGGCTCAGAACAGCTTAAAACGAAATAACAGGTGACGGATAGAGACACAAAGTCTCAGAGGGTAGTAGCCATGTTAGTCTGTATCTGCAGCCTGACTCTGTACTTCTGGTTCCAAATGAGTGTGAGGTTGACTGGTCAGTTTGTAATTTTGAGGTTCTGCTCTATAGCACAGCTCAGGAAATTATATGCTCATGACAGAGCACATAAACACTTCCTCAGGTTTCAAATGGAAAAATGTTCTTGATTTTCTCTCTTCACCTGTAGGGTAAGGTGGGGGTCTGTACCCACAATCCATAACAGAGCTAGGTCTGGTTCTGTGATATGAGAATGCTTGGTAGCAACAATTACAGTTGCTGCAAAACAGTTTCCATTCTAACATTTTTGGCTGTACTCATTCATAAGTTTCTGAACTATTCACATTTCGGAGTGAAATTTTTCAGCCTTAGTCTTTCTTCCCAAAAAGGAAATACGCCTTTGAAAAAGTGCCATTTCAAGGAATGTATTGGAAAAAAAGTTGTTTCTTTTGAGTTTACACCCAATTTGCAGAATGATCTGCAGTTTTACCCCAAAACTATTTTGGGTTGGGGAAAACATCACACCAAATATTCTATGGCAATATGATGACAATGAATCAGATAATATTCTACCTTCAGTTATATCCCTAATTTAAACCAATGTAAGAGGTTAACCAGTGATCCCCAGAGGTTAAACTCTTCATAGGGCTGGGAGCCATGTAACAGATTTTTTTTTATTGGTTATATGGTTAGTATTTGTATTCCCTTTTTACATCCTTGGTTTAAATCTGAAGGAATTCCCACTGAAGTCAGTAGTATAGCTGAAAGTAGAATTTTATCAATAGGACACATTCATTTGCATCTAATATTCTGAGAATAACTCTGAATGGTTGACAAATGGATGTAGATATATAAGCAGTCCCCAAAAGATTTATACTGTAGATACCTTGTTTGCTCAGAATTGCACAATAGCCAGCAGAGTTGCCCCAACAACTAAATGCATAATCATTGCATAAGAGATACCGTGCAATGCAGTTCCAACGGGTAGGGAAAGGAGTGAAATCAACATTATTTTGTCTCCCTCAACCGGGTTGATGTAATGACTGCAATGTTCCTACTGCTCAAAATAAATAAATTAAATGTACCCTGGCTTTTTATTTGAGGCAGGCATTAATCAGCCACAAAGTTGCCCTTCCTTCCTAATTCTTCCCACTCCCACAGGCATTAATGTTAGAAATTAACCCAGATCTCAGCATTACAAACTGGTCCCATGTCTGCTATGTGTGCTATGAAAGTTGTCCATTGATAATCTTATCTTGAACATGACGACTTAGTTCACTACAAGACCAGGAAACCCTTGTATGCAGTAATTATAGGGATTTGGAAGCTTCCTTTTTAAAAACCAGTTCTTCTTTGATATGCTAATGTCCTGTTGGACAGGTTAACAGTTGTAATTATCTTTCACAGGAAAATTGTTCATGTTTGTTTCGCTGCTTTGAGCATCCAGGTACCTTTGACAGTCAGGAGAAAACATTGGCAAACTCAATTATTGGAACTTTATCACTTAACAGGGCTAATCTATGTTAAACATCAAAAACATTGTTTAAAGTGTGCCACTGTGTTATCTGAAAGTGAACATTTGATGTATGTCAGGTTGTTGTTTTTTGGTTTGTTTGCCCTTTTACAGATTTCTTTAAAGGCAAAACAGTTTTCAATCACTGGCTGCCAGGAATATGCTACAGCAACATCACATTTCAGTTGGTGTCGGAAGCAACATTCAACAAAAGCACACTAGTGGAATATAGCGGTGTCAGGCATGAACCCAAACTGCACAGAACAGGTGAAGAAAACATTTATAAATATATATGCCAGTGTGCCAGTGACAGCATGTCTATAGGCAACACAGTGCCAGGCATAATATCTTTGTTTCCATTATAAATATTTGTTTATAAAAAGTACTTATTGTCTAAAACAAGAGATTCTAGGTTTTCTCTCCAGGAGTAGGAAGCGATTTGCCAGTGATTACAAATTACCACACCACTCTTTTCAAAGCAGAATATATGTATTTAAGGATAAATGAATGGAGATAACCTGTACAATAGACAACAAAAGGACCTAAACATATCAGAAATTGACCATCAGTCCTATGGGGCCTTAGCAGGCCAAAGTCCTTCCAACCTTTCAGAAAAGGTTGGAGCCCCTACTGGGGTCAAAGGTTATGTCCATTTGCTAGATTAGAAAGAAGGTCCTTAGTCTGTTTAAACTCAGCCTTTTATACCAAAAAGCCCTTTCTTTTTTCCCCTTTAAGTTTTCATATCTGTTGGAATCGGTATATTTCAACTATCCCAATACTTCTCTGGAGCTGTTACAATCTCAGGGATTGTAGTAATCACCCCCCCCCCCCCATTGTTTTTCAGTTCCTGGAGGACCGTCAATAATAGTCCCCTGTGAAGCTAAATGCAATTCCTAACCCACAGTGTTACACAGAACATTCATTTAATACAGTACAGTCCACAAAGGTGCTGCACGTGGTTGCAATATGTTACAGCGGCTATTGTACAAAATGCTTCAGTTAGAAACCCAGGCTGTGTATGCTCTGAAATTTTAAGATCAAACTTTCCTTTGATATAAAGTGTTAATTTCATTCTAGATATTGGCCCAAAGCAGGCTGCTAAAATCATGATGGAAAAGCCGCATAGTAATTAGGATGACAACATTTTCCATTATGTGTTGTGGTGTGTATTAAAATATTTTCTTCAATCCTTCAATCCTTTCACAGTTCCACAAGAGAGACAATCATTATATAATTTCCATGCACAAGAGATACAATCATACAAGAAATGAAGAGCCCAACTTACTTGATTCCTTTTATTCATATTCTCACATCAGAGCAACTTAATTGGGCTACTCATGAGTAAATTTATTACAGTGTCTCCACTGTACATTTTAGGGTACATCTACACAGCAGGGCTAAAGCCGAAATAATCTATGCATCTTGAGCTACGTCAATTGTGTAGCTTAAGTCAAAATAGCTTATTTTGGCTTTTGGTGCTGTCTACGCAGCAGGATGTCAGAGCACTATTCCTTCGACTTCCCTTACTCCTCGTAAAATGAAGGTTACAAAAGTTAGAGTAAGAAGTCCTCCAGCTTGACATTATTTTGACATTATGTTGACATAGCTGCTTGTAGTATAGATGTGCTCTTTATTTCAGAATAATGTCAGTTATTCCAAAATAACACTACTGTGTAGACGTACCTTTACATTCCTGTCATTATAGCCCTGATCCTTCTCTCAAATTACATTAGTTCTACCCATATGGAGTTAGTCTTGGTTTATACCTGTAAAAAAAAATTAAAAATATCAAATCTTAATAGAGCAAAGAAATTAAAAACATTGTATTGCAAACAGAATATCTTATTGCATACTAAACCTGCTAATATCCATGACGAATTAACTAAGCACTGTGGGAATATATTAAACATACCTATTTTTGTAATTCTTTTCTTTTCTAGTTCCCTACCCACCTCGAAATATTTCTGTCCGGATTGTACATATTAACAAAAATAACTGGGAGGAACACAGTGGGAATTTCCCAGAAGAATCATTCCTGGGACCACAGGATATAATAGGGCAAGAGAAACTTACCCATTTTTCTAATGACCCAACTGAAATTCCCACAGCAAACATCTCCTACACATGGCCTGATTACCAGGATAACAGCACTGATTACACAGCTACATCCCAGCCATACTGGTGGACTAATGAAGCTGACTCACTGGAAAATGAAGATGAGTTTGTCAATGCGGTTCCCAGTGAATCTGAGAATACCAGTACAGCCAGCATTTCTGGGAAACTTACCCCAGAACCTCCCTCTTTCCTCCCTGTGCAAATGGTGCTAAGCTGGTTGCCACCAAAGCCACCCACAGCATTTGATGGATTCCTTATTAACATTGAAAGGGAAGGTAAAGTAAAAGCCAGGCCTTATTTCTTGTCTATGTCATTTCTGGTGGTGGATTCTTCTCCACCTCTGAACACTTAGGAGAGAGCAACCCTTAAGAGTTTTTATTTCAATTTCTTGTGTCTGCAAAACCAGGATGGGCAATAATACATGAGAAGGTGGTTCATTGTATAATATATGGTGGTTTTTGTGTTTGGTCAGGCTGGAAATACTAGAAGAAGAACAAGCCTGCCAATGGGGTAAGTGGGGATGAAAATGGGGCAGTTGCCCTGTGGCCTGGCAATTTAAAGAGGTTCAGGGCTCTTGACTCAGTAGCCTGAGTCCTGGCCCTTTAAATCACTGCCATAGTTCCAAGTCACTGTACGTTCCAAGTGGCTCTGAGGGCTGGGAGGGGGCTGTTGCCCCAGCCCTGCCCCTTTCACTTGAGGTCCCACCACTTCCAGGAGTGCAGAGCTGCCCCTCCCCCCATGATCTTACCTAAGGGCCCATGGATGCTATTGGTCCCCGTGAAGATCATCTCCTGTGCCATGCGGGTCCTTCGTGACTAAGAGCAAGCACTGTATCACATTAATTTCCAATACTGTCTCTGCTGAGGGCCTGCATTGGCAGGAGAGATGACCTGGATGCTTGAATAGGCCCTTTCTGTTTCCCCCTGCTGTGATCTTACCTCTGGTCCAGAATGAAATCGGGGAATGCAGGGATGTGGAGAAATGAAGAACCGCACCCAAATCTAACCATGGGGGCCCGATTGCGGCAGCCCCAGGCGCACACTTGTGCAGTTCACAGGCATTTGTAATGAGGGTTCACCACACATGTATTCCCAAATTCACTTTGAGTTTTGAGCAAAAGCTCAGATTACATTATCCCATTATTGCCTGCTTTGAGAATTTAAAATGTGGAGGTGTTGTTTATTCACCTTCTAGCTTTTGAGCCTACCTGCTTCACATTTTCAAGCTTATTTTCTTTTCTGCTCCAATTAATTTTGTTTTAATGATAACTGAGAGCCTTACAAAATAACATGAATCTGGGGCTTTATGAAAGACACCAAATATCACAAGACTTGCAATAAAATCAGGAGACATGGCAGCACTATAAAACACCGTTAATGGTAAGTCTGCACGGTGACCAGGCTATAGTGTCACACAGAGCTTCCAAATACAGGAATAATTTCCTTAACATGTGGGACTTTTGGGTTATGGAAGATCCAGGGTAACACCCTCCTGAAATTCCCCTCTAGGGCTCTGAACATGTTGTGTGAGCTTGGCGGTTTTGAGGCAGCTAGAATCGGCTTTTTTTTCTTGCTTACACACACACAGAAGACACAACTTGATTTTGGGCCATGGTGAAGTAGTTCTGGCCATTCATTACCTAATTTCACTGTATATTAGTTTCTCTCTGTTATTATTTTTAAATACACATAAACTGTCATGCTCTGGATGTTCCTAATCCAGGAACACCAATACAAACCATAGCAGCTGGAGGAGGAAATGGCTCTGCATGCAGCCATGCTCCCTCCCACCAACATGGGAAATGGCAGCACAAAAACACACTTTTCCCTGCCACTTCCATAGTGGTGGGGGGCAGTGCCTGGGAGCACGGAACCACGTGTGTCAGGTAAGTGCCCCATCCCCATCACTCCCAGACTCCGCAGCACCCTCCTTGGCCCAGCAAATTCTTGAATCCAGCATATCCTGTTTACCAGGGTGGCTGGATTAGAGGTTCAGGTGTGTGTCATTTTTATACTACTAAGGGTGCTTTCATGACAATAGGATTCTCGTTGCACAGGAGTTTCACATGTTCATACAATTTATTTATTTTGTCAGATCTAAGTGTTGTGTCTGTTGTAAGGTCACAAGCTCCATGGGAGTAGATTACGAGGCTCACAACAAAGAACTGAGACTTCAGGTGGGATGTGAACATTGCAAACAGGTGAAATGCCTAAAGGATATGGATCAACTTTTCATGTAAATCTCTTTAGGGCTTGTCTACCCTGGAGCTAGGCCAAAATAGCTATTGTGGAACAACTTTTTGGAAGTGGCGTAAGATAAAGCACAAAAAGGCACTTGGTGCACAATAAAACTGTCTGGGCAGCTATTGTGAAATAGCTATTGTGCTTTTAAATTCCCACACTCGCTTATATTGCAATAGAGTAATATACAAGCCCTAAGTGATTAAAATCTGGAGGTTGGGGGCAGAGGAAGGGGATCACGGGACTCAATTTTCTTGTTTCACACTAGTTTTACGCTGGTGTAAAAGTTACTCCACTGGTTTTTATGTAGTTGCTCCACATCTTTACTGCTGATATGAGAAGAGAATCAAGCCCATAGAATTTAGTGATTAAAAAGCTCTATTGCATCTTCTAGCTATCCCTACCTGTGGAGAAGTTTTCCTATGGAACCTTCAGTAAAAGAGAGCGAGAGAGAGAGAGAGAAGCTGTGTTCAGGCAAAAGTTTTTCTCCAAATAGAAAGCTGAAAACCATATTCTGTACGGTGTTCAAAGGTGGCTAGAGGGATATGGGGCAGGCCTTTAATGGACCATAAAACAACAATGTGGTAATCTGTGCTAGAGACTTTTCATACACTTCTCGAGATGATTTTTAACCGTCCCTTTCTGACTGCCAGTTTTATTACACTTTTTGCTATTTGAGGCAGGAGAAATTTTCAAAACAAAAAGGGGAGAGGAGAAAAGAATAGTAAACCTTCTTCTTTCTCATGACACTGTTTTTTCACTTTCAGTGTCATGGAAATCTTACTTTATCAGTGTTACTGAATGAAATTTTGACCATGGTCTATTATTACTTTATACCTATAAATCAGCCTTGGTCATTACTTACTCATGGGCTGACAGCCAGGGAATAAAACTACCTGCATAAATCCAGTCCTCTTCTATACCTTTTCATCCTGCAGCAGAGGCAATATTAGCATATCCAACATAAATCAGTTCCTCGGTAGCCAGGGTCTTCTCAAATTTCAATTCATTCACATTTCTTTTTCTTCTCTGATTTAGAGAACTCCACAGAATCTTTGACTGTAGGTGAGGATACTCACGAATTTATTGCTGAACTGAAAGAACCAGGGAAATATAAGTTATCTGTGACAACCTTTAGTTCCGCTGGATCTTGTGAAATTCGGAGAAGTCAATCAGCCAAAACACTTAGTTTTTACATCAGTAAGTATCTAAATGCTGATTTCCTCCATACAGTGCATCTTTAACGGTACAAAAGGTGTGACAAATGAAACACTGAATGAGGTTATTCATCAAAGTAGTAGACACTTTTGCAACCTACAACATTCCCAACAGAACCTGGTGTCCATTAATTTTCATATGGCAGGGAACAAGATACATCAAAACCAGGTAAGCAGACCTGCCCTCTTGGGCCTTTATCCTTCAATCTTGCCTGTGTTAAGAAATGTTTGGTAGGTATGTAGTTGGTTCATTGACAGCTGTTCAATAAGGATGCATCTACACAGCACCCTTACCTTGAAATAAGCTACGTGATTTGCACTAGGCAAATTGCATAGCTTATTTCGATCTTATTTTGAAATTTGAAATTTGGCGCTGTCTATACAGCACCAGATTTCAAAATAAAGCGCTATTCCAAAACATCCTTTATCCCTCGTGCAATGAGGTTTACAGGGATGTTGGAATAGTGAGCCCATTATATTTTGATATAACAGGCTTGCTCTTAAGACGTGGAATAGCTATTCTGGGATACCTCCAGTATCCTGAAATAGCTCTGCAGTGTAGATGTAACCTAAGAAACTCAGAGGAACATGGTCCTTTCCATTCCTAAAGACAGAATGAAAGATAGGACCAACCTGCAAAATTCTGTGCAGGTTACACCTCTAAAAATGGGGATTCTCTGATCTGATAACATCCATGGTCCAGCACAACTATTTATGTTCCAGGATCATGTTCCAGGTACACTGCAGGGCGGTGGTGGCCTGGGAACCTGTGCATGGCTCAGTTGGGCTTCGAGGGGGGCTGGGGCATCTCAGCTGTCCTGCAAAGGGTGAGGAGCAGGGAACCGGAGCATGGCTTAGCTGGGCTGCGAGGGTGACAGGAGCTGATGTCCAGCTTAGCTGGGCTTTAGGGGGATCCAGGAAGCCAGTGAGGATGTGTGCTGAAATGACCTCCCCTGGTCCAGAAATATCCCTTATCTGGGACCAGTCAGGTCCCAAGGGTGCCGGACCAGGCCAACCTGTAGTAGGAAAACAATGTGATGATTTACTTTTAGGAATCTGAGGGTTTTTTAAACTATAGGTTTAATAAAACAGTGCAATCCATGTGAAATAATACAGTATAACATAAATCTAGATCACAACCGGCAGCTAGATCAATATGTGAGGCACAGGTGGGTGATTTCAGACTCTCACATGTGTGAGGACCAAATTCATATTTACAAACACAAGTGCAATGAGATTCCTCTATAACTCCTCAAAGAAAGAAAGAGGAACATTGCTTAACAAACAAAATAAACGTGTAAAATGCAGTCTACAGAATCCTATTCATATAAGAAGGAATGTTTGTAGCCTAGCTATAGAATATGGCACCTGCCTAGTCACCAAATACTATAGCTAGATATCATAGGTGGAGTTGGCAGCATCCCCCATAATTAAAATTGCCTAATTCTTTCCATTATAATCCCATTTTCAGTTGCTTATAACTTTTTCAAACTTTTACCTATGCATCTATGCCAAATGGCTGCCCCAACATGAATGTTTTGTATTTTTTTAAGTTTCAGAAATCCTAAGTAGAAGAGTGGGACATCTGATGCAAGACAATACCTCTTTTCTCACAATATCACCATCCTATGATTCTCCCCCCACACACACGCAAGTACTAGTTAGTAGTAGATACTACATAACATCAGAGTCGTATACCATAAATGAAATGGATTTGAATATATGTATTTTAAATTTGATTGTAATAATACAGGACAATACTATCCCATTTCCAACCCTCCTCCTCAAAGTTGGAGATAAATTAATTTTATTTATTCTTGCTAAATACAATAGAGTTTAATCCCTAATAAATTATAATTTCCTCTAGTCAGGGTTGGTGTTCTACAGGATGAGAGATGCAACATGTAAATAGAGCTATACCCAGTATGAGAATTTGGCCAGTTGTGTACACAGTATGTTACCCATATGATACACTAATGTAATAAATATTTATATGTTATATGAAATGCACAAGGTGGAGTTTTGTAATTCATATATTATTCTAATGCTGGAAGGGACCATTATGAAAATCTAGTTTAACTTTCTGTATATCACAAACAATATCACTTCTCCAAAATAATTCCTAGAGCAGATCTTTGAGCAAAAAGTCCAATCTTGATGTTAAAATTGTTAGTGACGGAGACTCCGCCACAATCCTTATTACATTTTTCCAATAGTTAATTATCCTTACCATTAAAAATGTACACCTTATTTTTCCATCTGAATTTGGCTAGCTTCAATTTCAGCCATTGACTGATGTTATAACTTTCTCCATTTGACTGAAGAGCCCTTTATTAAATATTTGTTCCCATATAGGTTCTTATAAGTAATCCAGTCACTCCTTTATTTTTTTTTCTTAAGATAAATAGATTGAGCTCCTGGACTCACTGTTAGGGGTATGCTCTAATCCTTTAATTTTTCTCATGGCTCTTTCCTGAATCCTCTTTAATTTATCAACGCTGTTTTTAAATTATTGGCGCCAGAAATGTAAGCAGTGCTCCAGCAACATTCTCAATATAGAAGTAAAATAAGCTCTCAATTCCTACACAAGATTGCCTTATTTATGCATATCAGGTTGGCATTCACTCTTTTGGCCAGAGCATCACACTAGGAACTCATATCCACCATGACTTCCAAACTCACTGCTTCCCTGCATAGAGTTCCCTGTTCTGTAAATATCACCTACATGCTTTGTTCCTAGGTATATACATTTCCATTTAATTGCATTGTATTGCAATGCATATATATAAATGTATGCACTGAGGAACAAATGCTGTTTCATTTTGTTTGGAAAGATGGCACAGAGCTTTACTATGATCTCTCTTTTTTTGTCCTATAAATCCTAAAAGACTCAAGTTTTAGTATTTGATGTGGATTTTGTAAACCTTTCTGGGGGCCTGCCAAGACTGAGATATTCACAAAAAGCACAGGGGGAAAAATTTCCTCTCCCTCCCATCCTTCTATTTTGTCTAGCTAATTGGGCTTTGTGCCGTGACATGTACAGAAGATGGAAAGTGAAATACACTCTCACAACCTGTGGGCAGGACATGAGGCAGTACTGCAGTTCCAGCATAGACACTGGTCAAGCTCCTGGGTTTAGGATAAGAGCTGCAACCCCCACACACATTCGGTGACCACATAGAAATCCTGGTGAGAGTTCTCCTTTCTGTGCTGACCTACAAATAGTGAAATGAATTGATGATCTTAGTCCCATTAGTCATATCCAAGGTTCCATGTCACAAAATTCCCTATTGCCTACTCCCTATTGAGGGCACTAATGGGCCCTCTCAGCACCAGAGACCAAGAGCTGACAGCCTGGAGACCAAACTACATTGCAGTATAGTAGTGAATCTTACTGATGGGGCTCTGTAGGGAGCTGCTGCTGCTGCTGTTGTCCTGTCCCTGGTCTGTGGATGTAAAGGGCTGTCAGTTCAGTACCTTTCACTAGCATGAACCAGCAGGTAACACATTACAGCAGAATGTTTTAAAAGGCACAAATTCAGGCCCTCTAAAAGCACAGGGTAAAGCCTAGCGTGTAGTCTGCCTTACCTTTTCTTCTCTGTCAATGTTTCAGGTCCCACAGGGGAATGGATTGAAGAACTGACAGAAAAGCCCCAGCATGTGAGTGTGACTGTGCTAAGCTCCACCACTGCCTTAATGTCCTGGACATCTTCACAAGACAGTAGCAGCAACAACACGATAGTGTCTGTTGTGTCGCTGACCTGCCAGAAACAAAAACAGAGTCAAAGGCTTGAAAAGCATTATTGCACTGAGGTAAGGGGCAGAAAATAGACTCCTCAAATACAGTAAGAAAAAGAAACAAATCCAGAAAACCTCGTTATAATTCTGCTCACTGGATTGTGCAAGAAGCAATATTTTATCCGTCACTCCACAAGCAACGTTACATGCTTATGAATTTGTGTTGCTTTTACAGTTATTTTTGCTAACGTTTGTCCACCTCTAACCAGAACTCAGCTAGGTTCTCTTACCTCTGTTATTGATAGCCAATTGTTTGGATTCTCTCTGGCAAGTGGAAAGAAGACTTGGTACAGGGTACACCCATTCCTTCTCCCTTTGCCTGTAAATAAAAGCTGCACTAGCATGTCCACATGCACTGTAATAAAGCAGGGCTCACGCAGACAGCTGCCTCCACAAGTTCATGCTAGTAATGCAGATTGTTAGAAATTGCACTAAGACTGTTGGTGAAAAAACCACCTTTCCCCAATTCACTGAAAAGCTGTAGGAAAAGATAACTTTTCCCAAGACTGCTCTGTATATTTATGAATAGCTGATTCTTGAGAATATAAGATTTATCATACCGAGTCAGACTGTATCCGTCCTCTAGATAGCATCCCATCTCTGGCACTGACCAGCACCTGATGCTTCAGTACTTGATGCTTCAAACTGCGGGGAGGGAATGGGGAATCCATAAGGACCCTAGCTAATTTTGCACTTGAGGGGCAGGGAATGGTAATTCCGTTCTGACCCATGAAGACAATTAGCTGGCACTCTGATTCTCATGCGGTTAGACTGTATTATAACATTGCCTTCAGCTCCCATGGCTGCGGATGAAATAGATGGCCACAAAGTAATCCCAGATGTTTATTAAAACCACAGTAAGTAAACAAGAGCTGTACTCAAGAGGAATATAGTGCGCTAGTCTTGTTACCATATAATAGACACAATCTATGTGGCTTCATGTCACCACTGCCTTATACTATGGTAATAAAGGATGTTACATTTTCTGGGTCAAGTCGTGAGTGAGCTCAATGGGCTGAGCAGTCACAATTCCTATCGCAGCCTTTGGCCATCCTGTTCCCATCGAAATGAATCAACATTTACCATTGACTTCGGTAGGTTTAGAATCATGTCCTTTGCCACTGAAATGAAGCTGGGAGGGTACTATGTCCGCCCTCCTTTTTTTTTTTTTTTTCCTTTCTTACTCACCAGATGAATACTTTGTACCTTCTTTTTTCCCCTTCTCATAGGTGAATTCAAGCAACAGCATCATTGAAAATCTTGTTCCTGGTGCCCAGTATCAGGTTGTGATTTATTTGCGTAAAGGCCCATTGGTTGGACCTCCTTCTGATCCTGTTACATTTGCCATTGGTAACCCATACCTCTACTATTTAAATTGACTTTATATGGGTTTTGTTTTGAATTGCTTATGTATTAGCTCTGTGAGGGTGATCTTACAGTGGAGCAGGAGGTGTAATTTCTAGATTAGGTCAACGTACCCACACTAGTTCTTGTAGTTGTGACTGCACAGGGGCAGGGCAGACTTGTCACCCCAGATGGGATTGTACTTGGGACATCCCACCACTTGTGCACCATGACTATACTGCTATTTTTAGCATTGTAGGTCGTGCAGGTACATCTGCCCCAGCTCGAAGTTACACTTCTGGCCCCAGATGTAGACATATTTTGAACCTGTTCAGAAGTATAACATATTTGCTGGGCCCTAGTGCTGGTTAAAATAGATTCTTTTTCATGCGGTGTTTAACTCCATTACTGAGAATGGAGAGACATGCCAGAGGAAAATGTATGAGGTGATACCATTTGTTTATAGGATTAGCTTTTTGTTCCAACAAGAAGAGGAATTGTCTCATTTAGAAATTCAGAACGAATATGTATCCTTGGGCACCTAAATACATATACCTTTTAGAGATGCTGAGCATAGAGTCAGTGTTGTCAGTGGGAGCTAAGAGTAGTTCAGCACTTTTGAAATTAAACCATTGATTTGTACATAGTTTTTTAAACTTAACTTGAAGCTACCAGATTTTCTGAGAAAAAGCCCCTTTAAGGATGTACTTTGCCACAGTGGCTAAAATGCTGGACTGAGATTAGGAGATGTGATTTTTTCCTCCTGTTCTGTCACTGGCTTCTTGTGTGACTTGAAAGAGAGCAGATGACTAGAAATTAATGACAAAATAAACTAAAATATGACAAAAATAACTAAGGCCTGCTCAGAGCTCCACAGATTCCAAGCAGTCTGTCACATTTGACAATTTCAGAGTGTCACGGGGTGAGCAGCCTATCCCTCCTGGAGGGCCAAGTGGATCAGCTTCACCCTCTAAAGTCCCTCTAGTCTGGCCGTCGGGGCCAGGGCATAGATCACCGTGCCCCAGTCGACGGGGTAGTGCGGCTCAGTGGCTGAGTCTGTAGTGCCCCCATTGGTGGGGTAAATATGGCCCAGCAGCCGAGTCTATAGTTTGCTTGAATGGCTCCCCTCTCTGGGGGGGAAGCAAGGAAGGGCGGGTGGGGAGCCCAGGCCCTCCCTCTCCACCGGGCCCCAGCCTAGGGCCCTATCATTGGTTGGTGGTTCTCACCATTGGCTTGGCAGGGAGTTCTCCCCAAAGTGCACCAACGCCCCGGGATGCCTCCTGCTCCTAGTCCTTGGCTACTGCCTACTCCTGTCCACCACCTGGGCCAGTGAATGCTGCTGCATGCGCGGCTGCGGCTATGGCCGGAGGCTGGTCTTGTGGGGGCGGTTGCTCCTGTGCTCCGGCAGGAGCTCCTTCCCCTTTGGTGGCCAGCCCCAACTGAGCTGCTCCTCTGGGCTTTATACTGGGTCTGCAGTTGGAGCATGCCCTGCAGGGCTCTGGGGAAAGGGCCTTCTCAGCCCAGCAGGCCTGGTTAACCCCTCCTCGGCCAGTGCTGTATTGATATACCCTGTCAAACAGGGTCAATGTCTAAAGCAGTAGGTCAAATTAAATAATCAATACATTTGAGTGGAAGGTATTTTTATAGAGAGGGAGAAAAGTTTGGGAAAGTACTTAAAGATAACTTGTGCCAACTTCAATGAAATATCAAATATTAGCCAAATTTTAGTAATTTCCTGTGTTTTTCACAAATATTTTGTCTGCCAATTTTTTAAACTATAAAGACTTTAAACATTTTCAAATGTCTGCTTTTATTTGAAAACCCCGAACAAAAAACAAGCAAACAGAAGATGTAAGCATATTTAAACCTCCACCTTCCCCCATGCATAGGCTCCCATACAGGGAAAGGTCTTGCTAAAATGCCATTTCTAGGCATATCTTTTCATCTGGATTTTGCAGCAGAGTTAGGTGTTTCATGAAATCAAATGTGTGACTGAATTTTCACTTGGTTACAACACATTCAAACAAGGGCAAGTTTATCATTCAGATTCTAATTTAAAAGCTTTGGTTTAGTAGTAGGTAAGGCTGAAGCAAAAATAAGAGAATAATGCTTACAAAGAATAGTTCTCTTCATCCTCGGTGTCAGTTGCATTGAAAAGCTGTCTGCAGATTCTGAGGTGCTGAAAGGATAGATTGCTGAGGGAATGGAGGATCTTGTGCGCACTACTGCATTCATACATTTTGGATTTTATTCTTTGCTTTGGCACCTACACAGAGTGCTTTAGATTATTCAACTTTTACTCACACTGAGTAATACTTACTTAAGATGGCAGTCCTAGTGCAGTACACATCTAAAGTGCTTTCCAGCATGAATAAGGGTTGCAGAGTCTGGTTGTGTGAGAGATTGTTCAAATCAGTTGACCTTTCTGTGTTTCAATTTCACCATTTATAAAACAGGGATACTACACTTTAATGCTCTGAGTTTTAACTAATATTTCTCAAGCAGTTTTGGATGTCTTCCATGAATGGTTGAATAAATAGGAAAATATTTAGTATTATTGTCTATGCTTTCAAAAGTATCATGATTTTTAATACCTCAGTTTTTGAGTACCTACCTTCAGACATCTCAAAGGAGCCTGATTTTCAAAAAGTTCAAAGCACATACACCCTTTGAAAATCAGATTTCTTCAAGGCATATCAAGTTGAGCAACCCAAAATGGAAGAGCCATTTCTGTAATCATTTCTGAAAATTTAAGTCTATAAGAACTTAAGAACTAATGCTATGACTTATTACTTCTGTGTATAGTGCTGTTAAAGGGGAAGGAATACTAACTGTGAAAATGTATGTAGTTGCTAATGACAAAATGAATAATTCCAGTTTCTGATTTTATAGTACCCACTGGAATAAAAGATTTGATGCTTTACCCGTTGGGGCCTACAGCTGTGATTCTCAGTTGGAACAGGCCTTCTTTGGGGGTGTTCAGGAAATATGTTGTAGAAATGTTTTACTTCAACCCATCTACGATGACCTCTGAATGGACGACCTACTATGAAATTGCAGCTACTGTCTCTTTAACTGCATCAGTGGTAAAGTAACCCTTACAGAATATCACCCACACCTGTGTATTTGGTGCTTGCTCCTGAAAATGTTTTTTCAGCTTTTGTTCACTGATTAGCAGAAGTATCAGATTCCATTTTCCACATGCCTTAGAGAGATTTTCCATGATATTAAAGAGTCATTTCCCTTTGTAAGTCCAGGGAATGCCACAAAACCATGGTAAAATTAATGCACATGCAAATTATTAACTGTGAGTTTAGTAAGGAGACAGTAGAGGGACATTCCTTCCACTGGAGTGGTGGTGGATTCAATGGCATGGCACTTTAGCCCATGGATATTTGATGTTCCAAGACTTCACAAAGGATTCCATCTCAGTCCCTGCAAGGTTTCCCTGTGCAAAATTAATTTCTTAGTTCTGGGCTCAAGATAAGATAATTTGACCCAATAGAATTAAAGCAATAACTTTTCACCCACTAAATTAGCTGTGCACTTCCACATTTCTGTGGTCAAAAACTTCTGAAACTGGAGCATCTCCATGAGGAAATAGCTTAAAGCCCCATCTACATAACTAACATTAATAATGTTAGTGAGCCATCTGAAATATTTAGTTTTTTGAGTTCTGTGCATGCCAAAAGAGACTTAAAGGCCCTGAACCTACAATTGTGCTTAAACATATGCCTAAGTCTTTGCAAGACTGAAGACTTTCAGCAGAAGTGAAGTGTACACTGTGTGCCCTTCTCTCACCTACACTTTTACATCTATCAAGATAGGATAGAAGGATTTTGTTCATACTTTATCTTTGGACTGAGGAAAACCCTAGACAATTTTAGCTGAAAACGAGAATTGTTCAAGAAGTTTGAATATGCCAAAAAACAGATAACGATAGCTTTTGCTCCTGCTGAAAACGTTAATGATTGGTGACTCATGCATAACACCATTCATGTACTCATTGTAATAACACTGGTTTAGCTGGAATTGAGCATGCAACTGTAAATTTAAAAGATAAACCTTCAAGGAAATTAGAAGGCAAAATAAATTAATGAGTAATTAATTTTTCATTATCCTGATACACCTAATTAATGTAAAACCCAAGAGATCTTGGAAATAATGACATTTAATATCAAGCTTCAAAAGTTAAGATGATTTACTACTACTATTACCTACTGTTGTGTGCAGCTGTAAATTTACAGCTGTGAAAATTTACTAGAAATGTCCCACAATGCACCATTATAAGACTGCCCCTGACATTTCCCTATAACCATTGCCATTTTTGGCATCTGTGATCTTGCAGAATCATGCAAACCCTGAAAAAAATTGACTTGATTGAGGTAAACACTGATTTTATAAAAATGTAGTTAAAATATTCTGGGTTGAATTACCCCTTAAATTTAGAGTATGACCGAAATGCAGAGATTTATGTTATAAAGTTTGAAATGAAAAAGTCATTTGGAAATAGAAAAGTCAAAACAAGAGATTCCACTTTTTAAACTGAAATTGCATTGAAAACAACACGTTCCCCGTGAACATTTTGTTTTTGCCTTATCAGTATTTTCTGGCAGAAAATTGTTCCATCACAAAACTTTCAAACAGCTCTAGAAATCAATGAGAGAATTGGGACATGAGCATATTCCTGGTCCCTCAAGTTTGTATACAGTTTGACTGCCATCATCAGGAAATGCACAAAATAAAGCCTTTATCCTGCAAATACTTACATATATTGATACCTTTACTCAAATTAATGGTAATTTGTGCCTATTGGTGAAGTCACTGGAGTACAGCCATACAATCCTAGAGTGACTACAATATCATAATGTAAGTGAATTTGTGGGACAGACTATATGGAGGGTAGCTGTCTTGCAACAAGACATCTGTCCATATTATTATAGCTTTTGAAATGTATACTTCCTAAGAGAAAAACAGGCAAAGAGTTAAATGTCTATTCAAGTATCAGCCAAAATTTAGCCCTACTTTTTTCAAAAGAGTTTACAAATCTAAAAGTTCAAAAATGGGTCAGATTAACCACAGATTTAAGTGAGTACAGTTCCACTGAAGTCAGCAGTGTTGCACCCATTTATGACAGCACTAAATCTATAGCAAGTGGCAGTCATGTTTTCCTTTGACAAAATTGCTACTGAGCAGTGACTTGCCTTTTGCTGTCCCTTTTCAGAAAATAGCCAATCTATTGCCTGCTTGGTATTACAACTTTCGGGTGACCATGGTGACTTGGGGAGATCCTGAATTGAGCTGCTGTGACAGTTCTACCATCAGCTTCATAACAGGTAAGCAGCAGCATAGTAATTGGAGAAATGCACAAGGGGAAAGGTGAGGGCTGACAAAATACATCTAGGAAGATTAGGGTTGTGTTGACCTGTACATACTTGAATTTAATTTTAAATTTCAACTTAAAGCCTTGTAGAGAAAAAGCATGAAGATTGTTTCAATTCATTAGAGGCATCATTTCAATGCTGACTTATCCCATGAATTTCAGTGATTCTGGTAATCCCTTCATGCACCATTGGTTTTTTTTCCTCACTTTATTACTGAATTCATGTAGCTCTGTTGTGATGAGTGATTGCTGATTGTCTGGGGTTAAGACAGGGCTATTGTTATGTCGTGGGGTGTTCTACAGTATAGGAAGAAATCAGTGGAAATGCAGAGAGCTTGAGTAGTTGCAGGTGTCCATTTTATTGCATAGCACAGAACTCACTAGCACAAGCTCAGACTAGCTGGGCTGACCCCAGTAACCTACTCAGTTACTATAACAACAAGATCTAGATCTACAACCCGATACACAACAGCTATAGTCAGGAGTTATGAAGACCCAACTTTGAAAGACTCAGTCTGTTCTGGGTGCTTGGGTGAGACTGGGGCCTGCTTTGCCTTTAGAAGCCTTAAGACATTAGCTTGGAAGCTTGGCTTAGACATAGCCTACCCAGTCTTGTATAGGGTTGCCAGATAGACTCCGCCAAAAAAACGGACATACTTGATCTGGGGGGGGGAGGCTGGCCGGAAGGTGGGTGGGGTGGGAAGCAGAGCTGGTGGGGAGTGAGTCCGGGGGCCACGGGGCTAGACGGGAGGAAGGGGGAGCCGGGAAGCAGAGCTGGGGAGCATCGGGGGCCGCGGAACTAGACGGGAGGAGGGGGGGTCTGGGAAGCAGAGCAGGGGGCATTGGGGGGCCGGAGGAAGGGGGGCGGAAAGCAGACCTGGCGGGGGGGGTGCAGCTACTGGCCACAGCTGGAGTCCTTCGGGACGTGCCCCTGGCAGGCATTCCCTTTAGTTGCATGCAGAAGCCAGGTGGGAGCGGGGACAGGGCTGGGAGTCACTCCCCCTGCCCGGCTTCTGCTCGCAACCAGAGGCTCCCAGCTGGGAGGTGGGGCCGCGATTGGTGCTGGGAGCCTCTGGTTGCGTGCAAAAGCGGGCCAGGGGGAGTGGCTGGGAGCCCTGGCCCCCGCCCTGCCCTGCCCGGTTTTTGCGTGGGACCACAAGGCTCCCAGCACCAATCGCGGCCCCGCCTCCCAGTCGCTCCCCTGCCCCCGCCAGGTTTCCATCCGGCGCCCAGCCGGAAATTCAGAAAATACTGGACATTGCACATGTCCGGTATTTTCTGAATTTTTCTACCGGACAGACGGTGCAAATACCGGACTGTCCGGTAGAAAACCGGTCACCTGGCAACCCTAGCTCTTGTATGATTTGGTCCAGCTTCGAAAGGCTTTGTTCATTCTGTGGGTTTCAAGGCTAGAGCAGGCTTCTGTCTTCTAAGACCAACTTTAGTCAGGAAACATGAGAGAGGCCCACACTAGCCTACTGAGCAAAGAAAAAGGATTGTCCTAACTCTGGACCTCACTTCAGCTGGGAGCTATATCAGTATGGAACTTTGGAAATGTAATTTATTTACTAAGGGATCTAAAACTAAACAAAGTCTAGTCAACTTTTTTTTTTTTTTTTTTACAATGAGAAGGGAAGGAAAATGTGTTTTCTCACCAGTACAAGAAATCTCCACTGCCTCCTGGATACCGAAAACAAATGCCATTTCCCCTGGCTTTCTGGATGCAAAATGCCCCGAACGATCCTGATCCTAATACCCAACTTCTGAAGTGTGCAGTTGTGTGGCACTTTGAAAGGGGGTAGTGGAAAGAGGGCAACTGCTTTGGGGCCCGGAGATTCAAAGGGGCCCGGGGCTCCAGGCACCAGTGCTGTGAGTGGCAGAGGCAGCGCTCCAAGCAACTCTTAGGGCTGCCTGGAGAGGCAAGGGTGCTGCACTGCAGTGCTCAGAGAGGGGGGGAGGCACTGTGGTACAGCTGGTGCTGAGGAGTGCTACCCCTTCTGCCTGAGGATCCACCCCTCTTGCCCAGGGGCCTGGAGAGGTTGTCAGATCCTGAGTCCATATTGCATTCTTCAGTGAGAATGTAATATTTGGAGAGAAGTGCAAAGTACACTATTTATTTATAGCAATAAATAAATAGCCCAGGGAACATAGTACTGGCTGGATCAGTCTGAGAGGACAGTGAAGCACTGTGGGGAATCCCTGTGTGGTGGTGGAGTGGAGCCAGAATGTGCCTGAACACTATTCTGGAGCTTTTGCAAGGTCATGCTGCCTGGAAGATGCCATTTTTCTCTACAAAATGGCATTCTCCATGTGGGTTGACCTGACATATATGGTGCATGGAGGATGCCTTTTTGTAGAGCAAAATGGCATCCTCTGCACAGCCTGTCGGTCACCATTGTGTTAAGTAAGTGCCTATGTATAACTGATGGGAAAGTAGTGAATAATGCTGTTCCTGTACAAGATAGGAGAAAACAAGTCACTAAAATCAGCCCACCCATGTTCCATCTACTCACTACAGTAAAGACACTGGACTGTTCAGGCACTTCTGCCTGGTTTGGTGGGAGCGGTGTGGAGATGGTGCTGCAGAGGTAGTTTAGTGAGAGCTACTTGTAGGGAATTTAATATAGATAGGCCCGAGAAAAAATAATAATTGAATCCTGGCTCCACTAAATCAGTGGCGCCCACTCTACAACATCTGCTCTCACTTCTTTGAGCTCTATTGTCAATGAATTGTTTTGGCATACGACTTGTAAAATTAATGACTGCCAGAGTCCCATGAATACTCTTTGGTAATATTTCTCAACCATTTTTCATGCCAGTGGAATGAAGTCACTGTTTAACCATTTGGCTGCTACATAACATATTCAGCCATGCATGTGGGGGAAAATGAATCTCTCCCCACCTGCCCTGTGTTTCAAGGACAGTATTTTGAAGTGCAAGTACCAGTGGAGCTCGGACTCTTCAGTGTGATATTTTCAGAAAGTGCAACAAAACTCGTCTGGGGAAGGATTGCTGTAAATTTTTGTTTCTGCCATGGAGCCTTGTCCAGCTGTCATTGATGATAATGGATAAACTATAAGTGCCTTCAGTGGAGAAATGCATCAAGTTTTTATCTAGTGGACATGATTTTGAAATAAATGAATAGACCTCTTGCACACTCTCTCCCTTGAGTTAGACATTTTTCAAAATCAAGCTCTAGCTATCAAAGAGTTCGAGTCAGATAGTTTAAAGCCAGAAAGAATCATTAAATCATCCGATCTGATCTTCTGTATAATCACAGACTACTTTATTTCACCCAGTATCCCCTGCATTGAGCCCAACAACTTGTGGTAGGCTAAAGCATAGCCTCCAGAATGGCACCCAGTTTGGATTTGACTCCTCCAAGAATTGGACAATCCACCGTTTCCTTTGATAGTTTGTTCCAGTGGTTAATCACCCTCGCTATTTTAAAAAATTGTGCACTTTATTTATCATTTCAATTTGTCTGCATTCAACTGCCAGCCATCGATTCTGATGTCTCTTTCCACTGGATTAACAAGCCTTTTAGTCCTTGGTGTTGAAATACTTACACTGAGTGGGTGACTTGATTACAATCTTCTTTTTTTGATAAACTAAACAGACTGAGCTCTTTAGATCTGTCATTTAAGGCATTTTCTCTAGCCCTCGCATCTTTTTTGTGGCTCTTTTCTATACAGCCCCTCTTCCGTTTTTCAACGTTCTTTTAAAATGCATTCCAGAATCAGTATTCTAACATTAGTCTCACCAATGCCATATACAGAAGTAAAAGCATCTCGCTGCCTCCTCGTCCCCTATGAATACATTCAAGAATTGAATTAGTCCTTTGTCATAGCATTACACTGGGAACACGTCTTGAGTTATTTGTCCACCATGAACCCCTAGACCCATTCCAGAATTACAGCTTTCCAGGATACCCTGGCTCTATAGCTATGTACAAGGTAGGCATGGCCAGCATTCATGTTTCTAGAGGTATAACTTTGCATCTGGCTATATTAGACTTTATTTAGTTTGGAAGAGCTCAGTTTATTAGGCAAGCCAGATCATGGTGTTTGATTGCCCTATCTTCATCATTATTTGTGGCATCTGCAAATGTTGTCACCAGTGATTTTATATTTACTTCCAAACCATTAATGAAAATGTTGAATAGGTTTGGGTCTTGTACTTGTCTCTGAAAAGCTCCACTAGAAATTCCTGCATTCAATGATGATTCCCCATTGACAACTATATTTTGAGATGTCAGTTAATCCACTTAGTATGTGATTTATTGATTCTGTATATTGCTAATTTGTAATCAAAATATCATGCAGTGCTAAATCAAATGCCTTACAAAAGTCTTAGTATGCTCTATCTATGCAGTTATCTTTATCAACCAAACCTGTGATCTGATAAAAATAATTGAAATTGGGTCTGTTTGACACAACCTATTTTTTATAAAATCATGTTGACTTATCTTAATTATATCCCTATACTTGAACTTGAATATTGTGATATCTTTCCATTATTTTGCCAAGAATTCATGTCAGCCTTTTGAGTATTGGCACAACCTAGCTCTCTTCTGTAGTTTCCTAGATTTATTCAAAATGCACATCTGTGGTCCATATATCTTCTCAGCCAATTCTTTTAAGGCTCTTACTATCTGTTACTTTAAAAATGTCTATTCTTAGTAGATACAGTTTAACATCCTCCTTAGTTACAAGTGAATTAGAAAGCACTTTATCCTCTCCCTGTGATAGGAGTACATTATCCTGCTTCTTTCCAAACAGGGAACAGCCATGTGTCATGAACACTTTTGCCTTTCCTGCATTCATATTAACAATATGACTTGCTCTGCATAGTTTGAGCCTGACACCCTAAAGAAGAAGCCTTGCCTTATTATCGTAGGAGGTTTTTCTGCTCTTTCTGCTATTACAACCACACTTCTCTGCTTCTCTGCTTGCTGAGAGGCTAAACTTTATAGCCTGGAAATTTGAACATACCATCTACACCAAAACACAAGGATAATCAGAGGACATGGGCCCAAACCCTGCAACAGATTTTATGCAGAGACACAATGCTGCATCCCTGTGGACTCCCATTTAAATTAATGCCTGCGTGGAGCTATTGCAGAGTTGGAATTTGATTGACCTACAGCAGCCAGAATATAACAATAAATAAATAAATAAATAAAATGCAACCTCAGTTGGGGAGGATGAATTGTGAGACTTCAGGACTGTATGTAATATATGTACCACTTATAACCCGCCTCATTTAGCACCCCTGGCACCTTCAGCAATGGTGATGTCCTGCTGAATTTACCATATGCAACATTGTGACACCACACATACTACAAAGTGGGGAACTAATGAGGTTTTAATGGCACCTGCTGTAAATAGCCAGTTTTAAAATATGAATCAAAGCCTGTTAAAATATAAAGCTGTTTATCTAGATGGAAGATAGAATGCACTTTAAAGACAGTTATAATAAATATCATGATAAAGTACAGCACATATAGGCTTAAGATGGCTAGGCCACCATGTGTTTGAGTATAGGCATGTCTGCTCTTTATTCTGAGGTTGTCCTTTGTTTCTTCATAATTGTCCTTTCTTTCTTGTGTGTCCATGTGTTACATATCTCGTTTCTCCATCTTTATTAACTTTGCGAGGGCATGCAAAAAAACAAACAAATAATCTTGTCCATGCTGAAAGTGAAAGATGTGAGAATTATTACCATTATTATTCACTTTTATTTTAAGTCAATGAACAACAAGCATAGTGGGGGGTCTTGTTCTCTCTACACCTTTCGGTCATCTGCGTGATCACGAGAACGTGGTCCATAGTGGAGAATCCCCTACAAAAGCCTGCCTGCTCCCTTCTTATATTTTCATCAAGGACACCCTCAAAACAGGCATAGTTCACTTATTTCATTTCAATGGGGCACTCTGCTCATTATACAAGTAGAGACAGTTCCTCCCTAGGAAATTTTGTACGAAGACAGACATAAAAATACAGTGCACTGGCCAGTACAGCATAGGGAATGTCGTATTTTTTTATTAAAAAAAATATGCTGTGCATTCATTTGTTGTTAGGCATCATGGAAGAAGAGGGCTTCAAGAGGGAATTGATAGAAGAAGTGTTATAATGAGTACCATTAATGCTGCTTAAAGTTGTATTTGCTACCATCCTAGATTTTGACTTCATAAACCTTTGTCCTTCTTTTATTAGAGTTAAAAGGGCAAATGCAAGATAAAATGTGTACTCTTAGCTACTTATGTGACAGCAACAGTGACATCCTGTGGCCACTTAAAAATACTCTAGGTTCAGATTCTCCACAGCCTTGCACCTTGTGTAGACATTCACACCTATGTGAAATGAATGGAAAAAACACTTTATCAGAATGATAGTGTTTTAAATTTACTCAGAACTCCCTTTGCATCAGGTGTAAATGACTTTACAAAGTGCAAAAGCTCACTTTTTTCATCATGTAGTTCCCCAAAAATATACCTTGCACACTGAATAATATGGTACAGTGACTCAGTTGTACCCACAGAATCCCTCTGAAGTCACTTGGGGATCAATTGTGGTTTTAAGATATTATTGGAGTTTATCTATTGCTTCTGGTCCACTTAATTTTAATTTTGTTTATTTTGTGATCTTAAGTGATGCACAGGATTTATGCTAGCCTTTTTGGGGGGGGTTGGGGGGTGAATTTTACCATAGGAACATAGCTGTACAGAAAGTTATCATATTAAAAAATGTTTTTTCAAAGTGAACGTTATTTTTGTTCTTTGTTTTGTTTTGCAAACAAATGGCAATTTTGATTGAAAAATATCAGTTTTCCCACAAGAAATATCAAAGGGAAATATTCTGATTCTCATCAACATTTCATAGTAAATTAAAGTTTTGTTTTGATGTAAGGTTGCTTTTGTTTACAAAAATGTAAATGAAATGACTTTATGTAGGAAACTAGATTATAAAAGAAAATTTATTTTTCACATAATGTCATTTCATTTCAGAATTCTTAAGTTGAAGCATTTTTCAGTTAAAACTAAATATTTGGTTAATTGGATTTGGAATAAAGTTTGTGTTTCAATCTGGTTTGAATCTTCCAACATTTTTTTCAATTGGAATATTTTGAATTAAAACTTCTTATGAGGAAAAATTTCAGTTTTCCCATCAGCTGTGTCTGCAAGCAAGGCAGACCTAATCTTATGTATGAATGTGTAATTTTTTCTTAAGCTCTGTCTCCTCCCAATACTGTCCCTTTGACAGTCAATAGCCAAGGTTCATTTTAGGACTTACAATTAAGTCAGATCTTTGTCTTGTTTCCCCCAGCTCCAGTGTCACCAGAGATCACCTCAATAGAATATTTCAACAATCTGCTGTATGTCAGTTGGATGTATGGAGATGATGAGACTGACCTGTCTCATTCCAGGATGCTGCACTGGATGGTCATTGCTGAAGGCAAGAAAAAAATAAAAAAGAGTGTAAGTCTTAATAGGACTTTTAAAGCCTTTTGACAGTTCATGTGTTCTTTTGAATGTTTAAAAAGGAGTTTTCATGCTCAATACATAAACTTCTTATTACAAGATGTGGTCAAGAAGATGATGTTTCTTCAAATCCCATTGGGTTAAATGTATCCCTTTGCAGAGAGTATATGGGCAATGAACTCCTTCCAACTTGCATAAGATGTCAAATGATAGTAGTTCTTGTTTCTTTTAAAGAGAACGAGTTATTATTTTTAAACATTTTTAAGAGAAGAGGGAACAACACAGAAGAGCTGAGTCAGTGATGGGCAAATCACAGTAGAGTTACAGGCAATGGTAAAAACTTCCACTGACTTCAGTGGGGACAGGATTTTGTTTCTTATGAATGTCTTCACAGTTAACTCGGGTGATTGGCACCTGGCACTGAAAACCAAGGTTAGGCTATCCCTCATGCGAGCATTGACAGAGCAAAGCCCTACTAGTGTTATGCGATCCTCACTGTTTCTGCACTTGCTGTGTGTGTCTGGAGGCATGTCCAATTATTATTTGTTCTGTAATTCTCTAGCATTCTTTCCCAGCAGTTTTCAAAGGCAGGAGAACTAATCTGTCCTCCTAGGGGAATTGTGAGAAAGGCAATCGAGGACTGTGACAGGGTGGCGCAACCCCACACTAACCGGGTTCCTCCCGGGGGGCGGAGAGGCGCGGAGCAGCTTTCCCCGCCGTGGGGGAAGTGGTGGCTGCGGCAGGAGCGCACTGCCTGGCTGACAGCTTGTCCGGCGCTCCCGCGGACGCGCCAGGGGAGGCGTCCCTCGACCCTGGAGGGACCGCGGCGGCGGGTGTGCGCTGCACGGACAATGGCGGGGCCGGTGCCCCCACTGATGCCCCGGGGGAGGCCCCGACGCACATCAATGTCGGAGCGGGGAAAGACGCTGGGGGCGGGGTCAGCAGGAAGGGAGGAGGAGCCGACCTGGTGGACGCCGGCACAGGCGTCCTAGAAGAAAGGGGCAGTGTCCTCCACAATATAAAGTCAGCAGGGGCACTCGGACGGGAGGCCAGCCAGATCACCAGATGAGGGGGCTCAGGGCCTCAAGGAAGCAGCACACAAAGCACCCTGGTGAGTGGGGGTGAGGATGCAGCCCAAGCGGGTGCAAAACAGGAGCCCGCGGATTGATGAGTTGTGGCACGTAGCCCCATCAGCCAGGTGAGGGGAGAGAGGATATTCTCCCCCACCTTAGGACCCTGGGCTGGGGTCTGGAGAGAGGGAGGGCCAGGACTCCCTCACCTCCCCGCTCGGGGTATCACCTGGACAACCAGGGAATGGTGGGACCTCACGATCCGGCCCGGCCGGGCGGGGGAAAACGGAAGCGGAGAAGGGGGACTGGGTGACATGACCTGGGACCCCTTGACACGGACTATTTACGCTTGAGTGATTTAGCCTGCATCCTCACTGGCAGGCTCCAGTCTGAGGTAAGGTAGTGCTGAGCAGTGTTTCCTCTAAGATTTTCCATCCTTGTGTGGAGTGAGTTTTGTCTTGTGCACCAATATTGAGGTCACGTGCTCTTGTTTGGATGTGTGCCACTGTTGCACCCACCAGTTACTAGCAAATATCAAATATTTACATTAGATGTTATGGAAGAAAGAATACTAAAACAGCCCTTTCCTATTCACAAAGAATATAAAGAGCTGTTAAATCAGTGCTTTGACCCAAGCATCCCTATTACTATGGCTGACTCTGAGTGACAATGTACTGTGTCATGCCATCAGTTGCAGATAAGGTAAAAATACATCACCCTCCCCCGCTCCCCTCCCCTCTCCCCCACAACACACACACACATCTACAAGATTTGAACAATAAGATGTTTTTCTTAGACCTGTGCTGTGCTGCTACACAACACCAGTAGTAAATGGTGACTGGAATGGTCTCCTTAGAAATGAGCAACTGCTGCTGTTCTCAAGATTGGCAGAACCTGACCTACCACAATGAACTGTTAATAGTACTTTGCAATGGCTAGAGAGATGGTGGCTGCCAGAGTTGAAGCCCAGGCTGTGGTGTGTCTGCTCTGCAGCCAGGGCCACGGTGCATGGTGAACCTATTATGATATGAGGGATTTTGATTGTTTCCTACATCTTTGCTGTGATGTTTTGCTGCTTTCTTTCCTCTTGGATGTTCCTTCATCGTCAGTAGGAACGGTATCACATTCTGTGCTCCCCAAAATTCACGCCTACAGTTTTGAAAAATGGAGGTAAGGGAAAAATTAGCAGGGAGTCACATAGCAATGATGTTTATTCTTGTTTGTTCACGGATAACAAGTAGAGCTGGTCAAAAATGCTGAAAATTTCAGTGGGGGAAAATCCTACTTGTAAAAACAGATTTATTTTTTTTTAAGGAATGTAAACATTTTTCATAGAAAAAGTTTGTTTTGTCATAGGCCCAGTTTTCCTTCAGAAATTGTCAGCCAGCCCTGGTAAAGAACATTTTTTAATCAGTATGTAAGACCCAGGCTGTGTGGTCCATTTCCTCTACTCAGGTCTTGCCACCTTTTGTGATTTTTATTATAAGACTTGCATTACTTTTCTTAAAGCTTCACTGGAAACAAGAGTTTGCATCACAATGTCTGCTTTCACCTTTTAAAAAAATTGTATTTGTATTCCTCACAGTTGCAGAGGAAAGCTAGACAATGTGAAGCACCCTAAAGGCTCAGATTCTAGACAGCAATTTTTTTTCTTGTTTGAGTAATTAATTGTCATAGTCATGGCAAGACTATGGCAATTACTTTGAGAAAAGTGGCAGAGCAAAACAAAGGCAGACACTTAAACAAATGAGTGGCAGTGACATTAATATACCCAGAGTTCTTAAAAATGCTGACAAAGATTGAGTACTAGATCACTGAACCATAAAAAACCCTTTCTTAGTGTTTTTGATGAATATATGATCTATGAATACAATAATAACGCTACATAAGAACCACTATACAGGGTCAGACCAAAGGTCCATCTAGCCCAGTATCCTGTCTTCTGACGGTGGCCAATGGCAGATGCCCCAGAGGGAGTGAACAGAAACAGGCAATCATCAAGTGATCCCTGTCCTGTCATCCTTTTCTAGCCCTTACAAACAGGCTAGGGACAACATATACTCATTTTGGCTAATAGCCATTGATGGACCTAACCTCCATAAATATATCTAGTTCTTCTTTCGAATCCTTCAAATTCCTGGTCTTCACAGCATCCTCTGGCAATGTTTTTTGTGTTCTGATATTCTATTACCAATTATCCCTTCCCCTTCCAAAGTCTGAGATATTTGAACAGCTGGGGCAACAATCTTGCTTGCCTATAATCCCAGTTCGATCAAACTGGAAAGATTGCACTTGAAATGTATTATTTGTAAATTGGATTTCCTTTATTTAGCTATGATATAGGGTACGTCTAGACTACAAGCCTCTTTCAAAAGAGATCATCTAGACAGCCACAAGGGTTTTGAAAAAGCAATCCGCTTTTTCGAAAGAGAGCACCCAAGTAATCTGGACGCTCTCTTTTGAAAAAGCCCTGTTTGCATTCAAGAACACCTTTTTTCAAAAGAGTTCTTTTGAAAAAAGACGTTCTTTCTGGTAAAAGTAGGTTTACCAATTTCAAAAAATCCGCAGCTCTTTTGATTTAATTTTGAAAGAACACAATGGTAGTCTAGATGCTGGTGACTTTTTTTCGAGAAAAGGCCACTTTTTTTTAAAAAACTCAGTAGTCGAGGCACACCCATAATGATATAGCCAAGATGAAACTGGGTTTTGTGTTAATATAGCTTCACTGGCTACATTGGAAAAACATGGCTTACAGAGAGAGAGCTACAGTTCTCTTAACTCTGGTAAGCTTTTTTCTTCCTGTCCACATGTTTTAATAAGGGCAGTGTATGATTGGTTACATTGAGATTATAATGAAAGGGCATTGCTTATAACATTAACACAGTTCTAACAAAATTTGCATTCCCATCTCCCTTAACAATAGATTATTTTTATATAGTTCCTAGCCAGATGTCAGATGACCACAATCAGCATAGAGATCTGAAAAAAAACCCACAAGAACTTCATAACCAGGTTCAAGTCAATAGTGGTTATTTGGAAACCTCTATCTGGAGTACTTTTCTTCTAACGTCCTTATCACCCTGCAGCCTACCTAACATATTAATCTGCATTTACTAACGTGCACCCAAATTTGAAAGGTGTAGGATTCACATCAGGGTAAGCCAGAAGTGACCTAGAAGCTTATTTAAAAGCAGGTGGGTGTTTCCAGCCCTTCTCCTGTGTGGGGGAATGCATGGGTTTAGCTACTGGAAGGTGGTGCAAACAGTGACAGCCCAGGCAGCCCCTGTGCCCTGGGCAGGGCACAGTCTTGATAGGGGTGCAACACCAGCTGCATCTGACCCAATTGGGTGACTAGAAACCCCCATCCCCAGTTGCACAGGGCTGTGTGGTGGTTGCCCAGCTGCTCGCCCCGGAACAGCTGAGCAGCCACTGCACGGCTCTGCTGAGGAGGTGGGCAGGTCTCAAATTCTTGGTGCGTGCAGGTGTGCACCTTATTGGGAACACTGGCTCTGAGGCATACCCCAGCTTGATCAGCTGACCTATGTTAACAGCATTTCCAAACCTGAGTCAGAAGTATTTATGTGTGGAGGGAGGGTGGTGGTTGTGGTGGAGACTGGGAAAACAGGTTAGGAAGATATTGTAGATGGGACTTATACAGTATGTAGTGTGTGGGCATAGGTTTCTGGGAGCATAACTTGCCCAACATGAATAGATTTGTTCCAGGATTTAATTTAATATATATATGTAAGTATGTATGTGTATATATATATACATGTATGTATGTGTGTGTGTGTATATATGTATATTTCCCTTCAGCTTTTGCTACTCCAGAATATAATCATTGATGTAGACCATAAGCATTAGAAGCTGAACCTACCTATAGATGTCTGATAGGGTGCTAAGCACCCACTCTACCCATTAAATGAATTGGGAATTGTTCCAGGCTAGCACCTTGGATGATCCCCCTCTTGCACAAAGGAAACAAATACCACAAATGTGGTAAAATGTAATTGAGAATTTTAAAATGCAGGCATGGTTTTAATACTATAAAATGCTATCCATAAAACAAGCAATATTTCTTTAAACATAATGAATTATTTGATTTCTGATCTGACATGTTCCTTCAATTTCTAATTACTAGTGAGATCATTTGAAAACATGCCTGTGAACCCATTTTAGTTGCAGGCAATATCACTTGCATATTTTTCCTCTGGATTGTTATGATTAACCATTGGTTGAGCATGGGTAATGTCATGAGATTTCTGATGTGTGTTGTTTCTAATGTGATGGGAATTACCTCTCTCATGACATCTCGCCACTGGGACAGGAAGCAGAGTTGATAACTGGGAAATGGGAGAGGTGCACAGAATTAAAAATAATAGAGCAAAAGTTATTTGCACTCTTTTTGAACCTCAATGCATATTTCTCTCTGCACTGTGACATCCTGTTGAGCTTGTCTTTTGCTCCGATAGATCTCATTGGGAACTGGTACATGGAATGAGTGTAGAGTATGAAGAACTATGCTGATGATTAGAATTTTGTCCAGAATACATTGAGGCTACGTCTACACTGGCCACAAATTCCGGAAAAGGGATGCAAATCAGGTAAGTCAGCATAGGGAAATCCGCGGGGGATTTAAATATCCCCCGCGGATTTAAATAAACATATCCGCCGCTTTTTTTCCGGCTTGGGGAAAAGCCGGAAAAAAGCGTCTAGACTGGCGCGATCCTCCGGAATAAAGCCCTTTTCCGGAGGATCTCTTATTCCTACTTTCAGGAAGTACTATGAAGAACTATGCTGAAAGTAGGAATAAGAGATCCTCTGGAAAAGGGCTTTATTCCGGAGGATCGTGCCAGTCTAGATGCTTTTTTTCCGGCTTTTCCCCAAGCCGGAAAAAAAGCGGCGGACATGTTTATTTAAATCCGCAGGGGATATTTAAATCCCCCGCGGATTTCCCTATGCTGACTTACCTGATTTGCATCCCTTTTCCGGAATTTGTGGCCAGTCTAGACGTAGCCTGAGTGTTTAATTTATTTCTTCAGGCAGTCTCTCTTGTTTGGATAATATTTAATATCTCAATGATCATTGTAGGTGACTCGGAATATGTTGACTGCAGTTCTGAGCCTGCCTCCGGGAGACATTTACAATCTTTCAGTAACTGCTTGTACCGAGAGAGGCAGCAACACTTCCGCACCACAGACTGTGAAACTGGGTGAGAGTGTGTGTGTATTTGCTTGGTTAATTCTATATAGTTTCCCCTCTTGGGCAGTAGGGCAGATTTATTACTTTCCTCAGCTCAAATGTGTAGGCATGCCTTGCTCTTTATAGTTAATAAGCACTATAATAACTCCCCTTGACTAGAATCTTGCATTGAAAGTTAGTCCCTTTCACTTCAGTGGGACTGCTCTCCAAAATGGTTCTACTCAAAGTGAATAGGGGTGGCAAGATCTCATCCAAAGAGGCAGTAAGTAGAGCCTGTCAATAGCAACATGGGAGAACACTAATGTCTCATAATTGTTTCCTTGTCATTGGTCCAAACAGACTTTGGAATAAGAATCAAAGTTTTACAGCTCACCTCTATGGGTCCAAACCAAAACCCTTCACATTTGTGAAATGTTTTTTCTGGATCTGAACTCTGCAGCTTGCACACTGATTCCAAGTCTTCCCCCCCTTGCCCCCAAAAAGATAATAATGTTTTCTCACTTGAAGAATAGCCACATTACAGCAATAGATCAATTCAGATGACATTTTGCATTATTCATCTCTGTGTCTAATATATACATCAAATCAACAAATAAACTATGTCTTGACTGGAGGGACTTCCCAAGACATTTCATTCTTCCACTATCCTCCTTTACTACTGGTGTCTTGAAGGGTAGGGGGAGGATAAAGCAAAGGAAGCTATCTCTGCATCTTCTGATATTGCTACTCTGCTGCTGCTCTGGAACTCTGAGTCCCAGAAATACCTAGAATTGTAGCTTATGGAATTGGTCTAATTATTGGTGTTGGCACAAAGCCCACCATGAAGGTAGGGGAGGTAGGGCTGGTAACTTGAGACTGGATTATCCCCTTGAGATCTATGCAAAATGGAGCTCTCTATGAACTGAAGTGTGAGGAGTAGCCATAGATGCTTTCCAAAGAGCCACTTTTAAAATCCTTCCTCTCAGCAAAGAGGATGGGAGCTGACCTGGAGCAAACCCAGTGTTTACCATGGACCATGTGGTTCTCCTGAACGCTGCACGTGAGCTACTTAAAAATAGAGGGGGGGGGGAGAGACAGAGAGTCCAGCTGTAAAATGTGGATCTGATTTTGTTCCATCTCCAATTAATCTAGACAGATGTCCTTTTGTGTTTGCACTCAAAGCAGTCTGAACCTCAGTGAGCATATGGGCACTGATTTATATGTTGTGGGTCCAATTCTTTGCTGCGTTGCGCTGTGTGTGGTCATTTACGCAAATGTAAATGACTACATAAGACACTGCTAGCTCAAAAAGGCTATGTTTTGACACTCACTTTGCTATAAATGATCACGCAAGGCAGGAGAGAGTTAGACCACCAGATTGAAGATCTTAGGCCACGTCTACACTAGACCTGGAAGGTCGGCTTAAGGTACGCAACTCCAGCTACATAAAATACAGAGCTGGAATCAGCTTAGCTTAAGTGCCTGTTGTCTTTCCTTACTCCCCATGACTGCGAGGAGAACAAGCACCAGCCAGAGCTGCCATCAACATTAGATTTATGAGTCTATGCTAGACCTGCTAAATTGAATGCCAGAAGGTCGGTCTCCAGAGACCCACACTGGGTATGCTCTGCAGATCACTAATTCTCTGGTTTTGGGCACTCAACATTAGGTGATGGTTTTTCTAAAGCAGAATGAGAGCAGTTTCTGTACTTTGAAAATCTACTCTGCAGTGATCACTGGGCACTGGGACCCCGTCCAATGAAACTTTCGAAACCTTACAGCTATTTGAGCCAGATTCTCAGCTGGTATCGAAATAGATACATTTCCACTGAAATACATGGAGCTGCACCCATTTAAAACCAGTGGAAGATCTGACTTTTTAACTCTCTAGGCCTCGTGTTTTCAGTATCCCATCTAATAAATTAAGATAATATTCTCTGACCTCGCAGAAGAGTTGTAAGAAATGATCTGTGAGCCCTCTGAGATCCCCAGGCAGAAGGTGCATAATTCTATCATACTCCTCTCTACAGACTTCGTGGTAAAGAAGACTTAACATGTATAAAAACAAGGTAACTGACTCTGAGCTTGCTTATACTGGCTCAAATGGAGAGTAACTCTTTTGAGATTAATGGAGTTACACCAGTGACAGTCCTGCCAACTCTCTCAGTGGCTGATGATCTCCTGGGATTAGGATATTGCTTCACAATCCCAGCTCTAAATTTTGCAACACAAGAGAGCAAATAAAAGGAATGCAAAAATACCAATTTTTCATTATTCCGGGGGGCCTGACTCATGATTTTTGAAAACTTGGGGTTGGTAATATTGCTTGTGTAAAACTAGTCTAACTGAAAACAGCACCAGGCCTAGGATGTTAAAAATTCTTGAGGAAAAGTGTATCAACATTTACAACTATGCTAAAAGAGGCTTCTAAACTGGTACACTTTTTCTTTTAAAAGTTCCATCTTAAATCTGACATTGTCTCTGTTAGTTACAACCACTAGAGGTCAGGTTTTTATCATTTGTTGATGACTATTACCAAGACTACTTGTGAAATAAAGACAGAAGAAGAACATGACTGGAATCCTCTAGCTCAGTGTTTCCCAATTTTATTTGGCCACAGAACCCTTTTAAACTCGAAAGAATTTTGCAGAACCCTAATAACAGTCTTCTATATGGAGCTGAAAAAGTAGACCACAAATAAAAGTAAAGATAAAATAATAAACAAATGCTAAACAAGGTCATGAGATCAGCATTTAGTTTAATTGCACATATTTAAAAACAAAAAGTCCCATTTAATGTGTACAAAAAAATTTAAATCATAAAATGTTGTTGTAATGGAACTTTCTCGTGGAACCCTTATTTTCACTTCGCTGAACCCCGGGGTTCTGCAGAACACCATTTGGGAAACACTGCTCTGGATCTAAACTGCTCTGTGCCTCCTGAGCTTTGGCAATGTTTGGATGTGGATCCAGATCTATGTTCTCTCTCTGCTGGTAAAACTGACCAAAAATCTGAAACTAGATTCTTTGTTGCTCTGCACTTGGTTTCATTGTTTATATCGGTGCAAAGTGTGTACGAATTTCCTGGCCATTCTGATTTGAAAGCATTTTGCACTGTTATAAACAATGACACAGACCGCAGAGCAACATAGATTTTAGTGCTAGGAATTTAGGCAGTATTCCACAGCTGCTTGAAAGTGGGGTGATAGAGAACGCCCACTGGGCTGTGCCTCACCAATTAGTGGGGAAAAATATTAAGAAAAATCCCAGAGCCTTTAAGCCTGGCAGGAGAAGGAAGGAACAGCCCATTCTCTCCCTGTACTGCTACTGCATCTTTCCCATCCTGCTTCATCCCTTCTCACCTCACCCATTTCCAGGGCAACTCTCACTCTGTTTTCTCCTGTGCAGCTCTGAGCTGCAAGGCAAGGAAAGCAATCCCTCAGGTGACCTAAAGAGCCAGTTGTACAGATTTCTGAAAGCTATGCCAAGAGCTAAGACCTGAGGATGATAGGTGGGGGAGGGAGGGGGTTACCAAAAATTAGTAGCCAGTTTCCTCATCAGAACCCACTTCCCTATACTGCACCAGTAGCCCCTAGCAGTTAGCTTTCCTCCCCACCAACCCTCTTACCACTATTTCTACCCAGGACCATTTTCCCCTCAGCAAGTGCACCTCCCAACCAACCAATAACACAAAGCCCTTCATTTCTCACCATGAAGACAACTCACAGTCCCTTGCAGCTGCAAGGGAGTGTGGTATAAAGGGGACTATAAGAGTGTTTTGGGATGGAGCCACGACAAAGAAGTTCAAGGAGGATTGTTGCTTTCTGAAATCAAGTGGAGAAAGCACCCATCTAAAACGCGTCCAAATCAGTGACTCTGAATGTTCTATACAAAATGATGCATTCAAGATTTTTAGTTCTAATTGACCCGCACACCACTTTTTACCTAAAAATTGGGCTGCCTTTTTTAATTCTTCCAAGAACTTATGCAAATGTATCTATTAATAGAACATGCTGACATTCCCCATAACACTTCTTGAATGGGGAAGAGACAAAATGATCCAGCAAGCCAATCAGAGAACTGTTAAATAGAGAATCAAAACCAAGATGCATAGCCATCTTCCTGTTTTGCATTAGTTGCTTATTTCTGTGTCAATGCCTGTGGTGTTCACACAGATCATCTCTGAAGGAAATGAAAACATTCAAGCAAGTTGTTATCCATTACACTGATCCTGTTTGCTGCTTTCCCCTATTGATTTTTTCAACAAAACAAAGGAAAGCTTGCTAAAAAGAAATTCTCTCCAACATCCAGAACCAGCTCCTCCAAAATCACTGTTTGCTGTGAATAAGACCCAGACTTCGGTGACTCTGCTGTGGGTGGAGGAAGGTGTGGCTGATTTCTTTGAAGTCTTCTGCCAGCAGGCTGGCTCTGGTCAGGAAACAAAGTTGCAGGTATGTGGTAGCCTCTTTCTCTACCTCACCTCATTTGGACCCTGATATTGCCAATGTGTCCTTAGGATCTTAGGGTCTGGTTGTCTACTGCATGTGAAGGTGTGAAGCCACTTACTCTGTGCAAAGCAGGTGTAAAACAATATAAAATTGGAATATGGTAGCATCTGGGATCCAGATCACACCCAGTCTCAGAAGGTGTGAGGAAATGAAAAATAAAGCCCTTATTTTTTCTACCTGAGATTTTATCTTTAAATACTGAAATCTCTTGAAATATTTAAATCCTCCTTCTGTCTGGCTAACCACATGCATGAAGTTAAGGTTTTTAAATAGCTGGCCAGATTTCCTGTGCGCTGGAGAGCAAGCTGGGAACAGTGTTCATTGGCTAACGGGCACAAAGCAATTTGAAACTAGGGGGAGAGAGCTGGGATGAAAGGGTCGGGATGAAAAGTAAGAAATACATAATAACATAGCTAGCTGAGAGAGGTTTTAGCCATGCATGTAGTGCACCATTTTCTGTTCCCGTGTTCTGTTCTATTTATCCATTCTTCAGGCCTGTTACCACTGTACTATGAGCTGAGTAGGCTCCTTCCTTGAGCGATATGAATTTCTTGAAAAAGCTGGCTGTTCCCCATCCGTTTTCCTCATGGGCCTTTTCCACCAATACACCCCTACTCAGCTCCATAAACATGCCCCCTTTTCTCTCTACAAATGTGGCCTTCATAACAATCATTTGAGCATCTCATCTTTACTCAGAGGGAAATAGAGATCAAGGCAGCATGAGTACATGGTGACAGATCCTACCCACAAGGCCAGTAACCCTGTCAACATGCTGTGTGCCCAGCAACAACACTGACTTAATCAGGAGCCACACAGAGCCTAAATATGAACACCAAGCCTAACTTCAGCCACTCATATAAGACAAGCAAAGTTTTGGCCTATGTCGGTGAAGTAGGACTGAGTCAGTCCAAGTTTGCCTTGAAGCTCTTAAAGTAGTGAGAGTAGCTCCATCTCTCCACAGGGGTGCCAGTTGTAGTCACGGACAAGCAGATACATAGGTAAGGGAAGACTCTTCCTTCTCAAATAGCCTGACGTGGCATGACCCACAGTCCACCCCCCAGTACTCCTCCTGCCTGCTTTCCTTTCTGCCCTAGAGGCTGGGGCAGGCAGGCTGTGGAAATGGTTACCAATCGTCAGTCTCCTGGCATCAGCATTAATTTCCAAGTGACTGTCAAAAGTAATCCTGCAGGTTTTAATAGGACACTTTGAGAAAATGACATTACATCACATTGGGGAAAAAATCTCTCTGATTAGCTTCAGTCAGAGATGGCCACCCTTCCTGTGGGTACAGCATACACAAGACCCCCTGGCTGGGGCTGTGCCACATCGCGCATCCACTTGGCGCTGGGACTGCTTTGCCCACCCAGTGCTCCAGCTACATTGCCAACCCAATTCTGGATCTGGTGGGCACTCTGGCTGTTCCCTCTGCCCGTCTCCGCCAATGCTGTGGCTACTTTTGGGGGAATGTGTCCCCCAAAGACACATTCAGCCACAGTTGTAGTGCTGGTTTGTTGACAACGGTATCCAGCACTGTGAAGTGTACTAAAAAGATCATCCCGTTTCTCATTAAATTCATTCGTTTTAATGTTTATCTAGTAAAGTTCCTTTCTCAACCCATCTTCAAGTCCCAAGCCAAAAAGTGAGAGACTAATTTATATTTTTAGTACCCAAGAGAGGCCTTTTTTTGAGAAGCTGGGAAAACCATTGCTGTTACAGCTTGTTCAAAATTTTCTGTCTGGGTTTTTGGGATTTTTTCAATGAAAAATTGGTTTTTGGATGAAATGAACATTGTCGTAGGAAATGCTTTCCAGGAAATAAAATTGATTTTTTTTTTCATCTGAAAACCAACAAATTCTTTAGATTCAGGGCTTTCAGTTTTTCAACAAATAGTTGATTTTGGGGGGGATAAAAAATGTTCCTGAAAATATTTCTTCATTTTTATCAAAATTCTCTAGGTGAGGCATGGCAGCAAATCCCGCCCTCCCCCCAAACATTTTCCAGCTAGCTTCTATTACCGTACTGCAGAACATGTGCCTGATAAGCTGCTGTCTTTGTATGGAGTTTAATACCATGGTCATTCCATAGGCGTTTGGTCAATTTTCCAAAGGCAGCGCTGGTTTTGGCTAGTCGAGCAGATACATCATGATCCACTTTTATGCTAGAGGACAGTACACTTCAGAGGCAGCAGAACTTGTACCAGCAACAGTGATCACTGAAGTACTGGACTCTTTCCAGACAGGCTTCTTGTATGGCTCGGAGTCATGGACAAATATATCATCGCCATGTTTTGAAGTTCGATCAGTTCCATATGCATTGTCTGAAGAAGATTGCCCACGTGGTTTGGTGGAACAAAATTCCTAATACGGAGGTTCTTAAGCTGTGTGGTGTCATGGGCATGGAAGCAATGCTTATGAACAGTTTCACTGGGTTGGTCATGTTATGAGGATGAACGATACACAGATACCAGAGAGGGTCTTCTTTGGCCAGTTTGCTATTGGAAAGTGTTCTATCGGTGGTCAGTATAAGTGTTATAAAGACATCTTAAAGGCCAATATGAAGTCCTGGGGCATATCTTCCAATGATCTGGAAACTCTAGTTCAGGACAGATTGTCCTGGCACCAAATCATTGTACAGACTCTTAATTGCTTTGAGAGACAGTGTATCCAGGCATTGCAGGAAAAGCATAGGATCCAAAAAGAACATACAGCGCCTGCAGTTGGCTGTTTTTTTTATGTGACATCTGTAATCGGCTCTTCCGATCAAGGATTGGTTTATTCGCTCACCAACGGTGTCATAGAAGATGAGATCTGTCGATCGACGGCTCAGTCCAAGACAAGACAAGAAGATTACCATACTATAGTTGCTTCTTCATCTTCAGGTAGATGAGCCAAATTCACTGTTATTCTGGTGGAATCCTGTATGCAGCAGTGTAACGGACTTCAGAATTGTAGTTGAACAGAAACCTTTGCAAAGCTAAAAGGAGCTTATAAATTACCACAAACCTGCACAGAACCCCCACTCTCTGTGTTTGTGGCCATCATAGTTTGCTACCTAGTATTTCATCAGCCTTGTGTTTATTGGTCCAAGGCTGTTAGATCACAAATGCACTCTTAGTTCCCTCTCTAAATTACTAGCTGGAACATCCTGTTTATTTTGCCCTTTTTTTCATGTCAATAAACCTCTTCTGGTTTTAGCTGAATTGGTAGAAAAAAAGGTTATGAATAAGAACATATGTTCTCTGTACATCAACACATTTACTTTATTGACTTTCTATCATCCTAGCAACATTTTATATAACATCTTATACGCCATTCATCAAACCCAGAAACAGCCCTGTAGAGTTTATAGAGAGGCTAGACTAGAAAAAGCACAGGCTCAGGAATAGCTATAGGAATAAGTGCTTATTATCCCTGGGGCTTTACTATGTGCTTCCACTTCAGAAAAGTCACCTGGGGGCAAAAAGCAAAGAAACTTGAATTACCTTCTACCAGGGAAGGAAGTTACTCCAGAGAAAGGATGAGGCACTTTTGCAAGATGGTATGTGGGGCTACTGCTATTTAACTGCTCTGTGGATAAATGTGACTTTAGCTTGCTAGAGTTGTCAGTCTGGCTTAGGCCCAAGACGTCCTCATCAGTATCTTCCTGATACTAGCTAAGGTTGCAGGAAAAGGACAGTTAACAGGTAAGTTTTCTCTCAGGCCGTGGGGTTGTTTTCCAGTTCCTTGTTTGCGCATGCATTTGGGCACAGATCCTGTGTGTGGCTTCCACTGACTCCCTAGTCTAATTGGAAGAGTGGATGCTGTCTGAGGTTCTCTGCTCCATTTGCCCCTCTGGGTCCCTCATTTTGACCCTGCCACTTGCACCTCCATCTGTTTGGTTTTTTTTAAATTGCCATTCATTACCAGTTAAGTTCTGGGTTCTTTGGTCCTTCCTTGAGGAGCAAATCTTTTCATTGTTTTGGTGGGTCCTGCCCCCCATCCAGGATTTGAATAGATGGGTTTCTTTTGCCAGATCTCAAATCACTTATAAAACAAGGGCAAAATGAGAGAGACAAACTACTGTGTGCTTTTTCTGTATCTTTAGGAACCTGTTGCTGTTTCTTCACATGTAGTGACTATCTCCAGCCTATTGCCTGCCACTTCCTACAACTGCAGTGTGACTACCTTCAGCCATAGCAGCCCTAGCGTCCCCGCCTTCATAGCTGTCTCTACCATGGGTAAGCAGGCCTTTGCCAGTTCTGCCTCTCTGCACAGTGGGCATGTTTGCCTCTCTTTTCCTTCTAACGCATCTTGTCAGGTGCTACCGATACCCGAGTTAGTTCACTGAAACGCAGCGCTGTTTAAAAGTATTGATGGCACCTCTCGTCGCCACTAGGGGGTGCCTTTTTAAAATCGGTAGGGAAACCCCACTTTCTGTGTGTGTGTTTTTAAGAGAATTGTAATTCAGTTTAGATTGGGCTTTATAATTCCCCCTGCTTCCAGTTTGAAGGAAGACTCTGGGACACAGCCCTGATGCTATCCATAGAGGAAATGATCATAGCCACGGCCAGGAAAAATAAGAGTGACGTCTCATTTACAAAGCTAGAGCTTTTCCTCTGTGACAATTCGAAAAGTCTCTTTTCACCTACAGGGAGGTGGTCATCCAGGAATTGAACTGGGTGAGAAGGGGAGGGTGACTGAATTACCCAGAAAGGTCAGAAACTAAAAGGGTGTCTTCTGGCAGAGCCAGACCCTACCGTATGAGTTCTGAGCTCAGATTTGCTGAGCTGGAAGAATTCATCACTGATCCAGCATTTCCACTTTCTTACCTCTGTGGGCCTCCCATCCAGCAAAATCAGGTTCTGCTCTGCTTAGCTGATGAGATCAGACCGTATACTTTAATCATTGATCCTATCTTTCAAGTATTGCTATGACCTAAATGTCAGAAGTTCAGTGTCTAGTTCTTAACTTAACCCAACCTCTGATTCTGTTCTAAGGACTGCTTCTGCAGGCACTCTTAGGCTACATCTAGACTACAAGCCTCTTTTGAAAGAGAGCATCTAGACTACAAGCAGATTTTTTGAAAAAGTGAGCCGCTTTTTTGAAAGAGAGTCTAGATGCTCTCTTTTGAAAAAGCACAGTTTGCATTCAATAGTGCCTTTTTTCGAAAGAGTACTTTAGAAAAAGGCATTATTCCTTGTAAAATGAGGTTTACCGTGATAAAAAAAAACTGCCACTTTCTTTCAATTTACTTTCGAAAGAACCTAAGCTGCAGGTGAAGTTTTTTTGAAAAAAGACTACTTTTTTCAAAAACAAAAAACAAAAAAAACCCTGTAGTCTAGACACACCCTTACAGTGGATGATTAATTTCACCAGGCAAAAATACTTTTTTGCTTTGGTGCCATGACCATGCAAATAACAATATTGTCATGCAGAACTAGAAATAAATTTTGAAACAATGCAAATATACCTACATAAGAATGTTCCTGGACTTCAGTTGAATTATCCCCAATTGAGAATTTGTACCTTTATTTCAGACTCAGGTTAGAGATGGTATTAACTATGACTGGTAGACAATGCTGCAGATGCTGAAGTGCATTCTGGGAGATTTAGATAAATAAGATACAGATTTGAGGTACACTTACTCTTTCCTCCTTCCCAGCCTCTTTTTTTCCCCTCTTTTGCATTAACATTCATAAATCCTTCCTGCAGAGAAGCTTGTGCAACCATGTCACAACCACATTATTTTCCCTAATGAATTGTAAGGGGTCAGTTACCCTAAACCTGCCTTAATCTCCCCTGATAAGATTTCTCACTCTCAAGATTGACTGAAAATAGCGTAAATATTACCTGGGGGAGGGGGTAGGAAGGGAAGAGCCATGTATTCTGAAATAAATAACACAGAGCCCTTGTTTGTGTGCAGTTACTGAGATGAACCCCAATGTAGTGGTGATCTCTGTACTAGCCATCCTGAGCATTCTCCTGATTGGACTGCTGCTTGTGACTCTTGTTGTACTCAGGCGGAAACATCTGCAAATGGCCAGGTAGGTCCAGGATTAGTCTAAGCCCAAGAAGCTTTAAAATAATGGGTAAAATATACACTTGGGCTGTGTCTAGACTGGCCAGTTTTTCCGGAAAATCAGCCGCTTTTCCGGAAAAACTAGCCAGCTGTCTACACTGGTCGCTTGAATTTCCGCAAAAGCACTGACTTCCTACTGTAAGAAATCAGTGCTTTTTGCAGAAATACTATGCTGCTCCCGTTCAGGCAAAAGTCCTTTTTGCGCAAAACTTTTGCACAAAAGGGCCAGTGTAGACAGCTCAGATTTGTTTTCCGCAAAAAAGCCCCGATCGCGAAAATGGCAATCGGGGCTTTTTTGCGCAAAAGCGCATCTAGATTGGCCATGGACGCTTTTCCGCAAAAAGTGCTTTTGCGGAAAAGCGTCCATGCCAATCTAGACACTCTTTTCCGAAAATGCTTTTAACGGAAAAGTTTTCCGTTAAAAGCATTTCCGGAAAATCATGCCAGTCTAGACGTAGCCTTGGAGTTTGCATGTGGTGCCCTCTGTGCTCACTTGATGTTTGAGATACCTGTCAACAGATTCCCTGCTCCCTGCTGTTTCTGAGGAGTACAACTACTTTTTGCTTTGTCCCATCACTGTTCTTACTCTTGGGTGGAGTTATTGCCTCAGTGTCTGTCTTAATTTGGAGCTGGGAGGTGTGGTTGATAAATTGAAAATTCAGGCCATTTATTAAAGGCTGAATATCTAAGCAGTCATCTTCTCTTGGGTCATTTGATAGCTCACATTTACTGAATTTTAAACAAAAAATGAGATGGTCTTAAGGCAGTTAAAGATGAATGAATTGTCGAATTCTTAAGACCATTCAGGTGATTTTGCAAAATCATTGAAACTGCTGGGAATATAAAATTTACCATTCCAGATCACTGGACCACCTAGTCCATTTTCTCTGTGCTCAGAATTTGTTCCCTCAGACAGAAATAGGCAGCTTTCCCCTCTAAGTACTGTTCTTTATAAATGATGCATTTCCTCTATACGCCTGCAGCAGTCATCCTACACCCTGAAGAATAAGATTTGATTTCATTTACCTAGTGCCATAGCTCACAGTTCACCTCTTGTCTGAATTCGATCCTGGACTAGCTAGTTAACTCGGTGGCTAATCCCCCAGACCCTCTCTGTATGTACATCTGCGAGTAGAGGGTTTGCAGGTCTGAGCCTCAAGTCTCCATTCTCTTATAAACCAGAACAATAAGGGGTGTGTGAAATAATAAATGTAATCTGAATTTTCCTTTCTAGGTCAGAAAACAATGTATTGTCACATCAGCAGGTCACTGTATAGAACTTGCTAACTTGTTAAACAAGAGTTGTTGCATTTCACATATCAAATCCCTGACATGCACTCCGTGCAAATGAATTAACCCTATCACATAGATTTTCTAGGACCCCTTTCAATGTATTCTATGTGGTTTCTTCCTTTTGGTGGTAGCTGGTTCTGTGTTAATAATCATGCATGCTGCCTAGGGCTTTTTCTTTCTTTCTTTTCTCTACTGCAAGAGGAAAATTTAAAAAAACAAAGCCTATCCACCTGCGTCTAATCATCCTTTGAATGCTGAGTATTTTTGCTTCAGTTTGTCATTTGATGTTGACAAGGTCGGTCTTGTGGTTAAAGCACTGGAATAAGACTCTGGCTTTGACACACATTTCCCATGGGGTATTAAGCAAATTGGTTAAGCAGTATGCTGTTGGTGAAATGGGAATAATGCTTCCCTGCCTCCACGGGATGATGTAAGATCAAATGCAACATACTCCTGATTCTCTGAATAGCATGGGGGACACAGAGCCATTCAGCATCAGGGTGGGCTCCTCCTCACCTGGGGTCTTCTCCTCTCTGCAGTCTCTGCTCTGATCATTCCCTTCAGTGACCGTGGGGCTGCAGATGGCTCCCTGCTCTGCCTCAGGAGCCATTCCACAGCAGGGTGGTCTCCAGAGTGGCCAGTGATTCAGATGCCACCCTTGGTCCTTGCTGGGGCTCTGTGCTCTGTTATAGAAATCTCCCAGTTATTCCAGATCCCTTCCTTGTTCCCTAGCATGAGATGCATGCTGCAGGGGGCATGTGTCTCATGCTGGGGTAGAGGGGAACAAGAAAGGTGTTTGGATAATGCAGAGGCCCAGACAATAGAAGTGTGGATAAATGGAAGTATACTGTACTTGGCAGGTGCTTTGAAACTATGGAGATTGGTGCCATGTACATCTCTAGATAGGAGTTCATATTGACCATTTTCTCTTCCAAGTATTCTGTCTCAAGAATCTGATGAAGCATGATCTCAGGAGATAGGGAGCACCCCCCCATTTCCCTCTCCCCCCATTGCACACACTCCTAAAAGATCACATCCAGACATGGATTATGATGGTGCAGATTCACTGACTTCAGTTGAGCTGCATCCAGCAAGTCCAGCACTTAGGTTCAGTGGGAGTCCTGGATACAAACTATCTCCTAGAATCAGGCTTTTAGTGATCTGCATTAGGCTGACACCATGGACAAAACCTACTAGGATTATATCTGTCCCACAATAATAATAATAGCGGGTGAGGGATAGCTCAGTGGTTTGAGCATTGGCTGCTAAACCCAGGTTTGTGAGTGCAATCCTTGAGGAGGCCGTTTAGGGATCTAGGGTAAAATCTGTCAGAGATGGTACTTGGCCCTGCTGTGAAGGCAGGCGACTGGACTCAATGACCTTTCAAGGTCCCTTCCAGTTCTACAAGTTCTCCATTCATTTTTTTTTATTTATTTATTTTAAAAAATAATAACATTCAACTCAATGGTCTTCCTGAAACAGGGAATGTGGGGCTGGAACCTTTGTCAATTTTGCTTCGTTGGAGAGAGATGGAAAACTGCCATATAACTGGTGAGTTTTTTGCAACAGAACTGTTTACCTCAATGCTTCATCTCCCCCCAAATCCTATTCTCACTGCCCTCTCCTGGGGCTAGTCTGACTTTTATGTTCTTACTTTTTTATGTATGATTGGTAGCACAATTTAACCTAAAGCAACTGTAGCTGATTTTGTTTTTATTTTTTATTTTATTTGACCAAGTAATGGCCAAGAACCATGTATTTTGTTGGAAACTATTTTTAGTGGAAAATGAGGCTATAAAACACATGGCAACTGGCTATGTAGATATTTTTTTTCTTTACTTACATACATTCTATATGTTTCCTAAAGTAACAAAGGAGTAAAAGGCTAATCTACAAACCCATTAGCAGCTTTATGGAGACATATTAATGTCCAGCAGTGAGGCTGCTCTTTATAGACCATCAGCAAACAACTCTGTTCAAAGAAATACAAGCCCCAGTGCCATTAGTTATTTTCCCTTTGTGTTTGGAACAAGGCCAAGCTAGCTCAAATAGCTCTTTCAACTTTGTGCTCAGTGGTGCTGGGGTCTTCCAAAGCAAAACACACAGTCAAGTCTGGAAAACGATCTGCAGAAACAGCAGGCATTGATTAGTTACTCAGCTTTATCAATAGCTTCATCAGCCGCTGGGAGGTGTTAGAGCAAATAAATCCAACCTATTAGCTTCCATTAAAGCAAAATTGGCCCTAGTGGTTCTTAATGTTGTGATTCTTATTTATGTTCCTGATAGTTTGGTGGTGCTACTAACTGACTTGTTAATGTTTCGGGAAGTTGTTGTCAGCGACTCAAAAAACCCCAAACATGGGTAGCTTCCAAAAGTCACCCAAATCCATAGAGAAAAGAAACTAAATTCTCCAGTTTTACCCTTGGGGTGCATTTAGACTAGCAAGATTTTGCGCAAAAGCAATTGCTTTTGCGCAAAAACTTGCCAGCTGTCTACACTGGCCGCTTGAATTTGCGCAAGAGCACTGACTTTGTAATGTACAAAATCAGTGCTTCTTGCACAAATACTTTCACGCTCCCGCTCAGGAAAAAGCCCTCTTGCACAAGAATACTTGCACAAGAGGGCCAGTGTAGACAGGGAAGAACTGTTTTGCGCAAAAAAGCCCTGATGGCTAAAATGGCCATCAGGGCTTTCTTGCACAAAATCACGTCTAGACTGGCCACGGATGCTTTTGTGCAAAAGCACTTTTTGCGCAAAAGCATCTGTGCTAATCAAGATGCGCTTTTGCAGAAATACTTTTAACGGAAAAACTTTTCCGTTAAAAGTATTTCCACAAAATCATGCCAGTCTAGACACAGCTTTGGGGTTCAGTTTTGTTGAATGTGAAGGTTACAGTGTGGAACTGCTGGACTTGAAACTGTTTCTATGATCTCACAGGGAGTAGGCCACCTGCAAGAATGGGATTAAATGGACTGATACTGCCCAAAACAGCCCTTTTGCTAATAAGCACACAAATTGCACTAACAATCCCAACAAGGACTGTCAATTCCTAACAGTGCTGCTAATTAACTACATATTAAACAAGCTTCACTTGCTTGGTCTAGCTTTAACAGCAGCCAGCCAGAATACAGGCTAATCTCCTCCACCTCTCATACTTGGAGTATGTTAATTATTGCCATAGCAGAAAATGAAAAACTTTTATACATGAAAAAGCCACACTGGAATCAAATGACTAACTAGCAGACATTACAGAAAGGGGGGGGGGGAATTATTGCTAGGTTTGCATGAATAAATGTGATCCTTCCTATTGCTTGAGTTATCATCTGTATGCATTCTCAGAGATTTAATATTTGACCAGTTTAAGGCAGTGCAGCCAGATCTTATGGTCCCCATTTCTATGGGAGTTTTGCCTGAAGTGTTCACTGTAGATACAGATAGGAATTTCAGTCAAATTAGCTTGTGGTTTAATGGATACTTTTCCTGTTTGATATCAGAGGATGAAAGGAAACATAGGCCAGAACGGTTCTGACTGCCTCTGTGGGCAGATGAGATGAAGGCCTGGGAAATGTGGAAGGAAAGAGGGTTGCCTTGGCAACAGCATTCGCTGCTACTCCCAGGCCCAGTAGAAGGCCCTTTCTAGAAAGAATGACTCGCTGGAGAAGGGACCTGCTTTATGCCCATATCAACCCTGCCAGGATTCCTTTCACCTATTAAGAACCTGGTCTTTCACACACACAGGCACATGCCTTCAAGCATGTAAGTAGTCTTGATGATGTCAGTGGTATTGTTCATGTGCTTATGTAACCACCACCAGCCGGATTTGAACCTGGAACCTCAGTATAGAAGCCTCTATTCTTTGAGCTAAAAGCCAGCTGGCTCTCAGTCCATGCTGTAGAGGTCTCTTGTTCTTATCTGTTGCTGTGGTCTAGGTGCCACTGCATGGGACAGTGAACCACATGAGGGCTATGTCTACACTGGCGGGTTCTTGTGCCAGAAATATGCAAACGAGGCTAAGCATGGAATATCGCTGAGTCTCATTTGCATATCTAATGAGCCGCCATTTTTGTGGAAGAGGCTCTTGCGCCAGAAGGAGCTGTCTACACTGCCCCTTCTTGCACAAGAAAAACCCTCTTGCGCAATGCCGCTACACTGATTATTTTCAGGAATAACAGCATTGTGCAAGAGGGTTTTTCTTGCGCAAGAAGGGGCAGTGTAGACACTCCTTCTGGCGCAAGAGCCTCTTCCACAAAAATGGCAGCTTATTAGGTATGCAAATGAGGCTTGGCGAGATTCCATGCTTAGCCTCATTTGCATACTTCTGGTGCAACAACCTGCCAGTGTAGACATAGCCTAGGTGTGTGGATTGCACTTAGGGTTACACTATCATGTGCTTCAGTATTTATGGTATTGGTGCCTAAACCAGTGTTGATGTTACTGCTCTCCTGTTCCATGCTGCATACCCGTCTGGAGGACGGGTTGTATAGGCAGCATCTCCATGAGAGTCCTGAGCTTCATGTTTCCCTGGCCCCTGAGGCAGACTTGTATCTGACAGAACCCCAAAATCAGTAAAAATATATATATATATATGGATCTTGGGCCCAACAAACTCCCCAGCATCTTTTGCTCACAGCAGCACCAACAACAAAAAAGAGATTTCTTGGAGTTTCAACTTCCCTGTGTGGGGTTTTCCTTTGGAGACTGAATGATTTAGTTTAGGTTTAGTTACAGCAGACACAGTTTGATTTTTTTACTCGCACTCTCTCAGGGTACGGCTAGACTACATGTTTTTGTCGGAAAAAGGTATGCAAAATGCACTCCGCATTTTGCGTACCTTTTTCCAATTCTTTTCTCGGAAGAGGCTTTTCTGACATTTGGCCCATCTAGACTTGGCCAAATGTCAGAAAAAAGCCCTCTTTTGAAAGCCCCCTTCTTCCTCGTAGAATGAGGAACACGGGATTCTGAAAGCGCGTATTTGGTCTTCTGGGAAAAAAGCAGACCCTCACACACACCCACACCATTGGTGTTGCCAATTTCATGTTAGCCAATACCACTGACGAGATGTGTCCATTCTTTGTTCCTCTTTTAGATTAGTCATGCATAAGTCGGAAGTATTCTTGTTGGGAATTGCCAGACATTCATGTTAAGCCAAATCACAAAGTTCTTACTCTGTTAAAACTCCCATTGATTGAATACGGAGTACAGAATCTACCCCTTTCATTAAGAGTTGAAGTTTGTAAAGTGCTTTGACACAGGACTAAATTCTACTGAGTACTGCAGAGCCAGGATAACTTCTCAGTCTTAATTAATTTTCTTTGGATTGACACCTGCCGGAGTGGGGAGGCAAAGGGGACAACTACCCCAGGGCCTGGCAATTTGAAAGGGCCTGTAGCTCCTGGTTGCTGCTACTACTGCAGCAGCGGCTGGAGCCCCAGGCCCTGTAAATCAGTGCTGGAGCACCACATCTTTGAGGGCTGACTTGGGGGAGGGTAGATGGTGAGGCGCTAAGGACTGGCTGCTGCAGTGCTCCCCCTTCTGCCTGAGGCCCTGCACCTTCCGAGAGGATGAAGCCAGGACCCCACCACCATCTGGCCCAGGGACCCAGAAGTTCTATTTCCCCTCTTTTCCCCCCCACACACCCTCGCACCTGTGTAACTCAGAGGGCAGTTTGGTCCGTAACAGATAACTGTAAATGTTACCATTTTTTTTGTACCTAAAACTTGTATTTAATTGTAGTAAAATTTAGCTTAAATAATTTCCTACAGAAACAACGGAAATAAACCAAGTTTAGCAAAAGAATAAACAAATCTTTGCTGCAAACCTTAGGGAATAATGCATACTAGCTATTTACGGCTTGATATTGTCTGTTAGTGGTATTGCCTTTCCACAGGTTTCATAGTCATTTGTAGAAATCTGACTCAACAGACTAATAGGGTATATGAACCTGATCCTTTGACATTCATACGCATGTCCCCCTGACACCAGTGGGACAACTTACCAAAACAAGTCCTGCAAATTCATGATGTAAAAGAATTATACTAAGATGAAAATAAAACACATACCCTGAATACCATAAACTAAAGCAGTATAAATGATACGGTTGCGGGTGGGATTTTAAAAGCACCTTGCTGACTTTAGGCACATCCATTAGCATTGCTTTAAAATATTGGTCTTAAATCTTCACTACATTGCACTCAGTGTGGTTATTTGCACAACTGTAAAATGCTCCCCATCTGGTTGTGTACAATTTTAAACTCCCTTTGAACACATGTAAATTACTACACAGGGTGCATGCTCATACAATACCAGTGCCATGGAATCTAATAATTTTCATGTTTAATAGAGTAACAGGATTTTTTTTATCCTATTACCTAGCCTCTACTATGCAATTGACTGGTCTTCTGAGTTTAGTTTGTCTTACTAACTCTCCTCACTTTTTTTTCATGTTTATGTATGTTATCTATTAATGCTCACAGGCGTAGAAGTGTATTTGCTTTCCTAACTCTGCTACCCTCATGCCTCTGGACTGATTATCTTTTGGCATTTTATATTAATCCTTGGTAAGTGATTTTACTTGTTTTCTCCTATGCAATAACTAAACCATATTAATTTCCTAATACATGAAAAATGTGTCCTTTTGTTTTGAAAGGCTGGAAGTTCTTGAAGTTACAATAACTTTCATGTGCTATAATGTGGAATGGAGACTGTGTGTGTATCAAAATTCATGCTACCTGCTTCTACCACTTTTTTCTTGTTTATGCTCCTATTCATTTTGTTGCAGGAAATCTTGTAGTGGTCACTCTCACACACTTCATTATTGTCCCTATGCAACTTTTCTCACTTTATTACAAACCCACTTGCTGATTGCCTGATGTTGATTTCAGCTGCTGTCTCCTCTTACTAATTGCTTGGTGTTAGCCCATCTGTGTAAATCCTAAACAAACCATTTGTTTTTAAAGGTGCTGTCTTTGTCTGGGTACACCAAAGAAGGGACAGGAGACACTTGATATGGGTTTTAATCAGGCCACAACTTTATTAGGTATCTGGGACTGTCCGGCAGATAAAATGTACATTGTAGGTCAATCAGCATTACTATAAATCATTACTCAGGGCTCCACCTTCCCCCCTTGATTTCCATCCAGGACCCCCAGTCAACCAATGGTTTGGACCTTACCATACATCACCTTTGTTAGGAGAGTTAAGGGGTTCAGTGAAAACGGGAATGAGGGGAAGTTGACGCCTAATCAGAGGAGTTCCTAAGACCCCTCCCGCATCCTGTTCCCTTATCCAGTACCTCCTTTTAAGTCCTTTACCCAGCCATTTATCTGGTTCTTGGATGCCTTCCCTATGGTGTACCTGCACTGAACATCCGCCCAACCTTATGAAATAAGTCGTGACATATGGCCATCCACCTTTTCTTCTTGTCCAAAAAGGCTCTCCCTGGTCCTTGCTGTGGGGAAGGTGAAAAAAATCTCACTCCACCAAAGCCAATCCAGTGGTGTGGGGAAAAAATCTTTCCCAGCCCCCTTAAAAAGGAGGGACTAGCATGCTGCCCACAGGAGGTCCTGACCTGGGAGGGAGGGATAGCTCAGTGGTTTGAGTATTGGCCTGCTAAACCCAGGATTGTGAGTTCAATCCTTGTGGAGGCCATTTGGGGCAAAAATTTGTCAGGGGTGGTACTTGGTCCTGCTGTGAAGGCAGGGGACTGGACTCAATGACATTTCAAGGTCCCTTCCAGTTCTAGGAGATAGACAATCTCCATTAATTTAAAAACCCAACCTTATATTTGCCTTCACTAGAGGAGGGAGATGGGTACTGCCTTTGCCTGCTGTGTGTAACTGAGACTTCCCCCATGGGGTACATGTACCTTTTGGACCTCACATTCTTGAGGCAGTGAGTCAGTGCTTCAAACTGCCTGATGTTCACCTCTTTGCAGCAGTCTGACCTCATTACTGCCTTGTCCCCTCCCCTCAGCCATGAAGCAGAGCTCTCCTCCTCTGGTAAGCCCAGACAATCCTTCCTCACTTGTAGGGCAGTCATATTGCACCAAAGTCAACAGGAGTTTTCCTAGCAGGAGCAAAAACTGGCCCCGAATTTGTACAGTGAATGCTTTGAACTAGCTCTCCCCAACCCCAATAAATGGGTCGTACTTTCTCTTAAGGTTCCATTTATAAATGATTAATAAATCATTGGTGGTTTTGATAAATGGCAAATCAATGTATTTAGATCCAACAGGCTTTTTACAACCCTGTCTTATAATCCTCTCCTACACCTTTAACTGTATTTATAAACAGCCATAACATGGACACCCCCCTCCCCCCGCTATGTCTGTAGCTTGCCTATAACATACTAAGATTTCACCAAGACATTTTTACTTACTGGGTAGGAGTTTGTGCCCCTGTGCCCCTCCAAGTCTAAAATCAAAGTGATGCCTCTGCTCTTTGGTAAAATTAAGAGAATGGCTCTCTCTCTCTCTTGTTGTTGCTGTTGAAATCTTTTGCCAGAATGGTAGCCATTTTTGTGTAGAGTATCAGCGCCCAGTTAAGTTAGTCAAAAGAATATATTGTGCAAGAACTATAGAAACAAATTATCATCTCTGGTTGTGTTGCCTATTTAAGAGCAATCACCTAATTTGGAATTGGATCTAGATAAAGAAAACTTCTTGATTCCTCGAGAGAGAGTCCAGTTAAGTTCAGGAGTTTTGCCTTTAGTGTCTATAAGAGCAGGATCAAACCCTCCAAAAATCATGCAGGGCCTGGAACTCCACTGACCTGCCCCTTGTGTCGGGGTGCAGAAACAGTTTGAATAATGGGTGTACTGAGAGCCATGGAAACAAACTGTAAACCTTGTATATAATGGAAACCACTTTATGCTGGGAATGTGGCAGCACCCTCAGCACCCCGAGTTCCAGCATCTATGCTTTGTGTTGTCATTTACACCAGTCCAAAGTGGGTGTAACAAGCTATTGAATCAGGATGGTAGTATTCTTCATCCTGAGTCAGTGACCATGCAAAATGCAGCACAGTGGAGAATCAGGCCTTCAGAGTGACATCTATAATGCAAATGGACTACCAACGTAAAATTAATTCTGTTGTTTCAAGCATCCTTGTTTTACGTGAAGTTTGGTTATATTTGTGAACACTCAGCGGGCCAGTGCAATGCAAAGTAACAATGGGCACTTGAGATTCTGAAAGCTTAATAAATATTTTCTGTTTGTCTCATGAGGTACAGATCTGTTTTACGTACCTGTTGAAGTGTTGCTTGGAGGAGGTTTCTTAGAAGCACTCGCATCACTGGCAGCACTTCATGCTTTTTCTTTTTTCATTTATCCTCTATGCTGAGCTTTCAGTTTTACCCTCGTCACAAGGGATAACAAAAGTTGTATTTGGGGTCACCTGGATTAATTCATTTTAAGACATTTCTGGCAAAACTACCATTTAGGTATAAAATAAATGTTTCAAGGGCATGGGTGTAGTCCAGGTCCACATGTGTCTGTGTCTAAATCGCAAATAGTTCATGTTCGATTGTACTACAATATATCCCATTATCTTAGTAATTGTTCCACACTAGTGTAGAAATGTTAGTAGCATAGTCCAGGGCAAGATGCAGCTCAGGGGATGGATCCAGCTTGCCTAACACTTTGATCTGGTCCATGGTCTGCTTCTGGCTGCTTTCTATTCATATCCTGCTGCCCACACCACCAAATTTCCAGGCAGTGGTTCAGACAGCAGGATCCTATTTCAGTGACTCCTGGCTCACACTTGCAGTGCCATCGCACCAGGGTCTGTCATTGTGAGCCCTTTAAATAGCCACAGTAACCCGAGGCAGCTGCCAGGTACACGGTAGCGGCAGGGCTGGGATCCACAAGCCCTTTGCTATGTCTTTAATTCAAAGCCCTTGGCCCCAGTCAACTGTGGCGGGATGCTACTCCCCAGCCCTGCCCCCCTCCACTCCAGGCCCTGCCCCTTCCAGGGGTGGAGCCGGCCCATGACCATGTACCAAAATTCATTAAGTGGGCCCCCTGTGAAAATTATTGCCCACCTTTGGCATAGACACACTATGTACAGTGCTATATAGTTGAGAGAGTTTGTGTGTGTCTGTCTGCTCAAGAACTCTTCCTAAATGATAAGAACTAGGACCACCAAATTCAGTATACAGCTTTCTTTCATCATAACTTAAACTAAGGTAAAGTTTTGTTGAGCCAGGAAAATGGGATGTGCGTGGAATGGGATTGCTTCTCATGAATCCATACAGAAAAGAGACAGAATCACCAGGCAGGTGAAAACAGCTGTCTGAGGGTGCCCCACCACTCTAGCAGTGCCCGAGATCTGAGCCTGACTCCTCCCAGGTGTCCTTTAGGCAGGGCGAGGAGGCTGAAGCTCTCCTTCCCCAATTAGTATGAGAACACTGCTGGCTGTTCCCCTTCCTCAAGTAGCGAAGGGACGCTCATGTGCTGCAATCCTTATTCCGGGTGAGGAGTGCAGGAGCAGATGAAACCTGGACCTGCCCCAACCAGGGATATGCACCTCTCTCCTTCCGCCAGCTATGTCTGCTGCAGCTTCAGCAGCCATGGAGAATTGCTTCTCACCTGGCCCCAAGCTGCTGCAGTGAGAGCGGGCTGTTTTGTTGTTTTATGAAAAAATGATTGTTTAGAAACTCATTCCAAAATTTTGTTTTGATCCCGAAAAAGGAAGTTCTGACTTTCTGAAGTGTTTTTCTCCTTCCTCTAACTCTTTTTGCCCCCCCCCCCCTTTTAAACTCCCTCTCCCTTCTCTTTATTCCTCTGGAGAAAATATGAGAACACACTTAAATTTGTCCTTTTTTCCCATTTCCTGTGTATTTTCATTGCTATTACAAAACATATTTTGAAAATATCAAAGTATGGATTTTATTTTTTAAACATTTTGAATTTGTTTTTAAAAAATCATCAAAATATTTTATTGTAGTCAGCCATACTTGAGAACAGATCATTAAAGGCCCAGACAAAGTATTTGTCACTTCTAATGGGCCTTTGTCAGTTTTATCTGTCTGATTATCTCAGCAGACATTATCAATAGTTCATTTGACTGCACCTACTACTAATTCAGGATGTGGTCATTTGGACTTGCAATCTGACTTGTTAACATTGTTCCAGCTCTCTGTTATTTTAGCCTCTTCAGAGGTAAGCAGTAGATAATAGAAAGAGAGAGAGACAAGGTGGGTGAGATAATGTCTTTTATAGGACCAACTTCTGTTGGTGAGAGAGACAAGCTTTCGAGCTTATACAGACCTCTTGTTCGGGTCTTCTTTAGTGTGTAGGGCTGTCACATATTAGAGATATTTTCAGACAAATGTGAGCCAGGACTCCTTGTCTGGAACTTTATGTAACATATGATAGTGGTTAGTATGCTGCACTTTTTGTTTCCATTTCTTAAAGATTACCTTGTTTAATCCACTCATTTCGTATTCCTGTTGAAATCTCTAGGATATTTGTCATTGTCTTCTCTGTGGAAGCAGGAAATAATTTCTTACTCTGATTAAGTAGCGTATATTAAATTTCATGTACAGGCTAGATTTTCTTAGTATCACCTGTATTTGGAAAGAGGAAAGTAGGTTACAAGCAACTTCCAATCCTTGCACACCAGTTAGGGCCATGCATAATATCAGTCCCTTGTGTTTCTTTTACCTGTATGGAAGGTGGCTAGCTTTCATGGGGAGGTAGGACCAGATGAGGCAGGTACAGAGCACAGGTGACTGTTGGAACTTGATGCTATAATGCATAAAGAGGATGTAGCAGGCTAATTTGCAATTGACTTCAAAGAGGTCAGGTTTCCAGCCACACACCTGACACAAATATTATGCAGATCAGAAAATCTACCCATTTTCAATGTTGACAATGGGACTAATTTTTAATCAAGTTCAAATGATGAGTTATATTGGAAAAAAGCTGTGTTTGTCTTTATTACAGGAGTAAAAATGGACTAAAGAAGAGGAAGCTGACCAAGTAGGTGACTTTTTTATTATTTTTAAATAATATTTAAAAAAAATCGATAGACAAACTAGACTGAATAATAACTACTGTATAGGAAATATGAAGCTTACTGAATAGTGGTGTTGTAGTTATAGAGATAAATATACTTCTTTCTGGTAAATACCTCCAGAGAGATTGTAGCAAGAGATGTCTGGAAGCACATGGCAACAGATAATTACACTCAATCAAGAGTACCCTGTGTTTTGTTTTATCTTTTCAACAGATAGATTATGGCAAAGGAGCTCCTGACTGATAGAAAATTAATCACTGGGGAAAGATCAATTATACTAAGTTAGCAATTCTAACAAGGCCTTTTCTTGTTTAAAAATGACAAACTGTAAAAAAAAAACTTGAATGTATTTGTTCATAGTGCTGTTTCCTTCTTGATATCAGGCTCTAAGGGCAGGTGCTGCTTGTACATTAGATCATTAATTTTAAACAGGTAAACAGGAGTAATTATCTGGAGTTAAACAACAAGATCCTTGGTGGCATATTGCTTCCAAATAAATGAACTGATTATTCTGTACATGCTTCAGTAGTTTCTAAATTAAAACATGATAATTGCGCAAGGGAAACTGTATGCTTGTATTTCATTGTATAAGGTGTTAATCTAATGATGCATTCTTTTCTCTAAATTTAGGGCCTGATCCTCATCTGGGGCAAACAGACTTACCTCTTTTAGAGTCAATAAAACTAGGCCAGTTTATGTCTGTTGATAAATCTGGGCCAATATGTCTGTGCAACGTTATTGTCAATGGACATTGTGCCCACTTATCCTAGAGTAGAATTTGGCTTCTGATGGCAAACACCTGAACCTTTCAAAGCTAGCCATGAAAATAATTGCTGCTCTGGGGCTGAAATTTACATTTTTTTTTAAACTTCACAAGCCTTCTCTGACTCAAATTGAGGCCTGTTTCCAAAAGGACCCACCAATGTAACCTATTAATAACTTGCGTGATTACGGTGCAGGTGAAATTTAAAAATATCTTTTTACCAGATAGTTTCCCCTGTACAAAAGGGATTTATATGTGCCACTAGGGCGGTTTAAATGAGCTGCTTTTGCTGCCATTCAGGAGTGAATGCCAATGTGTTGCAATTAGAGATGACCAGAACAAAAACCTTGGATATGAACTCTAGTGGGATTTAGAATTGGGTTGCAAATCTGCTCTCCCAGACTCATTTTTAATAGAAATGGAAAATCCAGTCACAGCTATAGCTAGACGGCCCCCTTTGAAACTGTTTGATGTGAAAGGCTGGAGCTGAGGAAGGGTGACGGCTCTCCTGACTCACTTCTATGTTTCATTGTCAGTGGGCCAAATCCTGGATCCTAAAACTGACCAAATTCAAACTGAAGCCAGTGGGAACTTTGCTTCATGATGGACTTCAGAATTTAGCTTAATGATGCAGGTAGATTTTATTCTACTAGCTGCAGTTGCCTACATGGCTACAATACACTTATATGTAATCACAGGTAAATGAGTCGTCAGCCAGTATAGGCTCGTCTAGACTACATGGAAGATTCGAAAGAGGATATGCAAATTCTGTGGGATATGCAAAAGCTCTGTTTTTGAAAGTGAAAGTAGTCGGGACGTGGCTTTTTCGTCAAACCCCACTCCCTTTTTCGAAAAGCCACGTAAACCTCATTTTTAGAGGAAGAGTGGCTTTTCGAAAAAGGGGAGGGTGTGCCGAAAAAGCCGCATCACGACTACTTTCACTTTCGAAAGCTCTACTTTTGAAAGTGAGATCGGAAGAAGATATGAAAATTCCCGCGGAATTTGCATATCCTCTTTCGAATCCTACGCGTAGTCTAGACGTAGCCTATGTGTCACATTTCAGGTACATAAGTTTCAGGCTTTTTTGCAAGCTTTGTCCCAGGTATAATGACTTAATATATGTTAAAAATACAGATTAGTGAATTGTTAGTACCCAAAACCAAAACAATTTCTTTCCCATGTGTTTTTTGACAAGCCCTGTCCAGTTGGATGACTTTGACAGCTACATCAAGGATATGGCCAAAGATTCAGATTATAAATTTTCTCTGCAATTTGAGGTATGTATATGAAGACAATTCCTCTTGGCTACCACTCCCAAATTGGATTACTTCTTTTGAAAACCTGAAAGAACTAGATGGGTGGTATGGTTGTGGTGTTCGGATCCATATCTCTGTTCTAGCAAAGGCCATGTGGCAGCCTAAATTGACAAAATGAAAAATGGCATTGGTGCCAGCCAAATCTTTTAGAAGTAAAGGGACAGATTACTGGGCATACATGGTCTTGTCTGATTAGTTTATTTCCCCAGTGCTAAAAAAGCAAGGTTGTCAAGTGAAGACAAAAGGGAACTGCAAATGCTGGGTGGAGTCTCCGATCTGTTGATCTTGGTGGCGAAACTCTATTTGACTTGATAGGGATAGGACTTCACCCTGCTGTGAGTTGTAGATAATTGAAGAAATATTACTTTTATCTAGCTCAGATAGTGCCACCATTTCTTAGCTCTTCAGTGGCCAACACCTGTCAAGACTGGTCTAGATGGTGCTTGGTCCTGCTGTGAGGGCGGGGGATTGGACTTGATGATCTCTCAAAGTTCCATCCAGTGCTAATGTTCTATGTGGAGTGAGTTGGGTAGATCAGAACAAAATCACCAACTTCGGTGACAGTAATTGAAAAATATAATGACGTTTCATCAGGGCAGCCAAAGGTTGAATGGGCATGGGAACTAGACTTCCCTCCCACTCTTAGAAGTAGTTGCCTGGGCATGAGCCACACTGTAATATTTGCAGTGTCCATAAATAAAGAAACTTGCTGTGCCTCATCAAAATGCTTTGGTCTGTAAGTCTGTCCATTTTGTGGAGCATTATTCCAAGCCATTATTTTTAGGTCATAGGTGACTCATGGTAGCACTTGGGAGGTGCACCCTGCTTCTTCTGTCAAAATTGTAATTGCTAAATGGGATACTGCCGCATGTCCCCTCCATGTCCTTCTGAGTATCCTCACCCCCTGAAGGCATCTGTCACCGATGTTTCAGGTGTTAATTTTTAATTGCAACATTTTCTCTTCTGTCATAAATAGGAGCTAAAACTGATTGGGATTGACATACCCCATTTTGCTGCTGACCTTCCCATGAATCGATGTAAAAATCGCTACACAAATATACTGCCATGTAAGTACAATAGATTCAGACTCCTCCGAGGGTCCATCTGGGAGTGCGGCAGAGGGGAAGAAGCATTTTAATTGTGGGCTTGATGCAGGCTTTCCAGCAGATAAAAGCTTGTTTTAAAAGCTGTCTTTGGAGAGAAATAGGTCTTAGTTTTGAAAGGATGAAGCTCTGTGTTTTATATTTGTTATGACTGTAGGTCATTCCTACTGCTGAGCCGCTATCAACTTTTTTTCCTCGTGATTTAATGAGATCCAAAGAGACCCAACCGTGAAGACTCTTGCAGCAGTAATGAAGCCATGCCCATACAGTGCGAACTGGGCATTACTTATTCATATGACATGTTGGCACTATGTGGTTTTGCCTTAACTATGCTGGAGAGCGTGTAATTGTGTTTCAGGATTTTAAGAGATTATTTAAAAACCTCCCTCATTTTTCTCAAGCTGCCCCTTTCTTCTTCTTCTTTTCACAGATGACTTTAGTCGTGTCAGATTAGTTTCAATGAATGAAGAAGAAGGTTCAGACTATATCAATGCCAACTATATTCCTGTAAGTGATAAGACTCAAATTAACCTGAGGATTAATGTTCTTAGTAGGGAAATATTACAAAGGAAGTGGGGGTGGGTGAGGTAAAATTCCTAGCAATTTGGTGACTTTTTAAAAAATGTCATTAATTTTGCCTTCAGTGAAGAGCACTTTGCACCTGTCCATAAACCTGTTTTGTTTACATTTTGCCATAGCATCACTAAAAGTTATGTGCATACTTTTATAGTTGGGAGGAAATTTTGGGATGGGCACACAGCTAAAAGTCCCCCCCCCCCAATATTTTAATCTATTGGAATGAAGACAGTGAACCAGAGATACAGGTTGCAATGGATAGGAGGAGTGCTGACCAGCACCCAGTGACTAAGAGGTTAAAGTAAGGTAGGTAGCAAGGGTGTTGGCAAGGGACCAGAAGACCCAATCGAGAGAGAGTGCTAACATTTAAACTGGATGAGATACTTTGCCTTCTTTCTTTGTGTGGAAGGATTAAACCAGGAGTTGAGACGCACAGAATGATTTAAACCAAGAGAATATCATGAATAAGTAAAGGGAAAAAGTGAATCTAGTTGTGATCAGGGTATTTTTTTTATTTTGTTGTTTCGTTTGAGCTAATCTGTGTCAATCTATGCCTGTCCTACCCATTTACCATCTAAGAATTGTTTCAAGAGATTTTCTGTGTTTTAATTTGTTTTCTTTAGTTGCTCTGTAAGGGTATGTCTACACTACAAAGTTAATTCGAACTAACAGCCGTAGTTCGAATTAAGGGCTGAGTAGCCACTTAATTTGAACTAGTTGAAGGCTAGCCCTTCCCAGGTTGCCCTGGTGGCCACTCTGGGCCAAACCAGGGAAACTCTACTGTCCTCCTCCCAGCCCCGGAGCTCGTAAAGGGGCACGGTCTGGCTACAGTGCTTGTGCCAGTTGCAAGCCTGCCAGCACCCAGCCAGCAGACCCTGCACCTGGCACGGCATGAGCCAGCCACCCGCTGCCACCCAGCATGGCGGCCCCCAGGAGCCAGCCCAGGGCCGCAAAAGGCGGGCGCCCGCCTGGTCTAGTGCGGAGATCGTGGACCTCATTGAGGTTTGAGGGGAGGCCTCCAACATCCACGATCTCCGCACTAGGCACAGGAACGTGGCTGTCTACAGCTGCAGGGCTGCCAGTCTGGCCACCAGAGGCCACATGCAGACCCGGGAGCAGGTCCGCTGCAAGATTAAGGACCTGCAGCAGGCCTACTCCAGGGCCTCCCAGCCAGGGGCTGACCCAGAGGTCTGCCCCCATTATGAGGCCCTGGACTGCATCCTGGGGGCTCACCCAGTCCGTGCCCCCCCGGGTGGTGATCAACCCCGAGGCAGAGGGACCTGTCCTTGACACAGAGGAGGAGGATGCCGAGAGCCAGGAGCCTGCAAGAAGCCGACCCAGGACCCCCAAGGCACCCCACAGAGCACATCGGCTGTGTCGTCCGAGGCCGGGGAGGGCTCCACATGTGAGTGCCGTCATGCTCCCCTTATGTGTATGGGGGGGGGATGAGGGAGCCCAGGGACCGTGCGCCTGGGCCTTGCCCACCATGGAGCAGCAGCTGGGTGTCATGCAGGGGCCCTGGCCCGTTCCCCACACGCTGACATCGCCTTGCCCGTTCCCCACACAGTTTCACCCACCGTGTCCCCAAGGAGAACTGACCACTGCTCTTGTTTCACCACAGCCGCAGCACCTGGGACTGCAGGGCACACCACCCCTCCTGCAACAGCCACTCGCATCCGGGCCAGCAGGCGCACCAGGAACCAGGAGGACTACCAGCGGCAGCACCTGCGGCTAATGGAGCACCAGCTCTGCACCCAGGACCGCTGGGTCCGGGAGGACCTGTGGCTGCAGCTGTGGCAGCGGAGCTTGGAGGTGCTGGAGGAGCAGAGCCATGCCCTCAGAGATTACCTCCAGACCCTGGTGGACAGGTTCCTGCCTCCTCCTGCTCCAGCCCCTGCAGCCGCCCCAGCTCTTGCTCCTCCTCCCACTCCTGCTCCCCCTCCCGCTTCCTCCGCACCCCCCGTCCCTCCTGCCCCACCCTCCACACCCACTCCCCCCCGAAGCCCCTGCATCCGCAGTGCTGTGAGACGGAAGAGCCAGCAGGACCCCCAACCCTGAGCTTTCCCTTCCCTTCCTCTCCTTCCTTCCCCTTCCAGCTCCCTCCTCCCAGGTTTCCCCCTCCCCTCTCCCACCCTCATTCCTCCCTTCTCCCACCCCAGTTATGTACAATAAAGAGATTTTTTTTTTTTGGCAAAACAGGTGTTTTTATTTTACATTAGGAAGGAGGGTTAGGGAGGGGAAAGAGAGGAGGGTGGAAGAAGGCCCCAGTGGGGCATGCTGGGAGAGTTCAGTCCTCCTCCTCCACCTGGAAGCTCTCCCGCAGGGCTTTCCGGATCTGGACGGCCCCCCGCTGGGCCTCCTGGATGGTGGTGGTGCGGGGCTGCACGTACTGGCCAACCATGCAGTCAGCCTCAGCCATCCAGGCTGGCAGGAAAGCCTCCCCCTCCTGCTCACATAAATTGTGCAGCACACAACATGCTGCTACCACGGGAGGGATATTGTGCTTGGCGAGATCGAGGCGGGTGAGGAGGCACCTAAAGCATGCTTTCAGTTGGTCGAAGGCCCCCTCCACTACAATGCGGGTCCTGGTGAGCCTGGCATTGAAGGCTTGCTGGGAAGGGCTGAGGTGTCCCATGTACGGCTTCATGAGCTATAGGGGGTAGGCCACATCCCCCACCAGGCAGATGGGCATGTCCACGTCCCCGACCCTGATGTGGTGGTCGGGGAAGAAGGTCCCGGCCTGCAGCCTCTGGCACATGGAGGAATTGCAGAACACCCTACTGTCATGTGCCTTGCCGGACCAGCCCACATTTATGTCCATGAACTGGCCCCAGTGGTCAGACACGGCCTGTAGGATCACGGAGAAGTACCCCATGCGGTTGATATACAGGGAGGCCTGGTGGTCCAGAGCATGGATGGGGATGTGCGTCCCGTTGATGCCCCCCCCGCAGTTGGGGAAGCCAAGGGCGCCGAACCCCTGGATGACCACGTCCAGATCGGTGAGGCGGACCACCCTGCGGAGCAGCACCCGGTTGATGGCCTTGACCACCTGCAGAGAGACACACCAAACCGCGAATCACTGGGGCACCCGTGTGGCAGAGAGTGTTCGTTCACTGGCACTGCCCCGCGCCCCACACCCGGAAGCAACCCCCGCTGCGATCCTGACCGCCAAGGGCAGAGTGTAGTACAGCCGGGACAGACTGAACCCTCCCATGCAGGACACTTTCGCCTCCTCCCCCGCCATTTTCCCTGGGGCGGCCCATCCTCTCCTTGCAGCCCTCCTCCCCCTGGCCCAGTGGCCGATGAGTGCTGAACCTGCATGAGCACTGCTCTGATGGTGGATTTTCCCACGCCGAACTGGTTCCCGACGGATCGGTAGCTGTCCGGCATGGAGAACTTCCACAGGGCGATGGCCACACACTTCTGGAGGGGGATGGCGGGTCTCACGCGAGTGTCCCGTCACAGAAGAGCAGGGGTGAGCCACTCGCAGAGCTCCAGGAAGGTGTCCTTCTTCATCCTGAAGTTCTGGGTCCACTGTTGGTCTCCCCAGCACTCCAGGACGATGTGGTCCCACTAGTCGCTGCTGCTGTCCAGATTCCAGATGCGGCGGGGCATGCTGGTGTCCTGGCGCTGCTGCGGCTCCTCCACGGCCCCCAGGGAGGCCAGGGGGAAAGGCAGGGGGCTGACGTGCACCAGACGGTGCCAGGCAGCCTCCAGTCATTGCTGGCAGGCTTGCAGCAGCAAGTCCAAAAACTGGAGCAGCATGCCCAAGGTGAGCTTTGGCTCCATGGTGCCAATTGTGGCGGCGTCCCCAATGGGAACCACCGACACAGGCAGGCGGAGAGGAAAATGCTTTGCTGTCCCTTGGTGAGGTAGGCAAGCAAGTGGAAAAGCTGAGAACCGGCTGTCCGGGGGGGTCCCTTTAAGCACGAGCCTCAGACAGCAGCCACACAAAGCAACTACTGACCTGATGCCCTGCCGGAACCGGTTTCAGCTGCCCTTATATGTGACCCAGCGTCCCATGGATGTGCTAGTTCGAATTAGCGAAACGCTAATTCAAATTAGTTTTTGGGTCTAGATGCGTTATTTCAAATTAACTTATTTCGAATTAACTAATTCGAAATAAGTTAGTTCGAATTAGCGCTGTAGTGTAGACATACTCGAACATCTAGCAGCCAAGTATGCTTTATCGAATATATCGTTTTTTGTAATGAAAATCACTTCCGAAGATGATGATTTGATTCTTGTGTCCTTGAGAGTAACAGGGACTTGTGTGTGTATTTGCCTGCCTGAGACTTAGGGGTCATTTACCAGAGACTGCAGCTTGTTTTTCTCTTTTTTTCTTTTTTTTAAGCTCTTTTGGAACAAAAAAGCTTTGGGTACCCCTGGGGGAGAATTCAAGTGTTTACGCTAGGTTTTAGAGAGAAAATCACTTGACGGTGGCAGCTACCCCCGTACCAAGTCAGCGAATCTGTGGCTGGCAGGGGGGAGAGGGGTTGTAACCAGAGCCTTAGAAGCAAGGTATATTTAAAGTCTTTGTGAGCCCCCACCTTCTGCACTCAGAGTGCCAGAGTGAGGAACAGCCCTGACACAGGTACAGTTAAAATGCACAGGAAGCAAGACAGGAAAATGGGGTGCAAACTTAGCTTCTATTTTCATGGCTCTGTTCTTGGCTTTACCTTTAAAAAGTTATGACTTTTAGAGTAATCTTTTACTATTATTTAAGGCCTAATACTACCAGGTAATTTACTGCTTTAGATCTTAATCTTGCAAACACTTATGCACAACTTCCTTGGTTAAAATTCAGCGGATGAATCATTTCTTTCTTTTCTATTAAATTTAATTCACTAGAAGTGCTGCTTAATTTATTTGAGGGACAGGGCAAGATAAGGATGTGTAGCTATTGTACTTGGGAATTCACAGGATATTACATTTATTAAAACCTTGTTTAAAAACAGCCCTGATGTTACATTTAATTTTTATGCTGTTTATTTTTTGCACTTTGCTAACTTTGAACAGTGAATTTACATTGGTAACTTTCACTTTCTGTCTAAACACGCTTTAATTTCCAGGTTCTTCTGTAAAAGAACCTCCTCAATCTCTTTGGAAATGTTTTGATTTTTTTTTTAATTTTCATTGATTGAAAACCAGCAAACCAAGAAACTTTATATAGGCTTCTTCACATCTTAGGAATTACTTTAAAAAAGCTCTCTTTGAATTTTGGACTTATACGTTCAAAAAAAAAAAGTAACTTTAAAAACATGTGGTAAATATAGTCCCGAGGGAATTTTATGTTCCGAAGGGTCCATGAAACGCAGTATATTAATAAGTTGCATCTGTCTTTCAGGGCTATAACTCACCACAGGAATACATTGCAACCCAGGGGCCATTACCAGAGACAAGGAATGATTTTTGGAAGATGGTCCTTCAGCAAAAATCACAAATCATTGTTATGCTCACTCAGTGTAATGAAAAAAGAAGGGTAGGTAACATAATCCTATGTGCATTTTGTAAGGACATAAATAATTTCAGTGGTCACGTCAGTCTGACAGCTGGTGGTTGGCATCTCTGAAATGTGTGATGGTCCCAGATAAGTCCTTATAGGTGTGTAGCCACATCACAAAAAACTCCTGTCACGATTGGCACTGGTAGTCCCGTGGAGTGGCAGTTTCAGCAGAGAGGCAGAGAATTGTCTGGGCATGGTGACTGAGAACCATTGAATCAAACTGCAAACCGGGTATATAATGGCACCCACTTCCAGCCAGGAGGCGCTGCAGCAAACCCTGCTCCAGCACCTATAGACTGAAATGAATTCTTACTCTCCCTTCAGGTCAGCATATTTCTGGGGCAGCATGAAGGACCTGCCACAGCCCATGCTGTACCCCTTCTGTGGGTGAATAAAATGCTTATTTCCTAAAACTGTAGTTCTGGCACGTTTCAAGCGAGAGAACAAAACAATGCTAAAATTAAAGATGGCACCAGTGATTTCTCTTCATTGAAGCGGGCCTCCAAATATTGTGTCAAATGCTAATTTACTGAGAACAAAACAACATGCTGTATTGCATGTCTCCAGTGCCACTGTTACAACAGATATCAATGTAATAGCTATTCTTTCATAAAGCTGTGATAATCAATTCAACAGTGTTGGCCATAATATTTGTAGGATCCACATTTGTTTCCCATATATTGTCTTTGCTATCTGTGCAAATGGATAGAACTAACATACATAGAAATGGCATGCAGCTTTCAATAGTATTTTAATAATAATGACAATAAAACATTTTTTCAAAATTGAATGTTTAATATAATAATCATGTGCTCATATGCATCAGAGGCCTCTCAAAGCAACTTTTTTCACTTGTTTAAACACCAAGTAAAAATGTGCTGTGTTGAATTTGATTGTACTGTTGTTTTTGTTTCCTTCTAGGTGAAGTGTGATCATTACTGGCCTTTTACAGAAGAGCCTGTTGCTTACGGAGACATCACAGTAGAGATGCTTTCTGAGGAGGAGCAAACGGATTGGTCTTATAGAAACTTCAGAGTCAGCTATGTAAGTGACAATGAAAGATGTTCCGTTGCTCAGCCCATCCTGCAAAATTTGGATCCATATCTCTCTCACGCAACATAATTCAGAGTGTTCAGACCTTGAGTTTTGGGGCAGTTAGTTAGAGAGAGGGGGACCAGCAACAACATTCATAAATCAGATTTGAAGGATATTTTGATCTGAGGGTTTTAGTTCAGGCCCTTCTCCAAATTCTTTCCATCCCAGGCATCTCCAGACAGTAGGGTCCAAAAAAGGATTCTCTCTCTAGTCTAGATCCTATCGGACACATGTTCACACTACAGAATCCCCCGCAACAATTGCTGGGCTGGGAATCTTGCTGCTTTGGTGCAAAGGAGCACTAATGATGCCCTCACCTGCAGTTTCTCAGGAAGATTCTTCAGTAGCGTAAACCTGATGCACCGCCCAAAGTGTGATGAGGCCCTGATCATGACTGGGGTTTCTAAATGATAATGTAGAACAAATAATTAATTATAATGGGTTTGGAGGGGTTTTGTCCTGTGTATCAGACAATGATCCTTTTTCAAATAAAACAGTTCAGGGCCTGAAAATAAGAATATAGACGTTGAGGAATATTGTTTGTAAAGGAGGTAATTGCACATTATTCTTGGCATTCTTTTGATCCCATGTCCCTGAAATGCTCTTGTTTAAAACCAGGTATAATCCATGAATAATATTCCATCTAGGATGACCATATTTTCCTATGCAGAGTACAGGACACATGGAAAAATGTCTCTTATACAATGTAGGTCAACATCAAACAATCAGACAAACATTCAAATTAATGTTTAAGTTGACGGAGACCCTATTAAAAAGAAATGCTGCATAGTTGGATCCTTTTTATTTACATGCTTATCTTTAAGGGGTTAGCATTCACACGGAGAAGGGTAACATGCACTCCTATCCCCACACGCAAGGCGAAGTGACACACGTGCACATCCATACAATTCTCTCACAAAGGCGTGAACAAGCGATCCTACTATCCCTGCCCAGTGCTCGGCACCCTCCAAGCCTGGTTGCTGTCCAGGATGGGCGTGCCTCTCTTGGTACCTAGCACTGTACCTTCCTACATGTTGGGGGAACACACGGTCATGCACGTCTGATTTCTGCCAGGGTTCACAACAGAATTGGAAAAGATAGGGATTAATATGAAAGTTGAGAGGTGGATAAGCAACTGGTTAAAGGGGAGACTACAGCGGGTCATATTGAAAGGTGAACTGTCAGGTTGGAGGAAGGTTACTAGCGGAGTTCCTCAGGGATCAGTTTTGGGGCCAATTTTATTTAATCTTTTTATCGCTGACCTTGGCAACAAAAGTGGAAGTGTCCTGATAAAATTTGCAGATGACACAAAGTTGGGAGCTATTGCCAATTCAGAAAAGGATCGGGATATCATACAGGAAGATCTGGATGATCTTGTAAATTGGAGTGATAGCAATAGGATGAAATTCAATAGTGAGAAGTGTAAGGTTATGCATTTAGGGTATGTCTACACTACCACCCTAGTTCGAACTAGGGTGGTTAATGTAGGCAACCGAAGTTGCAAATGAAGCCCGGGGAATAACGGTAGTTCGGATTAGAGAGCCTAATCCGAACTACCTATTCCGTGCCGCGTGTAGCCGCGGGCACAGAGTCCGAGCTACCGGGGCTTTAAAAATGGCGGCGCCCAGCAAGATGCAAATGAAGCCCGGGATATTTAAATCCCAGGCTTCATTTGCAACTTCGGTTGCCTACATTAACCACCCTAGTTCGAACTCGGGTGGTAGTGTAGACATACCCTTAGGGATTAATAACAAGAATTTTAGTTATAAGCTGGGGACACATCAGTTGGAAGTAACGGAGGAGGAGAAGGACCTCGGAGTCCTGGTTGATTATAGAATGGCTATGAGCCACCATTGTGACATGGCCGTGAAAAAGCTAATACGGTCTTGGGATGTATTAAGCGAGGTATTTCCAGTAGAGATAAGGAGGTGTTAGTGCCATTATACAAGGCATTGGTGAGACCCCATTTGGAATACTGTGTGCAGTTCTGGTCTCCCATGTTTAAGAAGGATGAATTCAAACTGGAACAGGTACAAAGAAGGGCCACTAGGATGATCCGAGGAATGGAAAACCTGTCTTATGAAAGGAGACTCAAGGAGCTTGGCTTGTTTACCTTAACCAAAAGAAGGCTGAGGGGGGACATGATTGCTCTCTTTAAATATATTAGAGGGATAAATACCAGAGAGGAAGAGGAATTATTTAAGCTTAATACCAATGTGGACACAAGAACAAATGGATATAAGCTGGCTAGTAGGAAGTTTAGACTTGAGATTAGACAAAGGTTTCTAACCATTAGAGGAGTGAGGTTCTGGAATAGCCTTCCAAGGGAAGTAGTGGGGGCAAAAGATCTATCTGGTTTCAAGATTAAACTAGATGGGTTTATGAAGGGGATGGTTTGATGAGATAATATGATCTTGGTAACTAATTGACCATTCATTATCAGTGGTAAATAGGTCAATGGAGGGATGATAGGAGTTACTATAGAGAACTTTCTGGGTGTCTGGCTGATGAGTCTTGCCCACATGCTCAGGGTTTAGCTGATCGCCATATTTGGGGTTGGGAAGGAATTTTCCTCCAGGGTAGACTGGAGGTTTTTCGCTTTCCTCTGTAGCATGGGGCACAGATCACAGCTAGAGGATTCTCTGCATCTTGGGGTCTTCAAAGTATTTGAAGGCTTCAATATCTGAGATATAGGTGAGAGGATTATTCTAGGAGGGGTGGGTGAGATTCTGTGGCCTGCACTGTGCAGGGGGTCAGACTAGATGATCATAATGGTCCCTTCTGACCTTAAAGTCTATGAGTCTATGAGAATGAGACCAGCAGGCGTCTTGGCACTATGCAGGGAAAGGATGTGATGGGAGCTGCTTGCGGTTGCATAGGAAAAGAGAAGGGAAGAAATGACTTAGGCTGTCCTTGCAGAGCTCTCTCCCCTCCCTTTCTCTATGCTCCATTCCTGTGTGGCTGGAAACAGCTTGTCCCTTCCTGCCCTATTAGTTTCTAAAAGGACTAACGGCTGCTGCTGGCCACCAAAATAAGCCAGCCATCCTATTCTATGGCTGTGGTGCAAGGGGAACGGGTTAAGCCCTAAGGTTTAATTGTGCAACAGGGCTCAGAGAACCTAAATGCAGGGGGCCTTCCGTGACCTTAGCCAGAAAGGAGGCTCAGCGTGGAAGAGTTCTCAGGGGATGGAGCAGCCTCGTGCTTCCGGGGAGCAGGACCCAAAGCAGGACGCAGGTGAAGCCCCTGCTCTGGCAGCTGGTGGAAAGCCTCCATCATCAGTGTGAACAGGCTGGAAACTGATTTTCTCCCACCATTCCAGAGCTTAGCTTCCCAGTGGGGCTTTGGCACATGCAGGGCTTGGCTCCTCCAGGCCAGCGCCCTGGGCCATTCCTGAGGGTGCCAGCCCTGTCAGAGGCAGCGGGGACAGGAAGGAACCTGCCAGCTAGTCTGTCGGTGAGCTGAGCGCTCCTACCAGGAGCTGGTAGCAGGATGTGCCCTGTTGGAAGTGGAAGGGGATATGGAAGAGCAACAGGGGCACAGGAGAGAGAACTGGTAACTCAGGGAGAGGACAGTGAAATGGGGAGCACATAAAGGGCCAATGGGTGGGCAGCAAAGGCAACATGTAACTGGCCACCGCCTGGCGCCTGCCTGCACTCACTAACCATCACAGCATGCAGTCAGTGCTGGCTGGAAATAGGAGGGGGAAGGGGCCATGCTGGCTGAGAGCTGGCACGTGGGGGTCTGCACTGAATGGCCATCGGGGGAGTGGCTGACCCTGCCCATTGCATCTTCATCCTGCCATCAGCCTTGCACACCCACCCCACTTGTTGGCCACTGATCACTCCCCCAACTCACCACTGGTGGGTGAGCAGCTGTCCGGTAGGGATCTGGTCAGCAGCTGGATCAGCCAGTAATGATGGGCTGGTGGGGGAGAGACAGAAAATACTTGCCAATTTGCCTATCTTTAAGAAAAAGCAGGACACCTGCAGGAGGGCTTAAATACAGCACAGTTCTTTTAAAAATGGGGCATCTGGTCACCCTAATTCTATCCCTTGTTGCTGGGTAATATGATGTTTTGCGGTAATAACTGATCAAGGCAGAGATAGAAGGGGGAGCCTAAAGCACAGCTCAGTCTTTCAAACACTTGTGCATTGGTGAGAGTCAGGCACAGGCAGTAGTACAACTAGGAATGGGCAAAATGGTTGCAGAATGGTAATGTGTTAGAACTGAATCAATACCCAGCCATCCTTATGCATTCCTGTATTTCCTAATTTAGGCCAGAAAGTTCTTGAGAGATTTCCAGCTTATCAAACCCAGGAAGTACAGGAAATTTTTTGTGACGATCAAATTTCTGAATCAAAGGGCTGTGTCTAGACTGGCCAGTTTTTCCGGAAAATCAGCCGCTTTTCCAGAAAAACTAGCCAGCTGTCTACATGGGCCGCTTGAATTTCCGCAAAAGCACTGACTTCCTACTGTCTGAAATCAGTGCTTCTTGCGGAAATACTATTCTGCTCCCGTTCGGGCAAAAGTCCCATGTGCGCAAAGCTTTTGCGGAAAAGGGCCAGTGTAGACAGCTCAGATTTGTTTTTCGCAAAAAAGCCCCGATCACGAAAATGGCGATTGGGGCTTTTTTTGGGAAAAGCGCATCTAGATTGGCACAGACGCCTTTCCGCAAAAAGTGCTTTTGCGGAAAAGCGTCCGTGCCAATCTAGACACTCTGTTCCGAAAATGCTTTTAACAGAAAATTTTCTGTTAAAAGCATTTCCGGAAAATCATGCCAATCTAGACACAGCCAAGGTGTTTGGATAAGCATCCAGATTTTTAGATATCTATTCCAATTTCAACTCTGCCTTCCAATGCTTTGAACGACACTAATAGTTCCAGCAATCATGATCAGAACTCACACAAGAATAGGGGATAAGTACACTAAAGAAAAAGTATCTCAAAGCCAGATCCTTGTTTGTAGAAACACCGATGTAACTTTCTAATCTATTTCAATTGGAGCAGTTAGAATTTTTGATTGCTAAATGTTTTTTGTTTTTTTAATTAAATCTGAATGTTAAAATTTCCAAGTTTCTGGTCTTTCCAAAAAATGGGGTGAAAAGAAAGAGAAAAAGGAGAAACAAAACAAAACTCTCAAACCATTCTATTTTTGATATGCTTAAAGTTTTTACAAAAAGTATGAACTGAAAAAAAATTACTTAGAGCAAAAATAATTTGAAAATTTTCACATGTAACCTTTACCATTTTGGACTAACCCTTATTTCATTAGTCTGCATTTGTTAATGTATTAGTTGGACAGAATGTGACTGCACAGGTAATATGGATATGAACATGCTGTTTGGGGTTTTTTTTCTCTTAGGCTGATGAGGTGCAAGATGTGATGCATTTTAACTACACTGCCTGGCCTGATCATGGTGTTCCTCCTACAAATGCTGCAGAGAGCATTTTGCAGTTTGTACAGGTGGTCAGACAACAGTCAATGAAGAGTAAAGGCCCCATGGTCATACACTGCAGGTAAAGGTTTAATTTTCCATTTTCCTTTCTTGTGTAACCATTCAAATACATTGGCTGTGTCCAGACTCAGGGGTTTTTTCGAAAAAAGTGCTCTTTCGAAAAAAGGCATTCTTGAATGCAAACGGGGGTTTTTCGAAAGAGAGCATCCAGACTGCCTGGGTTCTCTCTTTCGAAAAAGCGGCTTGCTTTTTTGAAAGTTCCGCGTGCAGTCTAGACGCTCTTTTTTCGAAAGAGGCTTTTTCGAAAGTATCTTTCGAAAAAGCCTCTTTCGAAAGAGGTTTGCAGTCTAGACGTAGCCATTGGGAAGAACAGTGGAGGGAGGGATTTATTTCCACTTCTCAGGTGCAAAGGGTTATACTTTTAAAATGTCTTATGTAAACTCCTGGCCATGTTGCAGTATATGAGAGTTTTTCCATTGCTTTTAATGGGGCCAGGATTTCATTCTGTGTCCGTAGATGTAAGGAGACAGGGCAGAGAGGGCAACGGGGAGGGGAGGGGATCGGGCACATATTCTACAAATTTTTATCAGAGAGTAAAGTATTTACAGGTCAAATCCACAGTTGAGGTAAATTAGCATAGCTTCACTGATGTCCATGGAGCAGTGTTGTTTTATGTCATCTGATGACCTTGCCCTGCACTTCCATCTCCATGTTTTTGCAATTCGGATGGGAAAAATCAAAACAGTCTGTCAAACAGGATGCTGTTTCCCTACAGAGATGTGCTCTTGTAGATCATCATTTTCAGATAATTTGGCCTTCGGTACACAGCATGGGGAGTTAAACCCATGAGCAGGCAGTAAGCTATATTTTTCTTTTCTTGAGGACAGCATTTTTTTTTTATATCATCACTGTCACTTCCACTGATCGTCATCATCAGGCTTCTTTTAAGACCCTATTGAGCTTTCAGAAGGCAGGTGCTGCATTAATGATTGTACCAAATTGGTTCCTGATGTAAAACCATTGTAGTGACATCAATGATGAATTTGCCCCACGGTGTACAATGGTAAGACTACTCTTGGTTATGGTAGATTATTATAAGGTTACACAGTAGAAAGAGGTGTGTAACAGACCAGTTACTGTGTGCTCAAACTGCTAGGCAGAGGGGCCCACAGGATTGTTAGCCTACTGGGCAATGTGGAGGGCCTCCTGGCTCCATGCTCCACAAAAGGGTGAGGCCTCAGGCAAGAGGGGAGAGACTGGGCAAGCCAGGCCTCAGCTCCACCTGGAGCATGCCCCCCTATTTGCCCTCAGAGCCAGCCAGAGTATGCAGCATGGGGCTCCGGTGGTAATTCTAAAGAGCCCAGGTTTCCAGCTGCTGCTGCTGTCTTACATCACCCATCCTAAGGCATCAGCTTGCAAGCTGTGAAAATGTGTATATGTGTGTGTATAGACACAGTTATGCTACAGGCAAGCAATGTCAGAAGCTTCCAGCATGACTTCCTCATTACCGAAGTGGTGTTCTGGAACTTTCTGTCCTTTGCAGTCACATAGTGTGCCCTAAATAACCATTATGTTACTCAACAAATAGCCTCTGACTGTATCGCCCTTTCTAGTCCCTCATGAGACTTCAAGAATTCACTAGGAAGTGGTGCAATAGCAGCATTTTTCATTTCTAATAGTATTCAGTCCTGCAACAATCCTTGTGAGTTGTTCCACACAAGGTACTAGGTTAACCCATGAAGAGTAGAGCTGCAGGACAGAGTCATGATGCAAAACTGAAAGTGACAGTGGTAGTCTCAAAGAAGGGAGTTGTTTATAGCATTTAATTTCACAGCCCTATACTTAACGTTCTTGCTGGTCCATACTTTGCGTTGGGAGTGTATGGTGTCTAGCTGAGCTACACTAGAACATCAGTTTGGTATCTTACCCTTTCATAAAGATTCACCTTGCAGAGAAATGTGGTTTTGGGTAGACTGCTAGAGTACAGTGTAGGTCTTACAGAGCATAGATGGAAGTAATGATTTCATGAAATCAGTGGGAAAAATGAAGCAGTTAATATTTTCTGGATACTTTTGGAGACCCTTAATATTATTTTCTAACTTTAATGAATGCATGACAGTGTCTATTACTGGATTTATTAAACTGATGACCTCTTAGAGTCATACATTTATTTTATCTATTGGATTCATTATTTGCATCATGTCTGCCAAATTCATCAGAGTGGATTAATTGATTTATGATGGGACAAGTCAAGTTAATTAGATCAGAAGTCTGTGATTGGATTCATGAACTTTTGCCCTATCTCTGCCATATTTATGAAATCAATCAGTTATATTGGATTAATAAGTATCCTACCAGAATCCCAGATATGTGAAGTTCTATGTATCTGCCTACTTAATTTATGCCTATTGCCACCTCTGGTCATTTTAAAAGTTTACTCTAGATTTATAAACAATACTTACCAATTTCACATACGGTTGTATCAAGAATGTGAAAACAAATGGTTTGGCTTTTGGAATGTTGGATCTGCTCCTGTTTACATCAAACTATTCAGGCCTAATACAATTAAACTAAGATTTTCAGACTCTTTCTCTAAAAAACCAATATATTGTGTGTGGGACTTTCTCTTTCTCTTGCCCGTTCCATCCCCTGCTCCGCCCCTCAAAGTTAGCCTGTTAAATCCATATTTTGGCATCTAAGTAAATAGCCTGACTTTTAAAAGTACTGAATACCCAGCCACTGAAAATCTCTTCTGTGGTCCTCAATGCCAGTCAGTGTCCCAGTGATCATTTCCCAAGATGTCTATTGACTTGGCAAAGCTATGAAACTAAACTTTGTGGAACTGCAAGTGTAACTTTGCTCATTTGCTGTAGGCACCACAATGTAGGTCCATCTGAATTCACAGATACAACCTCATTAGGAAAAATGTAAGGTGAAAAAGAGTTGGCAATACACTGCAATCTCCATACTCTAGGTGTCCCTAATTCAGGAACACCTGTAATATGGACCCTGGCAGGGGGAGTAGGAAGCAGCTCTATGCATAGCTGAGGGAATGGCAGTGTACCAAAATGCTCTGCCAGAGGCTTTTCCCAGCTGCTCCTAGAGTGGCAGGAGATGGTGACAGGGAGCAGAGGGGAATGTGGAGCACCAGATAAGCAACCCCACCCTCATCTCCCTCACAGCCTCCTTAGCTTGGCAAAACCTTTAATTCAGCAAACCCTGTTGCTCAGGGATGCCGGATTAAAGAGCGTGTATACGGAAGAAAGATGGTTAGTGAATGAGAGAATTAGAGAGGGACAAATTTACACAATCTAATTTGGCCCAAAATATCACTTTGAAGGGCTGAGTTTTTTATTCCAGATAGTTTCAGCCTGGCAGAACTAATCAATTGCCTATCAGACCTTCTGTATAACTATTATAATTTTTTAAAGAACAGTGAAATAACTGTAGCGCCTTAGTCTTTGTAATAGTAATAGAAATGTAGCCATGTTAGTCTGGTGTAGCTGAAGCAAAATACAGGACTATGTAGCACTTTAAAGACTAACAAGATGGTTTATTAGGTGATGAGCTTTTGTGGGCCAGACCCACTTCCTCAGATCAAATAGTGGAAGAAATCTTCCACTGTTTGATCTGAGGAAGTGGGTCTGGCCCACGAAAGCTCATCATCTAATAAACCATCTTGTTAGTCTTTAAAGTGCTACATAGTCCTGTATTTTGCTTTACTCTGTGTAGTCTTTGTAAATGAACTGTGAATTATTCTGCGATATATATTTGAAGGATTAATCAACATATTTTCATCAGGATGATCTTCATATTTCTGAATGACTGCACAACATTTGCTTTCTGTATCCCACAACCACTCATCCCCACCACCCCCAAAAAGTAGTAACCTGTCATGTGTGTTACAGTGCTGGTGTGGGACGGACAGGAACCTTTATAGCATTGGATCGCCTTTTACAGCACATTCGTGACCACGAGTTTGTAGATATATTAGGGCTGGTGTCTGACATGCGGTCTTACAGGATGTCCATGGTACAGACAGAGGTATGAATTTTATCTTCTTGTATTTTCAAAATGATAATGCATTAAAAATACCATGTTGAACTATCATAACTATTTTATGTTCTTCTCTAAAGTGCATGCTTAGGCCCATCTCTGTTGCAGAATGTATTGAGCTTCTGACACAGCCCTGTAAATAGATAAAATTGCCTTCTCCATGCTAAATGTGTAATATTTTCACATTTTTATGAGTCTGCTACCTAAACTGTCAAGAGATCATGGAAGAGCAATGTAGTTACATACTGAATGAAACATTCTAAAGCAAACCAGCTGGTCCCATCTTCTAAGAAACTCGTTTGTGAGCAAGCATTAAAATAGAAATGAATGAGTTATTTAAAATACACCATTTTGAGAAAAAAACATTAGACTTGATCCAGGGTTTAAATGACCTATTGGACTGGTGATAGGGTCAGACCACTATTTGGATCCATTCAAGGAAGTGTCACCTGACTAAGCTGATGATCCAAGAATTATAGTGACAATGTGAAAATTGGGGAAAAAAACAAACAGAAGGTGAGGAAGAGGGGAGACTCAACCAAGAGGTTTCTTCCCCTCCCACTTCCCTCTCTGTTTCTTGGCTAAAGCTCCCCCAGCTCCCCACAATCCATTTTGATGGCTTTCCAATTTTCCTGTTGTTTCCAAGTTTCATACTGGCAGCCAGCTGGCTGGTTCCCTGCTGCACTGGCATTTTAGCAAAGCATGGCTAGGTTCTATCCTCTCTGTTCCTAATACATGCACACACTCGCACACCAACAGAAGGGCTTTGTAACACTGTGGAGAGCTAGATGAAGATTAAAGTGCTCCAGGAACTGGTGCCTGTAGGCAGGATTCAATAGGGAGAGCAGGATCTGACCCACTGATGCTGTGCGGGAGGCACACCTGCTTTATTATTTTACTCAACAAAGCTTGCTCTAATGCATCCTGACACATAAGAATATCTTACCTCACAAGCAAGATAGCATCCATTTCTATGCTTGCCAGCCCTGACCTCTTTGGGCTTTTTCTTTTTAGAGTGGGATTTATAAAGCTGTACCTAAACTTGACCACTAGGTGTCAATGTAATTTAAGAGCTGTCAGGATGGATCAGCCAGAGCGTTGTGAACCATTGATTACAAAATTTGAAACCACAACAGAGCTCACCTGGTTTCCTGTTTCCTTCCAAACTGGAAGCTTGGCCAGGTCCATCAAACAGTTTACAAACAGAATCAATCCCATGCGAGTTTAGAGGAGAGATGAGCCTGAATCAAAACCCGGGATCCTAAGTTGAGGTTTGAAATCCAGTTAAATTAAAATCTGAATTTTGAGCTGGCTTTTGGTCCAGGCTACTTAACTTTGGCTCAGGGGGCTCAGGCTTTGGGGCTGAAAAATTGCCGTGGAAACATTCAGGCTTAAGCTGGAATCCAAGCTCTGCAACCCTACGAGGGTAAAGGGTCAGCTAACGCACACCAGCCACAACCATGCCATTGGCTTTCTATTTCTGTGTACTGTAGATGTTCCCCTGTTTGTAAGGAGCTGAACCAAATCCTAGGGTCTGAACTACTTTGGGAAGGAAATATGAAATCCAAACCCCGATTCTGTGACTGGTAGCCATCTCAGACCTTTTAGTCTGTGCCACATTTTGGGTGTGTACCTAAGAGGGTATTACAAGGAGGAGGGAGAAAATTTGTTCTCCTGGACCTCTAATGATAGGACAAGAAAGAATGGGCTTAAATTGCAGCAAGGGAGGTAGGTTTAGGTTGGACATCAGGAAAAATTAGGAAGGTTGTGGAATCTCCATCTTTGGAGATACTTAAGAGCAGGTTAGACAAACATCTATCCGGGATGATCTAGATGGTGCCTGGCCCTGCCATGAGCGCAGGGGACTGGAACTGATGACCTCTCGAGGTCCCTTCCAGTTCTAGCATTCTATGTGTTCCCTTGTGCATAAGGCCCAAAGAAGAATTGATGGCTTTATCAAATTTTGCTTCCATTTACACTGGAATGAGGCTCACTGATGAGACTTAGAATTTGCAGTGACATGGATTATTATTTAGAAGTTCTGATTAAGGTCAAGGCAATGTTGTACTTAATGCTCTACACACACATAATGAAACGTGACCCTTCTAGTGTAAATATTTTGGTGGTTGATAATTTCACAATCAGTAAGTGTTAAACACTGAAGAGAAACCATAAGTTTTTAGCTGTTTGTGACATGTCACAAGTGATGGAGAGACAGGCATCGAAAGCCACCAAGTCTGACTTTAATGTGCCTAAATTGAAGGAGTATGATGCTTTAAGATTTAAGGACATAGTTTCCAGCAATAAGAAAATAGGGATTTTGTACAGAAGCTCCTTGATGTGCTGAAGTACTTCCAAAATTACACACACACAAATTGCTTTACCTACCACTGAAATCCAACTGTGGCTCATGGAAATGTAGCAGTTGTTCAACAGTGCCCTCCAAAGCTACCCAGACGGGTTGCAATTGCAGGGGCAATTTAAAAGGGTAGAATACAATTAATCAATTGTAAATTGGCAAGCACCATGAGTTAACATAACTAGTGCTGCAAATCATACCGAGGATCTTGTAGGGTACGTCTACACTGTGGTGCTATTTCGGGTTACTTCCAGTATTCCAAAATAGCTATTTGGGGTCTTGACAGCACCCCCGTTATTTCAAAATGATTTTTGAAACAGGCACGCTATTCCAACATCCCTGTAAAGCTTGTTGCATGAGGAGTAAGGGACATTTTGGAATAGTGGTTTATTTTGAAATTTGGCGCTGTATAGACAGCGCTTAATTTCGAAATAGGCTATTTCAAAATACACTCTAAATAAGCTACCAGTTTGCATAGCTCAAATAGTATAGCTTATTTTGAGCTAAGGGTGCAGTGCAGATGCATCCATAATGACCAGAGATGAGAAGAACTGCAGTTTTACATCTCACCAAAAAAGCTTCCTTTATCACAGCAGGACATTACTACCACAGGGGAGCGGGGGGAGAGGGGGGAAGAGTAGGAGGGAGTGCCACCTGCAGTATCACCAATGCTGCTGCTTGCATCTGGAGTCTCTATGGAGGGCTCCCTTCCAATTGCTGAGAGTGTTTCATTTGCAAAATCTGACAAGACAGTAGCCAAGATGGCACGGGGGCTAATAATTTAGAGTATAAAGCCAGAAGGGACCATTGTGATCATCTGGTTGGACCCGCTGTGTTAGAATTTCCCTGATTTCATTCCAGTTTGAACTAGAGCATCTCATGGGGGGGAATCCAGTCTTGATTGAAAAACTAGCACTGATGGAGAAGCCACCACAATTCTTGATAAATTATTTGCTGTTAAAATTCTGTATTTTGTTTCCAGTCCAAATTTGTCTAGCTTCAACTTCCAGTCCTTGAATCTTGTTATAACTTTGTCTGCTCAATAGGAGAGCCCTCTCATATTCAGTAATACCAGGCCTGACTTCTTCCTTGTTTCTACCTTCATTCGTTTTATTGCCTTTACATACTTCATTACTCTCTTTAGCAGACAGAACCATTCTCCAGGTGTCATAAATTCAGACAACACAACTGTCTATTAATTATTCAGTTAATTAAGAGTCAAGAATTGTGACATGGGTGGTTCTGATGAGCTTTATGCTTCCATTAGTATTGTATAAGCTATTTTCTTGAATGAGGACACTGCTTTGCAGCCACCGTAGTATTAACTACAGATATTATTTAACAATCCATGTGCAGACTATTGTTATCAGATGTTACTTTACAGACTATGTATGTTTGGTCTTTCCTCCCAGGAACAATACATTTTTATTCACCAGTGTGTGCAATTGATGTGGCTAAAGAAAAAACAGCAATTCTGCATCAGTGATGTCATATATGAAAATGTCAGCAAGTCCTAGTTCGGAATCGCAGGTGGTGCGTATTGCTGCGACACGCCTTCAGTTTTTCTCACGATTGATAATCCCGGTTACCTGGCAACAATGGGGGAAATGAACGTATTATATCAGGACCTTCTTTTCACCTTTCCTCAGACACCAAGAATTCTACCTTGGGGTGGAAGCTTTCTATGCCTGATCACCTTCCACCCCCATGGTAGTGGTGGGCAGAGAATGAGAAGGCATTCCCTTATGTTTTTTAGCATTTTAGTGCTTCTTTTGCACTCACCAAACATTTAAAAAAAAAAAAGCTGGCAAAAAAGCTGAATGAAACCCTCTACCAGTGTTTCATATTATTCTAATGAGGTTGTTGCACTCTCCTAAGGTCAAAGGGGAAAATGAAAGTGAAAAAGTTATAAGGGGTTGTCATTGGTCACTCACGAGTGTGTAGGTGACACTTGTCATCTACAAACTGCCAGACTATCTGTGCCAATTGAAACCCTCCCTGTAATTGCTTTATTCTGGCATAGAGACAGCTGGCAGCCAATCAAGTCCAAGAGTAAAAGGTGAGGAACTTACTAACATGCTATGGAAGTTGTTACCTGCACTAACACTGAGAAATTTACCCAGACAGCTTCAGTTCACTTAAGTGAGACAGGAAAAAAAATGTTACAAAACCAAAATGTGCCGTCAAACATCTGACAAAGCATGGCCCAAGGAGTCAAATGCTGAGGTCCTATTCCCAGCACTGCCATTGATACACTGTACGTTCTTAGGTGCATCAGTTAGCAAATGTGTGCCTCAATTTCTTCGCTGGTAAAACTGAGTTAACGATGATGAACTAACTTTGTAAAGAAAGAGCTTAGAAAGCACAAGTTATCTGTATATCTGTGTTTCACTATAGAATTTATTATATCAACTTTGGACCCTACTTTCCTTCTACTCCCCAAATTGTTCCTTTTTTCCCCCCTCTCCTTCCCTTTTTTCCATCAAGTCAGCCAGACTTTTGTCACCAATGTATTTATCTTTTAAATTGTGTTTCCAACTGAACTGGGGTGGGGAGATGGAATTTTCTTAAACATATATGCATAAAAGAATTAGTAATTGTTTGGTGTACCTAACCTCTGTTGGCCAGAAGCTGGAAATGGGCAACAGGGGGCCGGATCACTTGATGATTATCTGTTCTGTTCATTCCTTTGGGGGCACTTACCACTGGCCAGTGTCGGAAAACAGGATACTGGGCTAGATGGACTGATTCAGCATGGCCGTTTTTATGTAACAATCCCAGATTAGAAACCAGGGCCAATAAAGTGACCAGTGATTTTGAGTCTCTCTCTTTTTGGATGCCCAACTTGCCTGATAAAAGGGGATTGCTGAACACTTTCTGAAAAATTAAGTCCCATTAAGGATCATCAAGTTTTGCACCTGATACCACTTGTGGGTTTTCAATATATTGACCAGTATAGCCTGGATTTTTGTTCCTCTACAGAGCGCTGGGTAAAACTAAAACTAAAAGGCTAATGTTATGTATCACTTACAAATAGAATCCATTTGCTTTGTTTTCTTCCAGATGAGACCATGAAGTACACCCATCTTCCCTTGCTTCAGATTTTTTTTGGGTCTGTTTGAACTGCTAGCTGTTTTGCCATGGAAGGCTACCGCTTTGCAGAGTATGGACAAAAAAAGAAGCTACTTAAAATTGTAGAAGCACTGGGGAGACTTAGCCTTAAAGAGCCTGCAGTGTCTTTTGGACTGTTTAATTTCTGGACATTTTTTAAATACTGGACCAAATTCCACTAAAACAACAGGATGGAAAAGCTACTGAATATGTGCACAAAATACAGTATTCCAAAAGGGGTTTTTTTTTGTTGTTTTTTTGGTTAAAAATTTTCTGTGCAGGTTGGGCTTAAGGTTAAAGTAAGTGCAATATTTTTTTAATGGCTGAATCTGTATAAAGAAGAGCTTTTTTTGTGTGTCACTGGTCTGTGCTGAAGTCCATAAGAGAACAGGCATTGTTAGTATCTAATAATACCTCATTAGTGAATACGAGGCACATACAAACAAGGATTGTGGATTTTGTGACGAGGAAACGGGATATTGATTTGACTCTGTTTACAGCAGCAGCACAGAGGTTCTGTGCTTTAGTGAAGTAGGAAGAATAAAATACCCAGGGCGCTTAGTGAACAGTCTTAAAATCCAAACACTATAGCTCAAGGCTATAGTAGAAAGAACTACATCAGAGAAGCTTCTGTTGGTCTGGTTCTTGATTGTGCACCTCTTAATTAAACAAACAGCAGGATCGTTCCTCACTTTACTCCTTTCAGTAATGTCCCTAATCAGGTACATTTTTAAGACTGAAGCTAATCAAAGTGCAGAATTGGACAACTTTTAGACTCTGTTGCTGTAGCATTTAGCTGTCTGAGCAGTCTATGGTGCCTATACTCTTGATTTGTTTGTTTGGGTTTCTTTTTAATATATTTCCCTGTGTAAAATGTGAAGCTGATTCATGTTGAGGGGGGGGGGAAATGGTTGCTCTAATCATGAATACAGCAGCATCTCTATGACGAGCAGAGAATTCATGGTGATATGGAAATGAAGGTTTTGGCATGCTAAGGAAATTATTATGGCTTCATTAGTAGGATGTTATAAAAACATCAGTATGGATTCCTGCAGGGACTTATTGGGATTGGGTTTTTTTTTTTTTTTGGGCTGTCAGTTTTATTTCTAGTCAGCATAATTAGGTATGTTACATTCTTTTTGACTTTGTATAATCTCGGTACATCATTGTGTATTGTGACATGGATGCTTTCAGAGTGGATGTTGATGGCATTTTTGTAACCTGTTGCTTTGTGTCACCTCATTGGAAGTTAGAAGCAATGGTACTCAATGTAAACAAGAAAAAGTGATCTGAAAGTAAACACATTGGATTGCTAACCTGTGAAAATGTCACTATGAGCAAGGCTGGTGCTTTCTGACTCTTATCTGTGCACCACAGAACCAGCAGCTGTTCAAAGGCCTGAGGAGAATTTGTGATCATCTTTTTTTTGATGGTTTATTGGTACAGATCTATTCCTCTCTCAAACTGAGTAATTGTGAAAGGGTTCCTGACTTGCACAGGTGAAAGCTATGTGCTCTGATCACTGAATGGGTGGCAGCAGCTTGACTTTCCCCATGTATTTATTTCCTGCCAGTGTGTCTCAGGTTGGTCATCTCTATATAAGCCAACATCTAAGATGCTGCTGCTCTGTTAAAAGTTGGATTCTAGCCCTCATTTTTTTGAAGTGGGGTGGTTAAGCTGGGCTCTTGCACCAGCCCTGACAATCTTGGAGACCTGTCCCTGAAGCCAGCTCTCCAGAACCGGTAACTACCCAGGTTGTAACTATGCAAGCTTCTACTGCCCTACCGCTGTGCCTGAACTGGGAGCTGAAGGCCTCATCTCTGTGCTACAAATGAGGGTGTCATTTTCTCTAGCCTGGTTATTGCATACAGGTGTGTCAGCCTCTCCTCCTCTAAGCAAAATTCACACTTATAAACCAGTACTAAAATCCCCAGAGCCGTGCAGTCCTTACCACAGTCTTGTATTGTTGTGTGTATGTCAAGCCTTCCTGTGCTTGCCTAAGTAGTATGAGCGGTCTCATTTATATAACCACATGCACAGAAGGGTCTTTGTTCAAGAGGAGACCTGAGTACCTTAAGGGTGGGTTGATTCCTTACAAATGGGCATGGGCCTAAGTGCAGCAGTCACAGCTGAAGTTCAAATACCCCCAAGAGTTGGCTCCAGGCTGGTCAGTTGTCACACTGAAGATGGGTCTGGCACCAAAATTAGGGTCCAGGTTCAGACTGCACCTTCCAGTTCCCCACAAAAGTGCAGGGGTGTTTGGCACTGGGATTTGGGTTCAGCCTCCTCTCTACACTGAAGCTGCAAACTAGAGTTATGGTTCATGCACATTTAGCTGTGTGAACTTGAATGGCACAAATTACACTGGTCAAAGCAAGCGTTCTGAATACTTGTTTCATTTTTGTGCCATTGTTGTCCATTCCTCATCAATTCTCTACAGTCTTCCTTTAGAAATGGAAGGTAACTAAATCTAAAGTATCACAGCAAAGTTGGCTCTTAGGTCCAGTCTGTGCCTTGTTATATGACTGTAGACTATACCCTGAGAAGATTTCCCTAATTAAACATAGATAACCAACTATCACCATTGGTACAAACCTAATAGCAGCCAAAAGAGGTACATATCACGTCACCCTTTTAAGGTATTTTCTTGTTGATAATTAATAAAGGTCAAATGGTTATGATGAAAATCTTTGTGAGGGGGGTGTGCTCACAGAAGCTTCCTTGGGGCTGTTCTGTGATGATGATTCTGCTGACACTCCCCATCACCCTGAACTACTGAGCCAGAGTGTCTGGTCTCCCCTAGACAAGGCACAGAGCTGGGATAACCACCCAGCCTGTAAGCAATAGACACTGAATCACTTCAGTTCTGGGGCGCAAAACCCAGGAAACCAACCTCCAAAAGGAATCAAAATCCCACCTCAATGCATTTTTCTCTGTAAAAGGTTTTTTTACACAAAGCAAGCTCCTGAAGATGTTTATCCTCTTTATCAATGAAAGAGAATATGCACACTGATTGTCTGCCCCCACCCCCAACAATTATTTACACTGGGCTTGATCAATCCTACTGTTTCATTTAATAAAAATCACTTTAAGTGGTTGCAAGTGAAAACAGATCAAAGTAAATTACTGCAAAATGAAAAGAAGATGCATAGCCAGTTCTCATACACTAAAATGTATTACAATTTCCTCTAAAGCCTGTTCCCATCTCAGGTAAGCATTCACTAAAAAATAACTTTTTCTCTGACTTGGGTGTCTATTGTCTTTTGACTAGCATGACTTTCCCTCAGTGGGAAGTTTTTGTTCTCTATCTCCCCTTCCCTGCTTCCATAGAAAGTTACCTGGTTAAACTGCTATCCCCATACCATGTGGTGTGGTCATGAATCTTGGATGTAACAACTTGTGAATGGCCATGTTTGTCTGTTAAGTTGCTCACTAAGTTAAGGCTTCTGGAGCACTAATGATGGCTTTCATTTCAACATTTAAAACCATAATCTGTCTCATACTTAATATTTCTAGCTTCACATACAAGACTGATACCTGCACCACAACAGGATATGCAGCCTGTAACAAACATTAAAACTGACAGCTCATTTAACCTATTTCATCCAAAACATCTCCAAGTTATGTATACTTATATTCATAAGCAAATTTCATAAAGTGTGGGGTTTGAAATTGTTACAATCTTCCAACAGGTTGCCTCCCATTGTAGTTGCACACAACATGCTGGTAAGGTCTTGTAGAGGTTTCTGACATCCTTCGCTCAATCTCAAAGGCTGTCGTTCCAACGTAGGGTCGCCATGATCAGGCACCAGGCCCTCATTGAGGTGAGCCTGAGAAAGAGAGGTGTTCAACTGACTACTGCAGGGAAGAGAGCCCTATGAAAACAAAGGACACCAGGTCCCACCACCTTCTCTGCAATACCGAATTCAGGCAGTGTGTCTAAAAGTGTTCTCATGCAGTTACTCAGATGTTGTGTGGTAGCCAAGTCTTTCCCTCTCTATAGGGAACACAATAGCCTGTCTAAAGGAGAAGCCAATTGTGACTTAAAGGCACAGTTGCTTTTAGCAGTGTCAAGTGATGAACACTTTTAAACTTAGGCTACGTCTACACTGGCAGCTTCTTGCACAAGAACATCCGCTCTTGCGCAAAAACTTGCTTGCTGTCTACACTGTTCTTGCGCAAGTAAATTTACAGTACAGCATTGTAAAACAGGGCTTCTTCCGGAAGAGTTATTCCTCTCCGCATGAGGAATAAGTCCTCTTGTGCAAGAGTTCTTCCACAAGAGGGCAGCATAGTCAGGCAACATGAATTTCTTGCACAAGAAGCCCCTATGGTTAAATGGCCATCAGAGCTTTCTTGCGCAAGAGAGCATCCACACTGCCACGGATGCTCTTGCGCAAAAGCACATGGCAGTGTGGAGGCGCTCTTGTGGAAGATTTCTTCCACAAGAGTTCTTGTGCAAGAAGCCGCCAGTGTTAGACGTAGCCTTAGTGTTTCTAAAGCAGTCAATTCAATTTTAAAGATATAAGCCAAATTCAGCTAGCAGAAGCCTGACTAATAAATTGGGAGCATATCACCTTTCCTAAGCTCACTAACTATGCAGTTAGTGACATTATAAAGTGCAAAATGTTGTGGGTTTGGTTCAAAACCTTTTTAGTGCACATCTTTTATGTATTCAGATTAACATTTTAGTTAAAGCAAACCAAAGGTGATTTCAATCCAAATTGCTGCATTTTTGACATGGGTTAAATCAACCCCAGGGCACCTCCCAACTTGTTGCAAGCTTGAACATACAAAACTGCTTTTTTTTAAGATGCAATAAAAGTTGGCAGATTGTGTTGGTTTACATTTCCTGGCTAAGATTTCAGATCTGTATGGACAGTGCTGTACTTTCCATGTGCTACTTTCCATGTACTTTCCAGGTGTTCTGTACCAAGAAGTGCTATAAATGGGTTGTGTTCTGAAGAGGGAGCTGTGTTAGCATATTAAACATGGCCGGTAAAATATCTGCTAACTTAGGGCTCATCTAGACTACGCCAAAGTTCCAAAAGAGGATATGCAAATTCTGCTGGAATTTGTATATCTTCTTCTGATCTCACTTTCAAAAGTGGAGTGAAAGTAGTCGGGATGCGTTTTTTTCAGCCAACTCCCCCCTTTTTCGAAAAGCCATGTAAACCTCATTTTTTTGAGGAAGAGCAGCTTTTCGGGTCCCGACTACTTTCACTTTTGAAAGCTCCCACGGAATTGCATATCCTCTTTCGGAACTTTGGCATAGGCTAGACATAGCCTTATTGATGCCTTGTGGGGAAACAATATCTTTACCTCTTCACCCTACTTACAGCAGTGATGAAGTTTTCCTAGCTTTTCCCTAATCTAAATATAAGGCAGAAATTTGTGGTAGCTTCTAAGACAACATGCAAATGCTGCCTTTTGGATTATGTCCCTTGCATTGCCCCAGTTATTAAATTTCATATTTCAAATAATCTGTCTAATAATTCAAAACTACTTGCACTGTAAGCACCATTCATCAAAAGCCTGATCCTGTGTTTAGCCTCCTTTCCCAACTCAATCTATCCACCTACTCAAATGAGCCTCAACAGTCCTGCCTATACAATATTTAAAAGCCCCTGTGTGAAAAAAGATGTGGCTTATTCACTTAACCAAGAGTTACTTTTGGCAGCCTCTCTCTGTTGATTCTAAACTGCTTGTGCAACTGCTGTGATACAGACATGGGCAAGTTTTTTGGCACTCAGCCTGACAGACATCCACACTGAAGGAATTTTAACTATTTTATCTGTTTTCTTTATAATCTGCAACACCACAATGGTTATAGTCTGCTAATGTTTTTGTTCTTCTGCTACAGCAGTAGAACAACTGTATTTCCCAGCTATAAAATTGAGATAAGGGAGAGTGTTTTAAAGAGAAAAATTGATGAACATATGGGCTGAAATAGCATTAAGCATGCAAATAAATACCTGTATAACTTAATATGCATAGTTGCTTGGGCCTACCTCATGTATATTCATACAATCCTACTTCTTGTATGCCATGTACAAACATGCATGCTCTTGGAAAACATGGGCCTGATTTGTTCCCCAGTTTGAACTCAGGAGGCACAGAGGATGTCAATCTATGAAGGTCGATCAACTATTTACCAAATCAACATTTTTTTTCCAGCCTGTTCCCATTAGATTGGTTTACTCTTAAGCAAAGTCCATAGAACTACTTTGAGTAAGGGGGGGGACACATACAAGCTACAATTCATGCGGGTAAATTTAAACCCAGTCACTTGTTTACAAATATCCATCAGAACATTTTGTCTTCATTTTTCACAGAAGTACATTCTTCCACACACGGGGTTGCCTGATTACAAATACTGACATCCCTCATGGTTTTTTTCCCTCAGAGTTCTTCCACTTATCATAAAAGCACCGAAGCCTCAATTCAACCAAGTACTTAAAAGCACGTACCTAAGGTCACCCATGGTCAGCAAAGCAACCTCTTTAATGTTAAATTGTGTGCTTAATTCCCACTGAAAGCAAAGGGAGTTCAAAACATGCACAATTGCTTTGCTGCCTTGAGCTCTGTGTCCAACAAATCAATGTTTTCTGTGCACACTTCTACTGTGCCGCCTGCATTGACGACTTTGACCTTAGCTTAAAAGTCAGATGTCTAAATTCTCCAAAGCACTCTTATAACAAAAGAACATAAATCTGTTATAAATCACCACTTTACCCGAAGCCCAGGGCTGTTTAACATTTCCACTGAGAAACATTGGGTGACCTCTTCCACCATGAACATCGAGTCGTGATTAAGATACATAAATGTTATGAACTCACTGTGAAGTTTGAAAGTGGTTTTCCTTTGCCTGGCTCTCTCTCACTAGGAGGGAGTGAACAGATGTGAGTTAGTTTTTCCTTTTGTTTTAGCAAGATCAGACTAACACGGCTACCTCTCTATTACTATTCAAGGTGTAAAGTTTCTCTGGGGGCATTCACACTTGCCCAGCTCATACATTTAACAGCTATGTAGCACTTTTGAGTCATTTTTAGCAAAAGGAAGGACCCAGCTTTCACACACTTATGCAGAGAACACTTGGCTGTTTTAATTTAGTATGGATAATGCTATAAAGTTTTCGTCTGCAGTGGTGTGGCTATCAGCTATGAGAAATTCACTTTAGCCTGCTAATTTCTTGTTCCCTAACCAGCAGGAGAGTCATTTCCCCTCCTCAAATATTTCCATAGATGTCAGTGATGCAGGGAGGCATCTACCCTAGGAAACGCTTCAAAAGGAGGATTATGCAGCTTACTCCTTTGCTCTCAGAGACGAAGCAAGGTTCTTCCTTGGTAGCACCTCAGGGTAGGTCTCCACTAAAAGGTAGGTTCTAAATTGCAGTGTAGCTGTTGAGGCTGTAACCTTGGGCTCTGAGACCCTGAGGGGATGAAGGCCCCAGCCTAAAGCCAACCATCCATACTGAAATTTTAGAGCCTGCAGCCAGGGGTCAGCACCTAGTAGTGCACCCGTAGCCTCAGCACCTAGAACAGGGTTCCAAGAGTCTCCCAGCTCACATTTCCTTTTGGCCAGAAGTGAATCAGTCTGTAGGTGATGAAATAAACCAGTGGAAGGACATGCAAACTGTATGTAAGCTTGCAGCTGGTAAAGAGAATATTATAATTATCGTGTGCAGTTTTACAGAGTGGGCCCTCTCCGTTTCCAAAGACCTATATAACATTTTACTGATCATGTGCTGTAAGCTCTGTATTTGATGTAAAATAAAGCAAGCTGCAATCGTATTTTGTCAGTCACTCATTGCCTGCAAGAGAACACAATAAGATGACCTATCTTGTACTAAGACCAGAAGACCTGCACTATGGTAGAGGATTCGGTGTGCTGAGTTAACACACACACACGAGTTTGTGCTTCAACAGTTGGTCAAGGTGACCCACTGCGCTAAGACAGGATGATAGTGCTCTGCTATAATGCTGAAAGTTAAAAGTTCACCTACTTTGAAATAGGTTGGTACAGCCATTTGGGGACACAACTGCATAAACCCATAACTGGGTCAAAATCTGGCTGCAGGGGTTTTAAATTTAGTATAGGATAGTTCACTTCCAGTCCTAAAACTTGGATTTTCTGTTCTTGGGGATGTCTGAGTGACAAGTCTAGACACTATTTACATTTAATACACACACAGTAAAAGCATTTATAAAGATGCTTTGGGATGAATGGCATTAAATACATTTATTAAGATTTGGGATTTTTATGTTCTGAAAAATGGAACACAGATTACAAAAGACTATTATTTTCCTAATATGTATATAAAGAGCATACTCTCAGAACAAAATCAGGAATGTTTCCTAGCTTCAACCCTGTCTTTGCAACAACAAAGATACAGCTATTTAACATACATCAAACACTGTTTATTGCAGACTTTCTGTTGAATCATGTGAAAAAGGCACTATGAAAATTACTGAAACTAGATGACATTTTTCTAAATGATGTGTCAGTCTTTAAATATGTGGAACAATAGAGCATTTTGTGACAAAAAATGTGTTTCCAAAAATAACATTTTCTGGAAAGTGTTTTTCCCCTGGGATCAATAATTTTTCAAGAGATTAAATTTATAAATGAACAATTTTTTTACATACAGGAAAAATTGATATTTAGGCTCAACAGAAAAGAGAGTCTAGATTACAATTTCCTTTTGACTGGTTAAGTTACCAACAATGCAAGTCTATTAAAAAAGAATACTGTGAACACCTTTATGGCTATCAAAAGCAGGCCTGACCACCTTTGAAGGCTGACTTGTGTATTAATGTTTTCTTTCTATTCTGTGCTGTGTAATAGTATGGTTCATAAATAGTAATCAGTGAAACAGAAATAAAATCAAAGTTCAGAATATATCCTCTCACTATCAACAGCTTCACTAGTAATAAAATGCCTTGCAAGAGGTACAAGAAAAATTCAGCCTATTTTCGGAAGGCTGGAGCTGCTGTTTGTGTTCTAAGTATTTTGTCTTTGATTGCTGGCATCAAGAACTTTTAAATGACTTTGAACATCCTGCTGTTCAAAGCATGAGACTGAGACAAAAAGGAGTCAACCACAGCAACAGATGGAATTTAAATTCTTATGTTACTGAAGGTCCAAGCATGTCTTATTGCAGGCTCACCTTCCTTGGAATAAATCAAAAACAACAATATGTGTCTGATTATATACAGAGAGCATGAAATGGTTAATTCCACAAGGCTAGAACTCATTTTTGGGGTGTAAGGGTTTTCCCAGGTGCCAACAAACTCCACAGTGGGTACTTCTGTCAAGTCCAGTTCCATGGGTTTTTTTTTATGGCAACAAGTTATGTCTACAAAATAATAATAAATCAGACATTCCACTTCACCGCTTCCTAAAACAAAGCTTGATGGAATGATGCCAAGGGCAATGGAATTAAAAGGAAAAGACATTCAGTGACTACTCCCCTCATCAAAAGATTCCACTCCTGAATCTGTGGCAGCTGCACTAATTTTTTCTTGTCGTCTCCTCATGATTTCCTGTAGCTCTGAGCTACCACTGTTAGCCTACAAAATGAAAAAGAGAAAACAAATTAAGTTGTAGTTCTAATAACAGGATGAAGCATTTCATTCACGATGTTAACAAGGCAGAAGGCTTATGATTAGGTTTAAATTGCCATTTAGGCCCTGATATGTAAAGTGCCTCATTCTGGGCAGCACTTAAGTGATGATCTAAATAGTAAGGAGGGAGGGACTTAACCAAATTCTTAAGTGTCTTCCTGAAAGAGTGTTGTAGGCTTCTAAAAACGTTCAGCCTGATTTTCTGTACTGCTGAGCATCCTTCGCTCTCACTGATGTCAATGAAAGCTATTAGGTACTTGGGATGAAACCCTGACCTCAAAGAAGTCAACAGGCTTTTTGCCATGGACTCCAATAGGGCCAGAATTTCATCATTTTACATGTCATTTATTTAGGCGCTTAAGGCCTCAATCTTGCAACCACTTATGCATCTATTTAAATTTCACATGCACAGTGCCACTGAAGTCACTGGCAATCAACAAGTATAGGCTTGAAATTAGATGAAAGTTGGTAACCATCAGAGGAATGCAGTTCTGGAATAGCCTTCTAAGGGGAGCAGTGGGGGCAAGAAACCTAACTTTTTTCTAGACCAAGTTTGATAAGTTTATGGAGGGGAATGGTAGGAGGAGACTGCCTACAGGTGGCATGTGGTTGATCTGCAACTGTTAGCAGCAAATACCTCCAACAGCCAGAGATGAGATACTAGGCGGGGGCAGGCTCTATAAAGAGAATTCTTTCCCAGATTTCTGGCTGGTGGCTCTTGTCCACAGGCTCTGGGTCTAAAACGGATTGTCAGATTTGGGGTCAAGAAGGAATTCTCCCTAAGGCCAGATTGGTGGAAAGCCTAGGAGCCGTGTGTCTCTCTTTGCAGCATGGGGCAGGTTTAAACTAGTATAAATGGTGATTTTCTTCAACTTGATATTTTAAAACCACGAGTTGAGGGCTCCAGTAACTTAGCCATATGGTATGGCTCTATTATAAGCGTAGGTGGCCTTAAATGGGCAGCAGGTCAGACTACATGATCATGATGGTTCCTTAAAAACTGCACGTTTATGAATACATGTAAAGTTGAACACAGGCATGTGCGCAGGATTGGGACTAAATATGGATTTAGAAGCTCCTCTATTGACTCATTTTACTTGCCAGATAAGCATTTTAGCATATGAATTTAGAACATATTGATCCATGTCATCTAATGACCAACCCAAATAATGTTGCCTGAAAAACAATTTCAGTGAAGTTCAAAAATGATATTCTTACCATTCTACATTTAAGGATGAAACTAGAGCAAATCTGTTTTTCATTTCTGTATACAGATCATTTGGTAATTTGAATGAAATCATTAGCATGCAAGCACACATGCTAATTATATTGGACACTTCCCCACCGCATATTACTTTGAATAAGATTAGTAGATTACATAGTTGAATAGAAACCCATTATTAATCTAACTGTGTAACAAAATTAACATAAGAAGTAGGAGAATCTTAACCTTCCTTACAGCTGATCAGAAGTTTACGTCATCTGAGGGTAGCAGTAATTTCCTTATGCAACGGACAGTTAGGTAAACAATTCTTCAATTGGCTCTTAATTATAGCTCTTTGCAATTTATGCCAAGTTAGACTGATTATATGGTATTATCCAATAAGCTATTTTGCTTGAGCAAACTGCTGAGCAACACGATGGGCATATTTAGAAAAAAAAATCAGCCATTTTCAACTCTGAGGGTATCGAATTCTTCTATTTAGATGTGTCCATAGTGCCATTAATGGAGATATGAAAAGGCATCACCAGGAACATGGACCTCAAACGTTCCATTTTGGGGTAATAAAGAAAACATACTGATTTCAAGATACAATGTTTTGAACTACTATGCTGCTTTCACATCATCCCTACAAAGGCGTCAACTGCTATTAATGCCATGTACCAGACAAGGAAACAGAGTCAGACAGATGAAGGGCCAAACAGTTTTCAGAAGCACTAAGTTCATTTTGCATTGCATCAGTGATGAAAGCTGAACTTAAGCTGTCTGGAGAAACCCTGGGAAAGTTCCCCCTGCAAAGAGGAATGTCTGGCTGGCAGAAAGCAGACAGATGCTGCCTATTGTGCTTGGTCCACCACCTCACACCCTTGCCTTTACTGCTAGAGCTGCAGTGCCTGGTTTGGGAAATGAAGAGAACATGGCAGGACTAGTTTCTACTGGGTAGAAGCAGCACACCTTAACACTGATCCCTCGAAATGTGTGTTAGCCTGAGGCTGGACAGAAAGCCACCAAGGAAAAGTGATCAGCACCTCCTACTCCACAATGCTTAAGTTTTATATGGGCAAGTTGGGCTCTAAGAGTACGTCTACACAGCAGCGTTATTTCAGAATAACTAACGTTATTCCAAAATAAAGTCCATGTCTACACAGCGAGCAGTTATTTTGACATAATGTCGAAATAATATCCAGCCAGAGGACTTCTTACTCCGACTCCTATAACCCTCATTGTACGAGGAGAAAGGGAAGTCAGAGGCAGAGTGCTCTCGCTCAGAATTCCTGCTGGATAGACAGCGCCAAAAACTGAAATAAGCTATTTCAACTTCAACTGACTTCGGCTTTAACCCTGCTGTGTAGATGTGCCCTCAGTGATTGATCTGAAGTTCCTCAAGGAGTCTGTAGCAAAGCCATGAACAAAACCCAGATCTCTCAATTCCAGACCCTTTGCTTTGAGCATAGAGACATCCTTTTTACAGCGCACTCACTACTCAAGACTAGTAATTCTGCTTTCAATTAACATCCTGAGACTTAAAAAAAAAATTGAAAATAGGAAAAAAAAGTTGATTTTTTTTAACCAATGTTGTAAGAAAACCATTTATTCCATCCTAGGGGGATGAAACAACTGAGATGACCATCTTCCCTTGATTTCCACTTTCTTTAGACCATTTAGAGAAAGCATGTTTGTGTAGTGGCCATAGAAAGCCCCTCCCCTTTTTTTCTACTTTTGAATTCTGATTTAATTCAGAGAGAGAAAAGAAGGTTTTCAGCAGAGGCAGAAGACTGATAAAGCTAAGTATGAGATAAAGCAAAACAGACATTTTAATTGTTGTTCTTAGCATATTGTTTTTCCTACAGGTACAAGTGCTGAATTACGGTTGCCTAAATGTAAGGCATTAGATCACTGCTTAACTGAAGATTGCACAGAGGTGGGTGAAGGCAGGTGCCTTGGATCTAGTGCACAGATTTGGAAGCACAGCTGTGAGAAGTTGGGAATGCCTCTGCACTACAGAGAGGACACAAATCAAAGAGCAGCCTTTGAACAAGCCTGGAAAGGAATTTGTTTGGGTGGATTCAGACTTACTCTAGCATGGGATGTTATTGTACCTGCACTGATGTAAGAGTCAATTCTGCCAATATGCAGGTCACAACCATTAGACACAGCATGTTAAATGCAGAGTACATGAAATCTAATAATCTGTTGTATATATCAGCTAGATCTGTATGGCTAAACTCAGAACCCACGGGTTGGTCAGATATTAATAAAAGTTAATTGTGCTTAGATAATATGTAAATTATGGGGTGCACCATTTTACATGGCTTGACTATTTTAAATGGCTCTATCAACTTTTATCATCTGAATTGCTTCCAGTCTGAATGAAAACATTTTTTTTCCTTCTAACAACAAGACAGCTCATTTTTGTTAGCTGGCTTACAGACGTCATGTCAGAAATAATCAGTGCCATTCAATTGCAAGCATACTTTCAGCAATTTAAGAAAAAAACATGGATCTCTGGGGCAGGACAGAATTACAGGGAAAAATCCATTCTCATTCAGTATGATCAAATATTCCCAGTAAGACAGCAGGAGAGGGGTTAAAGCACCACATAGTCCAAAAGAAAATTATTTTTCATTTAATAAGGTGAAAATCAAATCAAATTGGAGACTGAAGTTTAATCAAAACTTAAAAGAAGCCAACAAAAAGATCAACCTTCTTGTTAAACTTCCAATAACTGCATATTAACATTTGCAGACAACCCTGATGACTCAAATTCCTGCAGAATGAAGAAACAGAAACCAAAAGCAAGCAAAGAAAGCCCAGAACACAGAAGGAGAATGAGACTTCTACAGATCTGATACATGTTCAATTTTCAAATTAACTTTTGAACACAAGGATATGTTCCTAGATATCTGAAAAAAGACAGGTCACATCTGCTTATAGTGCATCTCCATAGTTAATTTAATGTCCTGTAGGACATTAACTATTAACAGGAGAATTCCTTTCATAATCAGTATTTAAGTCTACTGTTTTCTTGACTACCGTCATCAAATCGGTATTGTATCCACATTGTAACAATTCTGAGGTGTGTGGATGTCTACAGCCTATTGTCTGAATCATCTTGTGTAATTAACATGATATTTAAAAATTGGTTATACTTCCTTAAAGGAAAATTTCCAAAACATACTGACATTTAAAATCATCGTAAAAGGAAATTTGGGCATAATTTATTTTAAGAAACTCGTTCCTTCCGATATACATCCAAGTGGTTGAGTATGGGGAAAGGAGGAGAGAGAGCTTAAGTTACTTTCCAATAAGAGTATAGACATTACAGGCAAAGTGAATAACACACAAAATCTAATATAGTTATACACAATGGACAAGGCATTTTGGCTGGGGTCATTTTCAAGTGAATTGAATACTCTCGGAAATCACTGGATTGATGGGAGGAAGCCTAAAAGTATACAAAGCCTAAAAGTATACTGCCCAGCTAATTTGTCTCAACCCTAAATTGGACAGTTCATCATTTTCAGGTTTGGCTCCAAGGCATATTCTGTACTTTGCTTCTCTGCTGACACTGCCTCCCACAGGCCAGCATTGGTAGTGGCATGCACCACTCTGGTGACTGGTAAAGGAACATTTCACCTCAAAGTTACTAGCTCAAACAAGACAACCAAGATAGAGATTGGAAGCCATTACTATGTGATGGATGTTTGATTTCCTATGCCAAATGAGCTGGTGGTATGAGCTGATCCAGGCCCAGGAAACAGGGGTCAATGGACTTGATTTTAAGTGCTGAGCACCCACAACTGTAACTGAAGTACAAAAGTTTTTCACATTTGAAAACAGGAACAGAACACAGGCCTAGTAGGGACCTCCTAGCTCACTGAATTCATACCCCTGCTACCGCAGGCAACCCCGTCATGTAATCCTGTTCATAAATGTATCAAGCACCATCTTAAAGCTTGTTAGGTTGTTTGCACCCATTACTCCTATTCGAAGGCTGTTCCAGAACTTCCTGCCTCTACTGGTTAGAAACCTTCTTCTAATTTCCCATATACATTTATTCATGATGTCTTGCATCACAAAAAGCTGTAGTAAATGTCAAGCTTTATAAAGTTACAAATCATGGAGGAGTGGGGAGGGGGGTGTGTATAAACACTCACACACACTGAATCAATAATTTCTTATACTTCTCCACAGTGATCTGATTGCCCTTATTCATCACCACTATCATGTTTCTTAATCGTCAACTGATCTCTCAAAGAAGAAATACATTCATTTTCTATGCAAAAAATGGCTGGCTATAAGCCCACATTACCCTCACTACAAATTTCACTCAGGGTATGTCTAGGCTACATGTCTTTGCCAACGGAGGCATGTAAATTAGACATACCGACATAGTCAATGAAGCAGGAATTTAAATATCCCCTGCTTCATTAGAATAAAAATGGTCACCGCGTTGTGCCAGCTCAACTGTTTGTCGGCACGAAGCGGCAGTCAAGACGAGGATCAGTCGGCAAGGAAAGGCTTTGCCGACTGATCCCTTATGCCTCGTGCATGATCTCTTATGTCGTCACAAACAGCTGAGCCAGCACAATGCGGCAGCCATTTTTATTCTAATGAAGCGGGGGATATTTAAATCCCCGCTTCATTGACTATGTCGGTATGTCTAATTTACATGCCTCAGTTGGCAGAGGCATGTAGTCTAGACATACCCTCAGTCTGTTTGTGCTTCCAAACATGATCTTGATGGAATGTCATTGTATGGAGAGGAGAGAAAGGGAGAATTTCAATCCGTAGTGTCTGCAGCCTGCTAGAACAGCGACACTCAACCCTTCCAGACTACTTTAGAGTCTGATTTGTCTTCTGTGATCCCAAATTTCACCTCACTTAAAAACTACTTGCTTATAAAACCAGACATAAAAACACAAAAAAGTGTCACAGCTAAGGATGTTAAGAGGTAGGTTATTGGGTAATCGTGTATTCCCCTGTGCCCCCCCCCCCCCCCCATGGACATTAGCTGCTGCCAGCTCCTCTATGCACCAGCTCCTACTTCCTCCCACCTTGCTACCTCTGATATTTTTGTTATAAAAAAATTGCTTACTTTCTGATTTTTATAACATAAACCAATTGAACTATAAATATTGTTTCAGTGTATACTACATGGAGAAGTATAAACAAGTCATTGGGCGTATCTAATTTTAGTTTGTATTGGCTTGGCAGGCTACATAAAAAACACTAATGGTAAAACTAGGCAAACATCCAGATGAGTTGATGTACCCCCTGAAAGGCCTCTGCGAAGCTCCAGGGGTATTATACCCTGGTTGAGAATGTGCTCAAGGATGAGGAACAGAAGAAGAGGAACAGAGCAGAGAACAGGAGAGAAGGACAAAAGGAACAATGAAGATCAGAGGGAGAATCTTCTCTGATGTTACAGTCAGACAAGTATAGGACTTGCCATACTGAATCAGACCTGTGGTCTATTTAGCCTGCTATCTCTGATAATGACCAGGGCCCAATGCCTCATGCTAACCGCTAATCGGTAGAGATTAGGAACCCTACTAACCTAAGAATGTGTCACAACTTCCAGCTAGTGTGCACTGTTTTGATAAGAAGGGCTATACATACCTCTAATGCTGCTTTCTGTACAGTAATTTGGCTGTAGACTCTAGACCCTTCTGGACAAACAGTCTTTAGTTCATCCTTATTGAGAGAAAAGAGCTGAGCACCGGTCAGCACTCCAAGGCTATTGACAGTCCTAAAAAGGGCATAGCAACAGAAAGTGAACACTGAAAGTTTCTAAAGTTCTGTGAGAAGCAAAACAAAGACAAGCACAAGTCCACGCAAGGAACAGGAGCCATTTGCTCCCCACGTTAGTGACTCAAAGCTGGTCAAATCCATTAATAATTGCCTTGACTTTGTAATGGTCTGAATGCACTCAGCATCCATTCATGCAGAACCCTGTAGTAAAAATCAGCACCTTGTAGCACTCGGCCCATTGTAGGTGAAATGAGTTTCTAATTCTGAAGGTGAGATGTACATGCTGCTAGGATGGAAATCTGTCCCTGATGAAAGGGTGCAATCTGGTCTCCTTTTGCTAGAATCAGTGTAAATGCACCTCAGCAACATACACAAAATTTTCAAGAGAGACTTGTGGTTCTGGGAGCCTCAATATTTTGGGGGCTCAACTTAGGCCATCTTATTAAAGGCAATTGATTTTCACAGGGTGAGTTTTCAGCACTTTCTGAAAATCAGATGGCTGGAAAGCACCATAAATTATGCAGTTCAAAATCCTACTCCCTTTTGAAAAAAAAATCTTAGTTTGGTTCCCTTTATATGTTTTGAAACAAGAGCGTTCCCAAGTTCAAGCTCAGACTTACACTGGGCTAAATCCTTTTGACTCCAACCACATTTTCACATCTTCTGGAGAGGAATCATAAGTGATATTAACTACTGGTATGTTTGGTCGTGGCACATGGAATTTTTTCTGGGCAGCACTCCGGCCAATGGTGAGCCTGTGAATAAGCTCATCTTGTACCTCCTCCATCTGAGATTTCCTACCTAAACAGAGAGGGAGAAAAAAAGATGAGCACAATGTGGTATTTTTTTAAAGGACTTTTCAAAGATGCTTGGGGGGGGGGGAGACATGGTTTTCTCTTAGTACCACCACACTCCATTTTTAAAACAAACAAAGAGCATACAGTAGAAATGATCACTTGTGTTTAATTCTCCAAAGAGCACTTCGGTTTTTTTGGCAAAAATTTGAATCCTCAAAAAAAATTCAGTCAAAAACGGGAAGACCTTGCTGCTACAAGGGAAATGTGATCTGGCCTGGGAGCCCAAGCAGTATATGAAAAAAGAGATCATGCAGCAGTTGAACAACAATTCCTTTAAGGCATTGTGGCAGTACTTCCAAATCAATGTGTTTTGGGCATTTGGTTTTCTGACAAAATGCTGACATTTGCTGCAGGAAGCAGACACATTTTGAAAAAATCATCATTTAAAAAAAAAACCCACAATTTTTCTGCTGAAAAACAGTTCAGATGGGAAATGGTTGACCATCCTTAGCTTTCACTACATTCCTTGTGCAAGTGGCTGTCACCATTTAAATCCCCTTTTTCAGCGCATTCTTTGGAGAAAAGTTAATACAATAGCATTCTGTGTTATAATTTGTAGGGGTTTTTTTGTTTATTTTAAATGGTATCGCTGCTGAAATTTTAAGGCGGTATTTGGTGATCCATACTGAGATTCTGGTGCTTTCGGTAATTGGAAATTAGCAAGATTTTTATCAACTTTTCTAGAATTTCCACTCTACAAAATTTTGCTTCTCTGAAGCTTCCAGTATTGGCCTCAAGCATACTGCAAGCGGAACCAGATATACCCTGGGTCAATTCTGCAATAGAAATGTGTACATCCCTGGACAGATTTGCCTAATAACACAAGTTCAGAACACAGCCTCAGAAGAAACAATTGCAATTATTTTCTGAGGAATTTTTATTTTCCTAAGATCTGCCTCTTGCTTATGAGCTATCAACTCTTTGTCCTCTGTGGCAAATCACTTATTCCGATACATGCAGAAATTTACAGTAAACTGTCCCCAAAATGGAACTATAGATCTAGTACCACCATAAAAGGAGTCATTGTTTTCAAGTTACATAGTGTAGCTGAAATATTACCTTGTGTCGATAGTGACAGCTAATGCCAAGACAGGCTTAACTATGAGAGATTTTCATTGCTGCAGAAATATTTCTGTAGGACACTGGATCCACATCCTTTTGGCCCTATTAGTTAACTGCTAAATTAGCTCTTAGAGCTTTTCTTTAAATAGTCATTCAGTCCGCTCCAGAAGGAAAGGACATAATGGGCCTCAGTGAAGTTAAGTTCAGAGTGCATTACAATTTGTCTCAGAACAGGTCAAGTGAAAGATGCCCTATTGATTTAGCACTACAGACTCAGAACTGTGTTTATTCAGAAGGCATGTTTCCCACTTCCTGGGAACACGGAAGGGAGTGCTCTCTCAGAGAACTAAACTTGTACAACTTTACCAAAAACGTTGCTAGGATTTTTTGCCATGTTGGGAGAGAGGAACAGAGCTGTTAAGCCACGTCACTCAAGATCTCATTTCAATATTACCCTTTTTAAGCTTGTGTCTTTTGTTGGGTCAACTTTCTGATAGTGGAAGGTACAAGTTTTCAAACTACACAGAGCTCTGGATTTTTTTCTTCTTTTCAGAAAGAAATGAATGTCTGATTTCTAAACTAAGCTATTAAAGTGCTTGTACTAGGCATAGGTAAAACTGCAAACTCCTCTGAGTTTGGAGGTTATAGGTCTTTTACAGTTACGGTCAGGATATGAAGAAGTATATATTGAATTGAAACGAAAGAGAAAATATCTGTAGGTATAACAAAATTAGCTGAATTGAAATTTGGCTGTGACAGCACTAATCTGGAATGCAGGGAAGTCTAGCTGAATTCTGATTTCTGCCACTGATTTCTGGTGTGACCAAGGGCAAATCACTTATCCCATTTTACAGATGAGGGACTCAGGGTTAACAGCACTACCCTACCTTATGGGGTGTTGAGAGGACTCATACACGAAGGACATTCAGAACTATGGTAATGGAGGTCCTAAAAGGCTATGTCTACACTTAGGGTGGCATGTAGAGAACAGACGCTGCACGCCCCACTAACACGGGTATAAACAGCAGCGTAGATGATGAGACAAGACTTAGGCAAGGACAATGCCCTACATGGCTCTACGCTCCCAAGCAGTGTTTCTTATATCTGGGCTGATATTTTTAGCAGCATAATGTCCCACTGCCTCCTCACTGCTGGAGCCTTTCCCCACTGTAGTAAGGGGGGAAAGGAGAGAAGTCAGCAGGAAGGCAGAGGGGAAAAGGCTGCTGCCCCCAGAGCCTGTTCTCACTGCCTCCTGAGTGCCAGGGCCTTTTTCTTGCTGCTTCCCAATTGCTGTAGACTTTCCCCGTAGCCACAGCCTTTCACTGAAACGCGCAGCTACACACCACAGCGGTAACTGTGGATGCAGCCTGTGGCACGTAGCTACATGCTTAGTGCATCTCCTCTACATTCCTCTGTAAAAGCAGAGGTAGCCTGTGATAACTAGAAAGTTGAACACTCTTTTGCGGTGTCATGTGGTCTTTAATTATATGAACTGACCTTAATTTTGTCTCATCTGAAAGACAGCCCCCTCCACGGCACGTTAACATCATGTTAACGCATCGGGCTAATGCTCATTACCAGGGAGGTTCCCTAAAGCAGTGTTTCTCAAACTGTGCTCTGTGGAGCCCCAGGGCTCCATGAGACATCTCCAGGGGCTCCGCGAGGCTGACAAACTGGAAACATCGATAGGTACAACACACACAATGAGTGGACCGCTGGGGCTCCGCATAAATTTTTGCACATGTAAAGGGTTCTGGATGCCCTAAACGTCCCTTTGTGCAGCTACTAGTGGAGCTACTTTCCTCAGATCCCTCTCATTCATGGATAGAACAGTCCCATCCCTCCTCAGCCTGGCTCATTGGACAGGATCACAGCACTAGGTGAGATGGAAAGATTTTTTTTTAAGTGATGGTAAAAACTCAAATATCAACCAACAATATGAAATGTGATTTTTAAAGGACTGGAAATGGTGGAAAATAGCTTTTCTGACTCTTTTGAAGACACTTACGGTCCACAGGAACTTGTTTGTGTCTCTGGCTGTCTCGCACAATGCTACCGCCACCGTCACTAGAGGTGCTGCTTTGGCGGCTAATGGTTCCTGGTGCTTTTGGCACAGGAACTGGAATAGGTGCTGGCACGCTAGGGGGGAGAGGGACTGGAACTGGAGCTGGTGTTGGAGGTGGTGATGGAGCAGCAGGACTGGGATCGGGTTGTTTCAGAACATAATCCATCCTTTGTTTCTAAAGAGATGCAAACACATAGTTAGCTTTGCACAGTAAAATCCCTCAGAGTTCAAAAGACACAGCAGGAAAGCACCTGTATACGTTGCCGTTAAAAATCTCATTACAACCCAGAAAGGCATGCTACTTGTCAGATAAACAATTTCCCCACATTTCTCAAAAAATTTTGGCATCAATATTCTCAATGTCTGGCCCTGTTTGACTATTGAGAATAAACTCTTATTATCCCAAAATCATCACTGACATCTTTTTCCAATGCCACAGTTGCGTAAGAGGGCCAAAGTTTATGAGCAGGTTCCATCCACATCTGTTTTGAAATGTCATTTGAACCTGTTATTTGGCTTGCCTGGATGGTTTCATATGCCATGGTGTACTACCATTTCTTTATAGGTCTATGACCTTTTTACCACATATAAGTTTCAATAGCAGCTGGCATGGGGTTTATTGATTATACAAAGCCCATTTCTTTCCTCCAAATACGAAATGTCTAAAATTAGATTTTAAAATCCCAAACTCCTGTTATCTGAAGGTTTGGAGTGGTCACTGAGACATATGGACTATCTGGAGTTTACCTGACTAAACATACATATCAGAGCTGGGTACACAAAAATCCTATATCCAAAATATACCCCAGTTTTGGAAAAGTTTGCCTTTAAACTCATGGCATCTGCACTTTGCTGTTGACACCTATGTTTGCAATTGGCCAAACCAAAACCCCACATTCAGATAGTCACAAATTTGAAACTGAGCACGGATTGCTATAATAATCTAGTCTGAGCTTCTGCATAAACATAGGCAGTAACTGTCACCAACTGCTTCCTATACCTGCCTGGCTCTGGATGAATAACGGACTTTTGGTTCTCTGGCCATTTAGTGAGGCAAAAGAACATAGAGCCGTTTTCAGTGGAACCAAAAATTACATTTTCAAAATTTTCAGCATGCCATAAAGTGGGAAAAGAAAATCTGGTTTCGGTCAAATGAAAAGTTTCATTCAACCTGCAATTAAACACACTGTTTTGAGATCTTGAGCACTGTTAATATTCTGATCATTTAAAAAAATAAAATTAAAGGAAATTTTAAGATGAAAAGTTGTTTGACTAAAAACGAAAAGGTTTCTAATGAGTCAAACCAAAATGTGTGATTTTATTTTTCTGTGCTTGAAACAAACAATTCAGCAAAACTGATGTATCTGCGAAACATTTTGATATCAATTAGTCTCCATATTTTCACTATAAAAAATATGGAAAAAAATGTCATGCAGCTATACAATCACCCTAATACCTTCTGGTTAGCATACATCTGTTAGAAAGACATCTAAAACATTCCTAAACTTTGAGGAAATTTGGACTTTGTGGCTCAGGCCTGCCTCAGTCTGAACAATTTTAACTACAGAGTGATGTGCACATTACATATTTTGTCTTGAGGGTCACAGATGAGGAACTGGAAATCATGGCTTACTGAATGGCAACCAGATGCACAAGCTGAAACCTGGACTGACCAGGTGAAAACTGGGTAGGTGGCAATCCTATATTAAAATATCTTTGCAAATTGTACAAGCTGAACAATGCAACATGCTAACGATATACTCTGTCAGTCTGCAGGAGCAAAGTATCAATATTTCTAGCAAGTAGAGCTCAATATAAAGTTTGTTTGCAAAGTGGTGATGGCTTCTTTTTTAGTTACGGGAAGCTGTTTATTTTTAGTGAGCAAAACATATGAGCAAATGACCCAGGCCTCACTTTTTCCTGGAAAACATATCTCCATCCTCCCAGACAGGGAGTCTTACCACAAAGTAGAGAGATCTTTGTGGGAAACGTGTTAAAAAAATTAGCACAAATGCCTTAACAGCATCTGCATACTCAGCCTTTCATTAATTTTATCCAAGTGTCCCATGCATGAATGCCATACTGGAGAAGTTTAAGCCTAAAACGTACAGGCCCAAATCTTGAGAGAGAATAAACTGGTTTAACTCTAGCAGAGGTACACCGATTTACACCAGCTCAGAATCTGTCCTAGAGGTTTCAAGGCTAAAATATTAAACTGAGAAATGCTCTCCTCTCTTTCTCTGTTCTAGTCTCTTATGATTAATAATGGTCAGTTATTAAAGTAACAGAATCTTTCCAAATATGTCCCCCGTAAAATATTTTTATTTTGCTGCATGCAATTTTATTGCTTAAATAACCTTAAATATATAACCTTATAATAATTTTTGTTTGGTAGGTGCAATCTAACGTGGGACACTTAGGAGAATTCAGTCTTGACATACTCTGCACTGTAGCATTTGAACATAAACACAATAATTGCCTTCAAAATATTAAAAAACAGAACAAAAGTGGAATACAAATATGAAAGAATACACGGAATAATGTATACCACCAAAAGCTGCTCCTTTGGTGGAACAAATTGGCAAGTCAATACATGAACAGATAAATTGATGAAATTGTTTTAGAACTTCATAAGTATCACAGTAAAATGTTTTAATGAAACTTCAAAGCTCAAAGATTTAAAAATGCCAAATTGCTATCCCCAAATTATGATTCACAACATGATTCATGTTTTCTTTTAACACAAAGGAAAAACGTATTACTGGTTTGATGGCACTGAATGATCCATTAAAAAGAAAAGCATTAATTTTCATCATCACCACAATCAAATCTCAATGCTGAGATAAGACTTACACCTGGTATTTAGTTATTTGACATCTCTGGACAATTTCGTTGTCAAATAAGGCATCCCACAAGCAATATGCCCACAGAAAAGACCAACTGTTAATTTGATATTTGGAAAGAAAATAAAATCCAACATGGGAAAACAATTCAAGTTCCACATTTATAAGTGGAATGCTACAAAATGTACTCCAACATGTATGCAACCATGTGAATATTTTGAAGATCTCTTCTACTCTTTCATCAGGTTACCTTCATTTATCATTATGAAAGAAACAAGTATGCACTACTGAATCTTTAAAACAATCAAACCCAAAAGCTTCTGCCTTCAAAGAGACATCTTAGAAAGTCAATAATATATAACAGCAATTTGTGTTACCTCTGAGAGCTCTCCCAGTAATTGCTATGAGGAAAATGGGGTAAATCACATCAAATGAGATTATTAGCACAATGTTAGAACTTCAACCACATCAGCAATTTTGAAGATGACATTAGTGACATTGGTGTCAAGAGCTCATTAATGACAGTATACTATCCCATTAACTTTATTACACATCTTCCTTATTTTCTTCTGTAAAATAGCAGAAGAAAAGTTGGTCATCTAACACACACACACACACACACACACAAAATGTATGATGATTAGTACTCATTTAACATTTTTTTCAACACTGCACATCAAAATAAACAACATTAAAACGGGTGCTAAGAAACCTACATTGACTTAGACAAGAGTCAAAAATTGCATCTAGAAAATATTTTCAAACTTTGAACAAAGGACTGCTATTCATTTCCCTATTCTCGGTTAAACCATTTAAAAAGCCTGCCATGGCTTTTTTAAAAGGAAGATGTTTGAGTTTGAAAAGGATTTGTAACCTAGAAACTAGGGTCAATGGGACTACTTAAATGGTTAAAGTAAAACACATGCATAAATACTTTGCTGGATCATGGCCAGAATGCTTAATGCTTTGCTACCTCAAGCCCTAATTTTCCAGGGATTCATGAACAAACTGATGCATCTCCATTAATTTATATATGCTGAAGATCTGATCCCAGGTATTTCAGAAAAATTTGTTGATACTGGACTTATGGTTTGTTTGGGTTCTTTTTCAGGAAAACTTTATATTTTACATGAAAAGGAAAGATTTCCAAAAAGGCCTCATCATGCTGGAGGTTATTTTGTCAAGAATCTTGGTTTAACACCATCGGTTCTAATCTAGCTACAGACATACATTGCAACATAATGAGGTATTTTTACATGTAATGAAAAACTCTACTCCACTTCTTGATCATTGATAGAACTTAGCAATGTATACTGGCAACATTCATCAACAAAACAGAATATAGATCTCATGTTCAAACCATGACATATATTTATATAATATATAGCCAGGTTACGTCAACCTCACTCTCTCCCCCACACTTAACTTCAGTCTTTAAATACAATAGAAATAAACAGTCCTTGTAGATCTATAAGCTGCACTAAGAAACACCCCTCTTTCTTGATTTATAATACTATTTAACACTTATACTGGTTAGTTATTAAACAATCTTCAAAAAATATCTTCTCCGTGTCAGATGAAGTATTTATACAAGTCATGTCACTGAGGATGTATTGGATAAGAAAAAAAAAAAGATGGCATTAAAGCCATTTCTCTGGTACCTGAGACACTGCAATCTATTAGTTTGTGTACACATACAGCTGCAGTAGTGTGATGCAGGCACAAAATCAAGACCAGAATGTAGCTCTTACACTGGTTACATGTTTTTGGAAGTATTCCAAGCATGTTGAACACCTTGCAGGTCAAAATACTGGACTAAGAACAACTTTTCCTTTCTTTTTAACAGAATGCTATTTTATTTTGCACATTGCTTTATTCTAGTACCCTTTTAGTCAGCCTCATAGGCAAGTACACAGTTTGTCCTTTGTGTTTTCTTGTTTTTATGTACTATAAAGAACCTCAACAATGTGTCTCAGGACAACACACATAAGTTTATATACCAATACATTCCTTGCTACATAAGAGCACCACATTAATTCATACTCACATCATAAAACTTCACAAGGAAACAACCTTTTTCCTCCTTTGTTTTTAAAAACATGTAAGGAAAGAAGATTCGTCTGAAGCCTTAGTTTAAAATTGCCATCACCAACTAATGACCATTCTAGGCACTAGGGATTCTGAGCACATGACGCCTTTCCCCCCAAGAAAAGATAAGCACCAAGGACTGTGTGTGTGTACAGCAACTAACATAATATGGCCCACTGGCCCAGTCACCATGTAGTTTTTGTTCTGATTTTCTTATTTTGGTGATGGTTGTGATTTCTTACTGAAATGGTTTAAAAACAGTATACAGGCAGTCCCGACTTACGCGGATCCGACTTACGTCGGATCTGCACTTACGAACGGGGCTTTCTCGCCCCGGAGGTCGAGGTAGCGGATTGCTACCTGCGAGCTCCGGGGCGAGAAAGCCCCGTTCGTAAGCTGCTCCGGTGCCCCTGGTCTGCTGGAGACTGTCTCCAGCAGACCAGGGGCACCGGGCGGGTTCCCGCGCTTCTGAGGCTTTGCCAGAGCAAAGCCTCAGAAGCGCGGGAACCCGCCCGCTGCTGCCGCTTCAGTCGCGGTGCCTATGGTCTGCTGGGGACGGTCCCCAGCAGACCACAGGCACCGCGACTGAAGTGGCAGCAGCGGGGGGGTCCCGCGCCTCTGAGGCTTTGCCAGAGCAAAGCCTCAGAGGCACGGCACCCCGCTGCCGCTGCGGCTCTGCTCCCGTATCCCTGGTCTGCTGGGGGGGGGGGGGGGCAGCTAGTGTGCCCCCCCCCCCCAGCAGACCAGGCTTTTGTTTTGGACCCTGGAGCAGAGCAGCTGGGGCGCTGCCGATTGGTCCTGCAGCGCCCTCTGGGCACTACTGGACCAACCCGGCAGCACCCCAGCTGCTCTGCCCCAGGTCCTGATTCAGCCGCTGCTGGTCAGTTTCAGCAGTGGCTGAATCAGGACGCCTGGGGCAGAGCAGCTGGGGTGCTGCTGGGTTGGTCCAGTAGCGCCGAGGAGCGGTGCTACTGGAGCAACCCAGCAGCACGCCAGCTGCTCTGCCCCAGGCTTCCCCAAGTCAGCCGCTGCTGAAACTGACCAGCGCTGACTACAGGAAGCCCGAGGCAGAGTTGCTCTGCCCCAGGCTTCCTGGAATCAGCTGCTGATCAGTTTCAGCAGCAGCTGACTTGGGGAAGCTTGGGGTTCTTAAGTTGAATCTGTATGTAAGTCAGAACTGGCGGTCAGTTTCAGCAGCGGCTGAATCTGGACGCCAGTTCCGACTTACATACAGATTCAACTTAAGAACAAACCTACAGTCCCTATCTTGTACGTAACCCGGGGACTGCCTGTACACCTCTAATGTCAATTCAGCTTTACCTAGAAAGGTGCTAATATAATAACAATATAGCTTAATCTCCTACATTTACAGGAATAAGAGATTGCCTACAAGGATATTTATTAGCATAACTAATAAATTATGCTAACCACCATAATTTATCCTGATATAACTCCTCAGGTGGACACACTTACTCTAGAAGAAGAGAGCTTAGATGTGGAGTTATAAATACAAAGGTATAGTTATGCTGGTACACTTCCTCATGTATAGTGTGATCATACTTCCCTATGCTGAATACAGACGTGGTAAAATTACTCACTCAAGCAAGTTCAATGGCAATCAATCAGAATGATGTAAGTACAAATGTCCTAATTAACAACAAATTGACTGAGCCCCTCTAAAAAAACCAAAACACTGAGCAGTTGGAGTCTTTTTATTTACCTTCTTATCTTTAAACCCTCTCCCTCTTTCTGAGAAAGAGAGACTGACCTGACCCTGCCCTATGCTCTACACCTTCCATGTATGGATGGGCCCCCCCGAGATGGACTCTTCTCTCTTGGTACCTGGAATTGCATCTTCTCAAGGCAACATGTGTGGGGCACGGAGGGTCACCGGTCCCACACCCCAGATTTCTTGGAGGTTTCACAGATGAACATGTGCAGGAGGGAAGGGACAGGAGCTGCTTCCAGCCACAGGGAATAGAGGTGGGGGGGAGAGATGAATTGCCTTGTGCCTTTGCAGCAGAGATTATCTCCTCCCCCACTTTCCAGTAGTAAGCAAAGCTTCTCCCTTCCTGCCCATAGGAAGGCAGCTAACACGTCCAAGCTGCTGCTAGCCACTGACATAACCCAATCACTTTGTGTTCCCTGGCTGTAGCATGGGCAGGAAGGGGTTAATCCCTACGGCTGCTCTGTGCACCAGGGCCCAGGGAACCTGACTGTAGGGGCTTCAGCAAATTGACCAAAGAGGCAGCTCAGCAGAGGAGGGAGCCTAGGAGCATTGCCCGGGGGCAGAACCTAGGGCAGGGGCCCTATGTGAAGAGGTTGCTCAGTCCCTGCCTGGGGGAATGCTGCACAACCTGCAGGGTAGAGGCATAAACAAACTGGAAATTGCTTCCTCCCCTCTACTCCAGAGTTTAACTGAAGGGCAGAGAAGTTTCCCTGGGCCAGAGCTGAGTAGGGCTTAGGCACATGCAGGGCTTAGCTCCTCCTGGCCAGCATCCTGGGCAGAGGGTCTTAAGACAGAGATCATTTGCCAGGGATCGCCCCCGGTGGGCAGTCAGAACGTTATTTACCTGAATGTTAGCAGGTACGGCTGCTTGCAGCTCCCACGGGCCTCAGATCACAGTTCCAGGGCAATTTGCTCATTTTAAAGAGAAAGTGGGGACACATGCAAGTGGATTTATGGTCAGCTGTCATCCTACCCATGTAGACTATAGGTTGGGGATTAATACTACAGGCTGACCCTCTCTAGTCCAGCATTCTCTGGCCTGGCAACATCCATGAGCTGGCATGATTTTAGTTAGCTGGATGTCCACTTATCATACGCGTGGCCAAGTTTCCTGTGGTCCGATTAAGTTGGTTTACAGCCACCAGTCCTGGCTCTCAGTGTTCTGTGCTATTAATTTAGCTCTAATTTACCCCTACATGTCTTCTATGAGCCCAATAAGCAGTGGAAGTGTTGGAAAAGCTGACCTCCCATGGTCCAGAAAATTCTCTGGTTTGGCATTGGTCAGGTCCTGAGGGTGCCAGACTAGAGCGGTTCAACCCGCAGAATAAACAGTTGTATTAAACCCTAACCTATGCTACATATGCTTGAACCTCTATAACCTGGCAATTTTAGTAAACAGGATATGCCAGATTAAAGATGCTGATAGGCCAGGGAAAGCACCGTAGGGTGGGGGGCATGAGGGAATGGGGTGCTTACCTGGCATCCCATTCCAAGGGGCACATGTGGCTCCGTGCTTGTTGCTGTTCCCAAGGACCGTATCCTGCTGCTATGGGAGCAGCATTTCAAATGTTCTAGTATAACTAGGGAGTTGTACCACATTAACATCAAACCAATATAATTTAAGGCAGTGGTCACCAACCAGTTCATTGGGATCTACCGGTAGATCCTGGAGCCTCTGATAAGTGATCCTGATTTGGCCAGGAAGCTATCAAGTGCCCTCCACTGTCCTGCTGCTACTGCCCTCTGCCTTAGAGCTGTCCCCCTGGGAGCCTCCTGCTTGCTGTGCAGGGTATGGGAGGGAGAAGAGAGGGGCACTGATGTCAGGATGTCTCTCCTCCCCCTATTCCTGTACTCTATCTCCACACAGAGAGAAAGGGATGGAGGGAGCTTGGCAATGCAAATCTTTGTCATTCTCACACTGTGCGCGCTTCTGTCATTCTCACAAACACACAGTGTCCTTCACTCTTATCTCCTGATGAAACATATACGTGCAGGGTGGTTGCTGCTGCTTTTACTGCTTGAAAAGTGAGTTATTTTTGGTATTTGACTGGTCTGTGCAGTTCATAATTTTCATTTCTCTCTTATGCTTAAATTTATTTCTTCGACTAGTGAGTTCTAAAATGCTTAACCTGTCCTGGCTGGAGTCATTATCCCTGTGGTAAATGCTGCTCCTGGAAGTGGCTGGCATGTGCCTCCAGCTCCTGAGAAAGGCAGAGCAGGGGGTCTTCTACATGCTGTCCTGCCTGCAGACACTGCTTCTTCAGCTCCCATTGATCAATAATGGGGAACCATGGCCAGGAGAGACTATAGGCCCAGTGCCTGTAGATGAGGGGAAGCACATGGTGCCATTACTGTACATGCCAGATGCTTTCAGGAGTGGTGCAGGGCCAGGCAGGAGTAAGCCTGCCTTAACCACACTGCTCCACCACCTGGAAGCCATCTCAGTTAAACGGTGCCCAGCCAGAGCCTGTTTCCTGAACCCCTGTCCCAGCTCTGGACCTCCTCCTGCCCCCAATCTCTTGCCCCAATGCACCTTGAAACCCCTCCTGGACCCCAATCCCTCTCCCTGGGCTAAGCCCGGAGCCCCTACCACACTCAATTCCTTGGCCCAAGACCAGAGCCTGCACTCCAACCTCCTACCCCAGCTTGGTGAAAGTGAGTGAGGATGAGGGAGAAAAGGGGATGGAGTAAGCCGGGTGAGGCCTCAGAGAAGGGGTGGAACAGGGGTAGGGCCTCAAAGAAGGGTCAGGAAGGAAGTGGGTATTTGGATTTGAGGTAGATCTTACATTGCACTTACAATGAATAAGTGATCTTGTGGTTAAAAAGGTTGGAGACCCCTGATTTAAGGGGTACAAAAACTATACCTAGATCACCCCAGTGACTGGAGCCACCGGGGGCAACCACAGTGCAAATTAAAACATTATAAAATAATACAAAGTAGAAAAACCAGGCTCTCAAAGAAGAGTATTGGCTGTGGGACAGATCAGACTCCCCTCCAATACAGTGACACAGGGCACTGAGCAGGTGATACATTTGTGCCAGGATAAACAGCTGAAGAGAAGCAATGCCAAAAGTGTACCTGGAAGAGCCAACTGAGGTGGAAAATAAGCTGTCAAAGTGAGAGCCCTGCTTAGTGCAAGCTGATACATTTAATTATAAAGATACCAATTGTACTTTCAGAGCAGAGAAACGGTCAATAAGGCTTGTACGTAAAGAGAATCGAGAGGAAAAAGCAAAAGAGGCAGATAGAACTGCAAACTGGATGGCAGCACACAGACCTGGATCTAGATGGTTGCCTTCTGTCAGTGCAATCAGAGCTATATACGCTCAAATAAATGTTTTGCTTTAGGGAGATATGTATGGTTTGTGATAAAATTGTTGTGCATGATCCACAAGATCCAGTGGAGCTTTACTGAGATGACTTACTGTATAAATGTGCACACACACTCCTTCTCCCCAGATACGGTTTAAAAATATATACACATACACAATTTAAAAAAATCACTTTGCATTCTCAGACTACTAACTACTCCTGAGATGAAACACAGCAACAATATGTAACTATTTAGGGTAGGAAGTAAAGAACACTGCAGACATCTAGAACTACAGGGATAGTTTAGGTTGGTTGGTTGGTATTGGCCAGGATTGTCAAGATTAATTCCCCATTTCTTGCAAAAAGTACTAGATGGGAATTTAAACCCACTTCAATATTCAGAAAATATTTACATACTAGCACATCCAAACAGTAGCACTTTTCTCAGCTAAGTTCTGCCTTAAACATAATACAAGAGTGGCTCAAAAAAGTAGCATCTTCTCAAGAACTAAAAACTCTTTTTATGACGACAACTTTACTAGAATAGCATTTTACTATGGAATAACAGAAATGGATTTTGGCTCAGTTCAAAATGACGCCATATCTTTGGCAACTACCAAATGAGCACCTGGCATGCATTTCCCTTTGTTACAGTTCAGTTCACAAGCACCAGGAAAGTTAACAGTTGGCAACAGATAAGTACGGAGGTATCTAGAGTGGCTGGCAACAGACATGAATTTTGGGCACAAATGTTCAGTGTCAGGGGGTGGCACAAATATTTTAAGCCAATAACTAAACAAAAAAAAGGCTTGAAAGGCTTCATGGTAGATTCCAAGGAATAATAGAGGGCATTTGTCTTAAAGGAGGGAACCAGAACTCTACCTTAATATTCATATGCCAGAACAAACAAAAATGTAGGTTTCTTTGGCAAAAGGCTTGCCTTCTCTTGCAAGGATTCTCAAAATGGCTGATAATGTAAAATGCAACTTTTTTTTAAAGGGTCATTAAGAAAAACACCAAAAACATGAATGACACTTTACTAAGTAACCAGTCTGCTTTAAAATGTACCTTTGAATAGATACAAATGACATCTACTTTTGGCCCTTAAAAAAACCCTGTCAGGTGAGATTGGGGTAATACTGTGCATTTTTACAGTATTACAGTAAAAATTGGAGTGCTCAGTAGCCTACACAGCTCTTAAACAGTTAAAACAGTTTATATGTGTGTGGGTTTTCTAAATGGAAAAAATGGGGAAAATTTACATTAAAATTTGTTCTTGCTGAACCTATAATATTTGGGGCAATTTAACTAGAGTTGTTAAAATGGAATTTACCAGTTTATAAAGCCAAAAGGTAACATAACTTTTTCTGGCAATTAAAACAAAACTAAGGACCAACTAAACCTAAACATGCATGATCAATTCCTGGAAGGAAGGGCTTTATTTCCACCACACCAAGGTTATTTTTGTATGTGCACGAGTGCTTAGACATTGAAACAAAGGACTCTCTCTCAATATATAGATAGATAGGAGCATGAGGCCTCGCACTGGAGGGTATGCTCAGAGATTAGAAAGAGGTATATTACTTCTAGCTCTATAACCATAACGAATTCTTAATAAGCTCAAACACTGCTGCAACATTTTAATTTTCTCTTGAAAACCTCCCTTTTAATACTGACTAAGCCCATCTCTGCTATAGTTTACTCCTGGGGAAATTCTGCACCAGTACACACACAGAGAATTCATGTGCCCCACAAATCCTTTGCTTCCCCCTGAACATATATTCTGCTGGAGAGGCACTGCAGTTACATCTTTCATCCACATGGTGATGCTCTGGTGCCAAAACAGAGGGCAGCCATCTCACTAGTTATAGCAGTGAGCTTTCCTCACTGTGTCCTGCCCACAGGCCCAGGTTAGGCATGGGATGGGGGGTTGGAAGACACACTGCCAGACACAGAGGGTTGCTGGAGAATCCATGAGGTATAATGGGGCCGTCAACAATGTTTTCCCTTGTCGACCACGGAACATCCAGACTACCACGCTGTGCTGCCAAACAGCTGATTGGCACAGCGCGGCAGCCATTTTGATGTAAATGAAGCAGCGATTATTTAAATAGCCACTTCATTTCCCAACATCTAGAAACCTAATCTACACGGCTTTGTCGATGGAGCCATGTAGTCTAGACATACCCCAAGTGTCCTGATGCTTTCACAAAGGTTAACTTTTTTCCCCCTTAAGTGATTAATATTAAACATAAAATAAATGAAAATAAAAAGAGAAACCCAAAATAAACACCCAAAATCCTTTTGTCAATAATAAAGCAATTAAAACAGTAACAATTATCATTAAAATAATAATTAAAAAATAACTATAGGTATTCCTATAAAACACAAAAAATAATGCTTCTTATTTAAAATCTTTTAAAAGCCCAAAAATGGCCACCAGCTGGGCGGTTTTAAAACAAAAACCAACCTAGCACATGCAATCAATAGAAAACAATAAAGACCAACTATTAAACTCAGACTCAAAATAGAGATGTGAATAGTTAATATCGCCCTTACTGGGTGATGCTTACTACTTATGGTCAACCGGCGGGCTGCTCCAGCTCTGTGGGGCCTAGCACCCCACGGGCAGAGATGCTCCAGCCTGGCAGGATCTACTCCTACACCAGTAGAGGCTGCTGGAGCAGCTGCTGCCTGCCATGCAGCCTCTGGCTCTGGCCCCAGCAGGGCCATGCTGCCTGCAACGTGAACTCGGGCTCTGGACCCACCCAGGGCTGCCAGAGGAGCAGTCACCTGCAAAGTGGCTCAGGGTCTGGCGCTAGCTGAGGCTCCTGGAGGAGCTGCTGCCTATGACACGGTTCCAGCTCTGACCCTGGCCAGGGCTGCTGGAGGAGCCACCTCCTGTCTCCTATGACACGGCTCAGGCTCGGACTCTGGCCTTGGCCTGGGCCGCCGGAGGAGCAGCTGCCCGCAACATGGCCTGCAGCTCCAGCCCTGGGGAAGGGCTGAAGCTAGGGCCAGGGCTACATGCTGGCTGCCCTGCTACTCCTGGGGCGAAGCCACCACCCGCCACCCAGCCACGCCCCAGAGCAGCTGAGCAACCACTCTGTAGATATTCTGAGGAGATGGACAAGAGGTACATTTTTGGTGTGTGCCCACGCACCTTAGAGGGAACTTTGTGCAGGAAACATAAGCAAACTGGGCAGATGTGCCTATCTGAATGGGAAAGGCTCCGGGTCAGCTAGGATCCCTAAAAATCCCTCTCAAAAACGCCCCCACCCTGTTCCATACTTCTCCCACAACCATTCAGGCACCTACCCAGCAATTGTTTCCCTCAGAGAAGGTGCCCTTCCCACCCAAAGAGAGTCTGGGAACTGACCCCTCCTGGAGCAGAGTCCGACCTGCTCTCCTCCCCCCCGCCCGCCGAGGAGCCACAGCCTATGCCCCATCCAGGGTAATGCACCCACGAGGAGAGGCCAGGGATGGATATCACCCCCCCCCCCACCCCTGGAAACACCAGGACTGGGAACTGCTGTTCCCCCTTGAGGAGAGCCCAGGACTAGAAATTGCTGCCTCCCACCTCCTAAGGACATGCCACAGCCGGGTAGCACAGCACTATCCCTCCCTCCCCAGAGCAGCGCCACCTTTGTCTCTGTGGATGGTCCCATTAGGCCCCTCCCATCATGAACCCCTCACCCCCTGCCATGATTCCTGCACCCCCCCCCACTGTAAGCCCTACCACATACCCCAATCCCCTACCCTGCGCCCCCAATCTGCTGCCCTGAGTCTCCTTCACATTTCTCAGTCCCCTACCCTTCTCAGTCCAGCTATATTCACCTTTTGGGCCAGATCCTGTGCTCCTCTTCAGACTGAAGAACTGCCTTTCCTATTGTGTGTTCTATGACTAGCTGCTCCGAGAAGCAGTCATTTAAAGTGTCAAGAAACTATCTCTGCATCTTGTCCTGTGGTAACATGTATCAGGTCAATGTGAGGATAGTTGAAATCCCTATTATTGGAATTTTAGTTTTTATAGCCACTCTAATCTCCCTGGGCATTTCACAACCACTAACGCAATCCTGGTCAGGTGGTAGGTAATATACTCCTACTGCTATAGTCTTATTAGAGCATGAAATTACTATCCATAGAGGTTCTACTGTACAATTTGGACCTGCTTCATTCACCACAGTTCTGACCTGCAAAGGGTTAAAAGGGCGTGGTCTCAGGGTGAAGACAGCGAGTCAGAAATCAGGATGCAAAATTCAATCCCCAGTTGCTTTACAAAATTCCTCAGTGACATTTGTCAAATCATCAAGTTCTTTTGCACAAAACATTTAAAAAAATTCTTACGTTACTTCAGCATGTAATTTCTATTTTTACAAATGACTGAGGAACCTAAATCTCATTGAAAGTCAAAATTTGAAAACAAAGAGTGGAAATTTGCCCTCTGTGCCTAAGCTTATCTATAAAAAGGGTATAATATTTCTCTGCCTCAAGGACTATTCCTATCATATAACATCTCTTTATGACATCTCTCAATTTTACTTTAAAAAAACAGAATAAAATGCAAAATAAAGAGAAAACACACATATTGTATATGCTGTATTTCCATTAGAAATGTTATCACTAAAACAAAGGAAATTATTAGATTGCTTGGCAAATTATTAATATACATAAGGTATTCGTTATCTGACATCAATGAAACTGTCTTTGTAGCTCCACAGTAACAAAGGCACATTAAATAGCTGAAATCGTAAGAGGCTATGACAACCAGGAAGTCATATTAGCATAAAACCCTTGCACAAGCACCAGTGTGCAATGCCGAAGAGCTAAAAGAAAATGTTACCCATTTTAGTATTTTGAGTGTTTCTAGTTTAGTATTTTCAAATTCCTACAGTCCATCCAAAAGTAGAGGGGAGAGCTTTCCACCGCTCTGAGGCTGTACAGGTAAAGACTGGAGTAGTGTCTCATCCATTTTGTAAGTCTGTTGCATCAGCCACCTTTTCCAAAGGCACAGTGGACTCACTTCCATGTAACTATCTTAGACCCAGCCTATTAAGAGGCTGAAGAGTTTAATCCAAAATCTGCATCCATGTATACTGACAGAGGTTGCCTATGGAGCAAACAGTGGCTGGTATGCAAAAGGCTTTCTTATCAATCCTGAAAATATTCAAGTAATTAAGTGCAGTAATTAATGCATTAGCTATTCATCTCACCAAGAGAGGGCTTACAACTGGAAAAAATTGTAAGAAAAACAAATGTGACAGTCTTAGTGGGGCCTTAATGCCATCACACCAGGAAGCGGATTTTCCCTGCTGTCACGTATGCTTTGCAGACCACCACAAATACATAAATGAACAAATAAATATTGACATAAAACACTCCCACAACATTCATTACAGCTGACAGGGCCTATGCATGACAGTGCTGAAGCATTATGTTTGAAAGCATGGAAAAACCAGCTCAGCACGGGGCTCAGGAGCACTTACATTTATAATCTTCATCACTAAGTAAACGATGACATTGGTGTTTATGTGAAGACCTTCTGCATCTGTGACTGTTAAGTCCAAGCAAAAGTTTGTGATGCACTGAATCTCAGGTGATTTTTTAATATAGCTTTATACTTTATGGTACTACCGAATGTAATTTGCCTTACAGAGCCAGGACTAGGATTAGGATTATTTAGTGATTATTTTTAAATAATCAAACAACAATAATAAGCAAAGTACAGCCTGCAGGTGCCTGGAGAAGGCTTTCTTTATGTATTATTTCCTCTACTGTTGTTTTATTCGTAGGATGAATAGTTGCCTGTGGCTTGAATTTATCAAATACAAGTTCTTTCTTTTGGGTTACACAGTCACCAGCTGCACTGACAAATATCCAACAGGATGAAGTTAAAGAAAGGAACCTTCAGGTGAATAAAAGAAAATTTCCTGTTAAACCCAGAATAGCTTCATTAGAGAAGTGGTTCAAACCCCATCATTTGGATTATTTAAAACTGGACAAAGCAGAAGAACAATGAACTGTAGGAAACAATCCACTATGGTTGGAGGGTGGAAATATTATAGCATTAAAGGCCATTACACATCTCTAAATTTCCATGATTAGGTGGGGAGAGCTTTATGAAAAAGTGAAAAGATGTACTTATAGTTTTAATGTTCTTCATTATTTCATGTAAAAAATCCTTCAAAAACTGGAGATGATTATGCTAAACGTATTAAAAACTTCTCAAAATGTCCCGCATGACCTGTGGGTTTTTTTCTGGTAAGGGGTTCCAAAACAAATAAAATACATGCACTTAAATAAGCAAACAAACTCAGATTTTTAGAGTTTTCAAAACACTATAAAGATACATGCATCATTTCACACACAATAAAAAAGAAGAGCTCAAATGTTATTGGAAAACAACTAGTGATAGGCAAACTCGATACAATCAACTAATTCAAAATCCAATGAAGTCAATGAAAGTCTCCCTTTGACCACTGATGCAAGTTTAAGCAAGTGCTCACACTTTTGGATACTTAGTTAAACTACTATGTCTGAACTTACTGGGTTTTCAATATTGGCCTGGAAATATTACAAGACTAGTTTCACAAGATTATCAGTATCCCTAGTCAGGCCAGAAATAGCATAAAAGGTGGTACCTTCTTTCGTGTAATTTAAGTGGACAGCACCTAGCATGAGAACCTTGATTAAGACCTCTAGGTGTCTCTGCAATACAAATATTAAATAATAATAGATGAAAATTTCCATTTTGTATTGGAAACTAGAAATGTGGGGCTACAGTAAAATGAATAATAGAGAACCAAGTTAATCACAGAAAAATAAAGTTGAAGTTTGGTTTGCATTTTGGATTCAAGTTTGATTCAAGGGAAGGGTTGGGAATTCTGCTTTATCTTAATTGGCTTGCCCATCTCTAGAAACAACACAGCATAACGAAAAGCAAGCTCCCAAAAACCATGATATCTATAGCTAAATATAGCCTTTGGCCTGCTACAACACTGTAAAAGCCCTTATCCTGCAAATCCTTATTCATATGAGCAATTACATGGATAGAAAGAACCCTTGTATTTTACCTTTGCAGTACTGGGTTCTGGTTGTGCTCCCCATATATAATGAGCAGATAAAATACTTCAGCTCACCATTATGTAACAGAAAAACAACATCAGGCCAAAAGCTTTTAGACAAACATTAGCATACGTTTTTCCACTGGTGCTCTGGGGTTATCGTTGAGAAATGAATGCTCCACAAATTCAAACAGCAAGCACACTACTCTATGGCACCCATAATACCACACAGAGTTCTATACCTATTTCCTTATAAACTTACAAATTGTGAGAACTAGATATTAGAGACTCATATATATTTCCAAATGCAAAGAAAAAGAAAAAGAAAAAGAAAAAGAAAAAGAAAAAGAAAAAGAAAAAGAAAGAACACTGAAGTTCACTCTCTGAAAAGGAATGAAGTTAATCCTACCTTAAATAATTCAAACTCCTTCTTTGGCATCAACAGCTACCAAAATACGAAGGATATTTGCAATTAAAATAAATGGACAATGTACATATTAGGATACAAATATTTGTTGTTTGTTAATCACAAAACAGAAGATTCAAAGGAAAAGATCTGACCTATTATATTGAATATATATTTTTAAATTTTAGACTAGCATTGAAATAAAAATCAACTTATATAGAGCAAGAATAATTTTGAGGTTGCACTAGAATTTACAGATTTTTGTTGTTGTTCTCATCCTGCTTTGAACCACCTTCCCTTCTTTGATTGTTAAAAATATAAATGGATTTTTTTCTAAGGAACAAAAGATACCTGTATGGTGTGACTGTATGCAGGTTCGGGATGTCCTAAACCAGGTTCCTGAGGTCTCAGTGAATCCAAGATGTTGTTTGGCACAAACCCTGCAACTCCACTTTTATTTTGAACTTTCCACCATTGTTTTCTGTCATCAAGAATCTGAAATCATTGGATACAATATGTTAAAAGGTTGAACAACATTTATATGAGGCTTGCGCCGCATCAGGCCTCACATAGTTGTCAGGATCTGTTCCATCCACTGTCAACTGTTCAGTCAGATATAGTTCCTTCCTCATCACATGCCTTTGCTCCCTCACCACCTGCCATTCTCCCTATTTTGTTTTTGGTTATATTGATTGAAATTACATCATGAAGGTGCACAACCTGATAACATAAAGATTTATCTAATGCAGGGATGGGAAACCTCAGGCCTGGCTTGCCTGACCCTGCCCCCTTCCACCCCCCCCCCCCCCCCCCCGAGGCTCAGGGCCTCCCCCAGCATTTGGGAGCCCACACTGGTGCTCCAAGCTTACCTACTGCAGGAGTGGAGAACACAAAATCTACTAAGCTGCCCCTACCTCTAGGTTCTGGTATGGGAGGGGAATGTGAGGAGCATATTTCTCCTTCTCAATCGGGGACCATGTCAGTGTGCGTGTGGGGGGTTCGTCTTCACTTGTGTGTGGCCCCCGACTGATTTTTCTGTGGGTCAGCAGCCCCTGACCCAAAAGAGGTTCCTCACTTCTGACCTAATCTAACCAAACCAAATCATAGATGCATCCCAGTCAACAGACAGGGAGAGGACCACCCTTAGAGTAGTGAACAAACATTATCTGGAATCTTCCCAGTTAGCTGAGTTGATAAAATAAAAATAAATAGTTTACTTCCTCTAAATAGTTTTGAAGGCACGTACCTGATCAGTAATCATACAAGAAAAAGGACATTGAAAGGTGGTGGGTTTTTTCTCATCTATTCTATAGTTGGTCATTAATACAGGGAAAGTACATTTTAATATAATATAATTCACCTGTTTCTACCAATTCACCCACGTATTCTAAACTAAATAGATGACGACTGCGTCTAGACTGGCAAGTTTTTCCACAAAAGCAGCAGCTTTTGCGGAAAAACTTGCCAGCTGTCTCCACTGGCCACTTGAATTTCCGCAAGAACACTGACTATCTCATATAAGATCGTCAGTGTTCTTGCGGAAATGCTATGCTGCTCCTGTTCGGGCAAAAGCCCTCTTGCACAAATGCTTTTGCGCAAGAGGGCCAGTGTAGACAACGCAGTATTGTTTTGTGCAAAAAAGCCCCGATGGTGAAAATGGCGATCGGGGCTTTCTTGTGCAAAACCACGTCTAGATTGGCACGGACACTTTTCCGCAAAAACTGCTTTTGTGGAAAAGAGTCCGTGCCAATCTAGATGCTCTTTTCCGCAAATGCTTTTAACGGAAAAACTTTTCCGTTAAAAGCATTTGCAGAAAATCATGCCAGTCTAGATGTAGCCGACATGTTTATCTCCTTTTTAGTTTTATTTGGGTGTGTGGTGACTTTTTTAATAGAACATTGAGAGCTGGGTAAATGGGGATTTCTGGCAACTGGATAGGGACTTAATTAATAAAAGGTAGCATAACCCAGTAAATTAAGCTTGAGCTATATTATCCCTTATGCTTGATTCAGCTAAAGAATTATTCTAAATCACCACAGGAGACAACAAATAAGATACCCCACTGGTACAAAAATCAAATGCTTCCAACACAGTCAATAGCCAAGAATGCTTTAGAAAAACAAATAATTGATTCTAGTGCCAAGACACAGCTCTCATTGATGTCTCAAAGGAACCATTATAGATCCTCTTTGTATCGTCATATTTAATATTTACAGTTAGTAGCATTTAGAAGTTTAATGCAGGACTCAGGTTCCAATGTAGTTGGCACTATCCTTATAGATATAAATACAGAGTTCCTCCCCTAAAGTCCTTAGAACCAAACCAGTGGTATATGAAGGATGTAGGGAGAGAGGCATAAATAGTATATATGTACAATTTTTTAAAAAATTATACATTCTGAAATACCACCCATCTCTATCTGACCTTCAATAGCTAGGGGTGTGATTCCCATCTTGAATGAATATGCTCCCTAGCTGTCACTGAGCTAGTGTACTAATAGCAGCAGCACTGGTTGCATGGGCTGAGCACTGTGGGGTTAGTCCATGCTAAGGCTTGCTGTTGCCCATACCACCGGGGCTACATTAGTATGTGTAAGCTCCCATGTGCAGGTCTGCTCGAGCTGAGAATCCCACCTTCCAGCTCCAAGTGTACACATGGCCCATCAGGCTCTGAGGCACTTAACAGAGGTAGGATATGGAAGAGGAAAAAAGACTAGTGACCTTACCGATAAGTTCACATGGGGTATAATGGAAGTAAGCAGAGATGTGTGTGGGAGAGCAGATATGAATGTACACATTCTAAACTGATAGCAAAGAATATTAATAACCCAAGGATATCGTAACATTTTGGGAAGGTAAATAGTTGGAAGACAGAGCACCATGAACAGGAAACAGCTGGTAATCAGCGGACCCAAGTCTGACTCTGTCCCCAATGTGCCGTAGAACCTCAGGCAAGACACTTCTTCACCTTTCTATACTTCTGTTTCTCCTTCCCTCCCTTTTGCCTGACTTGTCCATGTAGACTATAATCTCTTCAAGACGGAGGCTGTCTCTTGCGATGTATATGAACAACGACTGGAAGAATAGGATCTCTAGGCTTTCCTTTTATACAAATATTATTAATAGTAAAATTCAGATGGCAGAAAGCTATGAAATCCCACCCAACTATTAAAGGAGATTAGGTCTATAGCAACAAATTATAGTTCAGCATGGAGTCCCCAAGTATCTTGACTAAGATTCAAGATAAAATAAGTGATCTTTCCATATTTCTTCAGAATTATTCTGACTGGCATGCCAGGAATCATTCTCCAAAATGTTCACAGATAGAATACCATTTGATCTGGGAGGGATTAGAAATTTCATTTCTGTACATTACATTACCTCTAAAATTTCATCCTTCATGACAGAAAGTTCACTGTGGTTCCTTGCCACAAATTCATACTTGGATTTGGCATATCTCTTGGGCTGTGCCTTACTGTGTGCTTCATAATTTCTACAAAGCAAACAACCCAAACATTATTTAGCCAAGCAACTTGAAACTTAAAACATTTAAGCAATCTATTTTAGGACACTAAAATAGCCTGCTCATCTCTTTTAGGATACTTCATTTCCATAGAATTTATCCTTTGCAACATTTAACGGCCATTCTAACGTTATTCCGAAATAAGACAGCCCGCGCCTACACTACAAGCAGTTATTTTGATATAATGTCAAAATAATGTCGGGCTGGAGGACTTTTTACTCCAACTCTTATAACCCTCATTTCATGAGGAGTAAGGGAAGTCAGAGGAAGAGTGCTCTAACTTCGACTTTCTGCTGTGTAGACACGCAGAAATAAGCTATTTCGACTACAGCTACGCAATTGAGAAGGCTGAAGTTGCATAGCTTATTTCAGCTTTAGCACTGCTGCATAGACGTACCCTTAGAGACTTGCAGATGCCATGTATTTAGGTAAATCAAATAAATGCATCAGATTTACAGCTGTATTTCTGTACTGCAGGGGTGGGGAACATTTTTGGGGTCGTGGTCATTGATCCACAGAAAAATCAGTTGAGGGCTGCAAACAAGTGAGAATCAAAAAAATCCCCACACCTCACTGGTGTGGGCTCCCCAGTGCTGGGGGAGGCGGGAGCCCCAAGTCTCAGGGATCAGATCCACATAAGCCAGGGGCTGCATCTGGTTCCTGGGCCTTCAGTGCCCCACCCTTGCTGTACTGTATTTAATAGTCTTGAGTAATAAAGCAAACTAATCTATTGGGAAAGAATTATTAGTCATTTATAAAGCATCTTAATGTGCTTCAAGAGAGATTGCACTCTTACATTTCAAATCAACTGTTTGTAATTTACCAATGACTATAGTCCGAATGAATATTTTCAGCATTAAATCTCATCAAATTAAACTGCCAATATAAAAAATACTTTCCCCTCATAAGTACTTTTTCTTATTTGTTCAAAAGGCTCTATGTGAGCTAACTGCCCAGAGGCATTGCCTCAAGTGAAAATTAAAAATGACTTATAAGCAGTTAAGATAAAGTTTAGATAAAACTTAGTGAGACAAAGAACACACAGCAAAGCGTTCTCCTTCCAGGAGGAAAGAGATGTTCGGATTCCTTTTGGAAAGTGAGTTAGTGGGTTCATGTACAACCAAGTCTTCAAGGTCAAAGCCTCCCCCTGCCCCGACCCCTCCTAAAGCTTCTAAAAGAAAGAAAAGCAATATACACCTAATGCAAATGAGATACACATCAAAATCACCATGTAGAAGAGATCACGAACTAGTAGTAAACAAAGAATGACTTTGAAATGCTGGACAAAACATCACATAAGAGACACAAATGCATTTTGCTTTTGGCAGTTCACTGATTGTAACTACTGATCCCAAGTACATCCTCGAGTGCTGCAGTAGTTACTTAGCTATTGTTTGGCTGTGGAGAACTGTCTCACTTTACTTGAAGAACAGCAGAAAAAAGGCATAGTCATATTTAGATTGTAAATCTGTACACAGGTTTGAAAGAAAAAATGATATGCTGAAAGTGATTAGCACATGTAAGAGAGGAAGGGAAAACATGATATGAACAATGTTCATATCCATAACTATAATTTAGTCAATGGAGAGGAGCGGAAGCCCAGTTGTAGCTATTTTGTACTCAGTTTAAAACCACCTTCTTGGTTTATGCAGTTTCTGATTGCCTTCTTGCCATTTCATTGCATGACTAATAGCCTCCTAATGGTCCTGGCACAGTTTTGTGCTGCCTTTTCAAACTCATCCCACTTGTCTGCAGTTTTTAAGTCTCTCTCCAATTCCTCTCCCAATAGGGAAAGAAATGCAGGTGGGATTTTCAAAAGCTTTCAGGGCAGGTTTAACTCTGCTCCTGCCAATCAGTGGTAAACTTCCCAGAGCAGAGAGTGCCCAATGAAAATCCCACGTTTCCAATCTAGCTCCAGGAGAATCCCAATTTACTTGTACTTGATCATTATATGGGAAATCCACCCACTGCAAATGCATCACAGCTCCACCACATTTCCAGTTAGATATCATGTAGTTATAGTCAACTTGCATTTTCTTGGCTAAGTCGCAACTGGTTGCACTGCTTTCTGTGATACTGTTTTACAAATGTCAGTACAAAAAAGCTGCATGACATGTATGCTGCAACCCCACACATCTTAAATATAAAGCACATTCACTAGTCCTCTTGTCTCAGAATAATGATCTACAGTAGCAGTAAGCCATGCACCCCAGGTGTCCATTACTGATACACGGAGATCAAAAAAATCAACTGCCTGTATGTTTCACCAACCATGAAACATGCTAGTAGCCTCCCATGGCACACCCCCGCAGGTGAGTGAATGGCTCATTCATTTTAAACATCTTTCTCTCTCTCGCTCTTTTCTTCTTTTTAAAAATAGAGGGAGAATGTGGAACCTTTCCTTTCCCCCAGAAGCTTGTGGCAGCAGCAGTTAGTGGCCACTATCAATAATTGCCAGGTTAGCTGTTCTAAATAATAAAAATGAGCTAAAAGTGGCTAAAAATCTGTAGCTGAAATGGGCAGCTTGTACTCTTCTTCTCCAGACCCCCCTCCGCTTGAGCTCCGCTGCCTGTCCACGACGGCTTCAACACTTACTATTGAACTCTGCTTGTTAACAAATCAGTTATAAGGTTTTTACCCCCTTCCCACCCAGGATGAGCTTCCCTACTAGGTACCACTTGGCATCAGCGTACAGCTGGCATTATTTAAAAGGCCAGAATGGAAATGCATATGTAGCATTGGATAAAGGCCCGGAGGGTAAGACCCTGTCTACACAGGAGAATGAAATCACATAGATTGGTATAGTTATACTCAGGGCTTGACAAGGGGTGGTGAGCCTAGCTCGCCAGCCGCGCGGTTTGGCACGCTGCGCATGCGCTGATTGTGCTGAGGCGCCGGGTCGGGCTAAAATCTACTCGTCACGAGCGAGTAGATTGCCCTAATTGTCGAGCCCTGGTTATACTAGTATAATCTCCCCATGTGGACATTTTTATACGGGGAAGTGTGACTTTTTATCAATTTACCTTAAACGTCTTGCCAAGTAATATGAGCTAAACCAAAAACAATACACTTTTGGACAGGAATAAGAGTGTCTACACTGGACTTTGTACTGGTATCACAATATTTGTTTCAATTCACACCTTTGCTTACACAAACATAGCCTTCCCATATATAAGAGGTACTATTCAGTGGATGCAATCCTAATATACTCTGACCAAGCTAAAGAGATGGGAAGGGAATAACTCCTTTATGCAAAAGCACTCCCTTACACTGTGCTTGGTCACCCTCTCCTGCAATTTCAGTGCAATTCCACATCTAACACAGGGAAAAGAAAGACTTTATTTCTATCCTATTCTAAACAAGCATTAAGAATGAAACTAGAGGGAGCAGCGAGAGACACCAAAAATTGCAAGGAACGGCAAAGCAATTCTTTGTATTTCCAAAAGGAGTAAATAGCGCTCCACACTTGGAAATAAAATAGAAAAAGGTTTTGTTTCGTCCATGTTAAAAGATCCTGTGTTCTGATTCTGTTTGAAAATGTTCAGAATTCCATTTCTATTAATTTACAGCTTTTGACAGAAGCACCCCTTTAACTGTGTATAAAGAGTACTTCACATGAGCACTTGTGCAGAGAGTACACTAAAGGAGCTTTATTTAACCAGCACTGAACAAAAGCAAAGCCCAGTCCCGTACCATTGGAAGGACAATTTCATATTTTGGAAATGACAACAGAACCTGGACATAGAAATAGAAGTAAAAATAAACAGAGACCCCTCCACTCCAAAAGCAATAAATTGGGACAGTTATCCACAGCTCTATTCGTGATGTCCATTCAATGTTACCTATCTACATGTCGGCTAACAGTTTGTTTAAAGGCAGCAACAGCTGCTCCCTGGTCCGGCAGAGGCCCTCTTTTGTAAGCTGTGTTACTGAATGCATACCCATCAGATGGAGGATAGTCTGGGACACTGGGATGCTGAAAGACAGAAAACAAAAAGGAATAATGTCACACACACACACAGAGCTGTGGTTATTTAACTTATTACAGCAACATTTTCTGACACCTATAGGTTCTCTGTCAGCATTCACATTCCCTTGTTCTCAGCTATTTGTTATTCTGCCATGAAATTTTAATTATTTGTGCATTTTAATACAAGGACAAAGAAAGACATTCTACATCAGATAAATTACACACAATGCTGAGCAGGCGTAAGGAATAAAAGCTACTTGGGAGCACTACCTTATTTTAGGAGTGCACAATCTTATTTTCTAAGGCCTCAAATTCTGCCACTTTTATATGGAATAGTACCGGCTCTGTGAAAGTCCTACTGAAGTCAGTGGAGCTGTGTATACAGTAAGCTACTACTCCGATGTGAGGAGGAGTGGCAGAGTCAAGAGTTAAATAAATCATAATTTAAATGTGAATGAGTCAACAGCATTCGCAATATTAAAATCTTGGTTGAAATTTGAAGAGCACCTTTGGCACGGCTAGAACATCTTCTGCCATTGCATATATTCCAATAACCCTTTGTGCATTCAAGTAAAGATATTTCATCTCCTCAATATAATTATGACACCACCCAGTTCCCAAAAAGCAGAGCTACCAACTAACAAGTTAATTTCTGAGGATTACTGCATGTAGGCAACTGAAAGCACTCATTCTAGACCTCCCTTCCTCATACTCTCATCTAAACATAAAATAATATGGCACTGATAAAGTAGTATCATCTACTGAACTGAGTACAGACATGAGAGGCTGTGCTGCAACAAATCTGAGCCTGGCTCTGATTGTGTGACTTTGGGCAAATCATTTACCCTGTCTGTACCTCTGTTTTCTCCTTCTGATAAATGCCTCACTGAACCCCTCTGCTAAGTATCATCATCACCAAAATTAGAAAATGTTTGTATAGTAACAGCAATATCACAACCTTCTAGAAAACCATCAAGTGCTCCATGGCTTATAGTATGTAAGCAAGAAACAACTGGGAAAAAGTAAGTCACGTTAGTCGACAGACAAAATTATTTGTATCATGGTAGCCCCCATGGATTCCAATCAAGATTGGTTCCCCTCCATGCTACGTAAAGGCAGAGGAAAACAATCCCTGCCCCCACAAAAGCTCACAATCCCAGGAAAAGTGCAATAATCATAAGCAAATCTACAGTGTTTCCATCATAGCTTCTCATTTGAAATCATGATTGTTGAACTGACAACCACATCACTGGAACCACAGCGTATACAATTGTATCTTAAAACTCAAGGATGGGAAACACTCTCATGAAGCTCTCTCTGATCCACACTGCTAGACTGCAGACCAATCCCTAGTTATAAAGGTTAGGAACTGTAGCCATGGTAGCAGCAAGCATATCATTATTTAACACACACTGGGTAGTATTTCCCATTTGAAAAGAATGCCTTAGAGGAAAAAGGGAGCCCTAGGAAGGTGAGGTCTGAGCTGTGTTATGCTGGTACCTGTCTGACACTGAATCAGTGTGTCAGTGATTACTAATGGGATCTCTTGTCATAAGGATGAGATCTCCTGTATTGCTTCACTATTGCTGACTATCTGGTAAGAGCGACACAACATAAAAAAGGTATCTCCCTGAAGTTCTCCCAACAGGAAAAAAACTGATTTGCATCCCCCATCTAGTATTTTTCTTTAGCTACTATCAAGGATCACCCTTAACAAAACAGATGTCTGGTAATTAAGGCCGCATTTAAGTATTATATTCTATACTGTCTTTACAGCATACACAATAATATTTTGCCTTGCACAGTATCATTTATCTGGGAGGGTCCTAAGGCACTTCAGAAATATTAAGTCTCACAACACTTCTGTGAGATAAGTATTATGAGAAACATGCTACAGGTGGGAAGCCAAGTTACAACAAGTTTAAATGATTTGCCCTCGAGCATACAGTGAATCATTAGGAAGTCAGGAATTGAGGATTTCAAACTTAGTATTGCAAACTTTGTTAGGACATTTTTTTTCCCTCTAATCAACCAAACTTTACCAATCAAGAGCCAAACATTATAGAAATGTAAAGGAATGCGATTAATTTAAAAATCACTTCTATCAGGAATATTTTTAACATAATGTAACTACAAATGATACCGATGATTATAACTAAAAAATTACAGTTCTCTATTTTCTTGGGTTGTATATTTTGCACTTTTACACGCAAACAAGGAGAAAAAAACCATTAAATTAATGCTTAGGCATTGGGGCAAAAGTTAAGCAGAGTTCAAAGTAAGTGACTGTGAAACATATTTGATTCCTTCAGGAGACTGTGTCATTTGGGATACTCTTTATTCCGTTTTGTTCATCTCTCTTCCTGCTGTTCTGGATTTACATGCTTTTATACAGACACCTCTGCCCCAGAAACATTTGCTAACCATGGTGTCCTACAAATGTAGGAAACCCCTACAATTTTTCAGTATTTGTTTTAAATACATAGCACAGGCATAAAGGCCCCAGAGATATGTACAGTCAAAGGACCAATTTAACCTATAAAATCCTGAATGGTAAATATATGTTTTTACATACTAGAAAATGCCATTTCATCAACAAGCAAAATAAGCCAAAAACTACTACTGGTTTTTTTTTTTTCATTTTCCAATAGAACACTGAAAAAGTTCAGGGAAATGATGAAAACAAATGTTTGTTCCCCTGAAAACTCTTAATAGGAAATAAATGACATTTCTTGAGCACCTTGCAATAGGACATTGAAAGACTAATGGTAGGAAATCCCCCCCTAAAAGTCTTTTGTCTCCGGAGTACGTGTCAATCCTTGGCTCCCCAGAGCTCAGATTTGCTAACCTTCTGGATGTGTCCATCTGTTTACTAAGAGTTTGAAGGAGGGCCAAGCAGGTGGGGAGGGGTCATTCAGGTGCCTGAATGTTTTACTGGACAAACATAGTTAGCTATCTTTAACATACACACAGTAGGACTGTGTGTCCACTGTGTGCCCTGTGGCAAAATGTGGAAGGGAGCCACTCTGTGCCCCTTGAAGGACAGGACTTCAGGTGGAAGGGGAGGGACGGGGGCAGCCAGCTCAACCCCCCCCCAACTCTCAGAGCCCCATGGAACACCTGGAAGGGTGCTCCACCACTCCGGTGGTGAGTCAAAGGGGCCTGGGACTCCAGCTGCTAGCGGCCAGGAGCCCCGGCCTCTTAGAATTGCCAGGTTCCGAGGCAACTGTCCCCTTTGCCTCCCCACCCTGTCAGCTGGCCTGCAAACATGGTATTATGAAAGATAATGTTGTATCACTTTGGGAGAGCTATAGGACCTGTGCACATGCATCTGAAAGGAGAAAAAATGGTTCTTTAGGCCCTAGAATCCAATTCCAATTGGAGGCAGTGGCAAAAGACTCCATCGAATTTAATGGAATGGTGATAAGACCCGATATTTTATCTACTCAATGAGTCTGGCTTTTATCTGTTGCACAGCCTAAATCTACTGCAACATTACTGACTTCAGTGGAGTCACACTGATGCAAATGACACAGTTGCGCCTCCACGTTCACTTCCTTACTAGCAACAACCATTACACAGTGTGACTCTTGGACTGGTTTGTTCATGAAGCGAATAGCTAGTCCAGTCTTCTCCCTACTTTACAAATACTGTAGCAATGAACCTACCTCAGCTGACATTCTTTTCATTTCGTGTTTCCGTTGCTGCTCTGCAACATTCGCCACAGACTCAGCCAACTGATTTAGTTCTTGTTCATTTGGAGCTCCCATGAAACTCAGCAAAGGAGGCTCCCAACCATTTCTGAAGCGTGGGATATAAGGTGGAATAAACTGATCTTTCGGCCAGTCCACTCTGTATAAAATGAGAGGCATGTATTAAGATCGGCACAAGTTATTTACAATAATGAATCCTTAAAAAAATTGCAAAGCATTTCATTTCCTCAGGAGAAACCTCTCATTACCCTCAATAAATAATGCTTCCTTCTCTGTATCTACGCTACCTCTTTACATAGTAGAAAGAGACTGTCTCTGTCCCAAGGACCTTCCAAATGTCAAGAGAGATGACAGAAGTTCTGTCACAATGCAAAGGATGGAGAGCAGAGGGGCCAATCATAAGTCAGCATGGGATTTGGTTTATCTTTTGAAAAGCAACAGTATTCCAATATCCCTCTGTCTGGTGTCTTAATAAACATAACTCCACACACACACCCCCGCCGTCCTCCTCACCCTCCCGACCCTCATTCTCACGCCCCCACGTTCCAGCCTCCTGTACTGCCCCCGCCATATCCCCAAGGCTCTTCCCTGACTCCTGCACCTCCCACACCACCAGCTCCCTGCCCTGAAGGATGTGGGCAACACCAGGTAAGTCTTCTAGTTATTCATATAACCCCACACCCACAAGAATAAATGTAATCACTACTTTTGCAGAACAGAGTTTTCTGATACTGACTACTTTTTTTCAAATACCACAATATTCCTTAGAGATCCACTGATTTCATCATTGCATTTACTGTATCTGTTGCAGTTTTTCCACAGTGAGCTGTGCCTATATACTCTACATAAAACACTGCCTTGCAGTTTGAATCATTGCCTCTTAAAAGGAGAAACGGACCCAGGGATACACTTTATAGTTTCCTTTAATGTTTCTCATTATGGGTGTTGCTGAAAATGAATGAAGGTGACAAATACTATCAAACAAGTTTTAGGAGCTGTTAGCATGTCCCAAGACGCTGGCATGTCGATGGTGATTTATAGCTGACCAGCATCTCCTGGGTTTGAACAATCATCTTGTTTAGTGGCACAATACAGCAAAGCTGCACAGCATAACAACACAAGACAAACAGGGGCCAGTCCCACCCATTGCTTCTAAAGTGTAAAGCTTGGTTACCCTTTAAATTCCTGTATTCCTCCCAATCTAACACCACCCGTTTTTCTTTGGATTGAATTATTGCTTTTTATTTTTAAGGGGCCTGGATGGAGAGGATTTGCAACAGTATAATGGATTCTAATACAGGTTGGTCCTCCTTGGTCTGGCAGCCTCGGGACCTCACTGGTCCCAAATGGAGGGAGTTTGCTGGACCACAGGAGGTCAGCCCCTCTGCAGATGGATTCCAGGTTCTCCCAGGGTCTGTCAGCAGATCACCATGCTCCTCTGTTGCTGGCTGCTGTGGCTACACAGCCAGCTTCTCCCTTTTGGGGCTTTCTAGTTCAGGGGCTCTGTGCTCCAGCAACATCAATGGTCTTGCCAGACCACAGATGTTGCCAGACCAGAAAAGTTCAACCTGTACTTAGGTCATTAGTTCTGTTCCAGCACCAAGCTCTGATCAAGCAAAATAATCCTGTTTGTGGGAGCTCCAATAAAGTCAATAGGTCTCTCTGCATGGATCAGCGTGATCAGACGCCTTTGCTGGCATAGGTCAGTAGTAATTTGAAGCTGCTCCTTGGTGGCAAAATGAGTTTGATATGCTTAGTACAAATCATATCAAACCAGGAGCAAAAACAAAATTAAAAAAATCCACCTCAGCTGGCACCTCTGTTAGTAGTTTCAGTAAATAGGCCAAACGACAACGCAACTTGGAGATTCTTGCCCCTAACAATAGTTCACTCAAGAAAGAAGGGTGAGCATGGATGAACATTGCACTACCAAAATCTGCACTCTTTCTATTCTGTGGATGTTCACCTGCTACTCTTCATTAGGCCTTCATTTTCCAAATCTTTCAATGCAGCAGTTTTCACCAGGAATAAATTCAATATTTATTTAATTATTTAGATTGAAGGTTAGTCATTTGATCTGGACCCTGAGTGGGCAGATGAGTAAATTAAAAAGAATGCAAGCATTTCAGATGCAAGCCCTAACTCAATTACTGATCGCCGTCACCACCACCTCGAAGGGCCAGAGGGTGAAGCAATACTTTAGTCATCCCTGGTTTTTAGAAATTCTGTTTGCAAGGCTTTTATATAAACCCAATACTATAAAAAAATTAGATAAACTGGTCATATTTATAATACACTACAGTTCACAAGCAACGTTCATGAAAAGCAACATTGTAAGTCCCTGCTGAATCTATTTTTCAGCTGAATCTATTTTTCACAATTTAGGATCCCATAAGGGTTTATCTGCAGTGCAAATCAATCATCCACTCATGATACTTCTTAAAAAACAATCTTTTTCTTACAGACATTAATGCTGCTTCAGAGGCATTCAAATCATTGCAAGTCTCTGCTTTTAGTAATTGGGGGGATGTTCAAGTGCTTTTTTATTCTGTTTATATAATTTTGTTTTAGTTGTTGTTACCAAACGCTATATGTCACTTGAAATAGATTTATAATTGAGCCCAGCTGGTTAATGACCAATTGAGGACAGCAGAGAAAAAGAATGGAAAGGACCATTCAGAGAAAATAAAATCAATTGTTCTTATTCTTCCAACATGTCCCTTCAGATTCTTAATAGGACCCATCCAACTCCCACTGAAATCAGATAGGAAACTGAAATCAATTCACTGACTTCAACTGGAGTTGGATCAGACTCAAAGAAAGCAAAAATTCAGACTACTGAAACAGAGTTTGTGTATTTGGCTGATATAGACGATGTTAATACAATAATTCCTCATTTAACACAGTAGATACATTTCAGAAAATGATTGTGCTAAGCAAAAACGTGTTATGTGGGGTCAATTTTCCCATTGAAAATAATGGAAAAGGTGGGGGTTGTGTTTCAAGCGGTGGTGTCGAAGTCAATTTTCTGTTGGTGCTGAGTTGTCAATGTCACCATTAAATGATGTACTGTACAGTAAAACTCCAATTGTCCGGCATCCAGTTGTCCAGCATCAACTGGAACCTGGAAGTGCTTCAGTCAGCCGCTCTCTCGCCTGGGCTGCTGTGAGCCACATGTGCGCTCACGACTCCAGCCTGCACTTGCTAGTAGCTAACCGCTGAGCACAGGCAGCTGCCTTGGGACCAGGACATAAGGCTGGGGGAGAAATGGGACTGGGTTACAGCAGGGAGGGGAGGTGTTTGGCTCTGGGGAAGGGAAGGGGAAGAGAGGGTAGGGGGATTGGGTTGGGAGTATGCCCTGTGTCAAGTCTGCCGGGACCCACACTGCATCCGGGGGGAGGGGGAGACGGGGAACGGTGTGGCGAACAGCAAACGGCAACCCTCCGCCACTTTGCAGGGAGGCGGGGGAAGCCCTGTGCAGCTGCCGGCGACCTTGCCCCCTCTCCTCCACTCCCACTTGCAGGCCAGCAGCAAAGCAGTGGAGGGTTCACCGCTCACTGAGCCATTCTCCACCAACCCCACCTTGCCGGATGCAGTGTGGGTCCCAGCAGACCTGTCACAGCCACCTTACAGTACCTCCTGGTACGCCGGATTATCGGAAGTCTACTATATTACCGCTGTTTTCACAATTAATCCTGCCGCACGAAGTAGTCCGTCACTTGATTTTTTTCATGTTATTTCGGGGACAGTCGTGTTATGCAAAAAACGTTCCCTAAAAAAAATCATGTTTTCGCGAAAACGTTTTAAGCGTGCACGTGTTAAACGAGTAATTACTGTACATTCAAATATATATTCAAAGATCCTCTACAAAATGCACAAAGGCGTTTTCATACCTGGCTTTGGTCCATGTGTCACCTAATGACATCCACAATTGTCCTTCCTCACTACTGACAGTGTAACGCAAGAAATCTATGGTGTCCTTTGTTAGGAGAGGGCTGAGTACGGTACCAGCAAGCTCTGGACCTCCAGTTGTCTGCACCACCTAAAATCAAGATTTTTTTTTTTTTAAAAAAAGCCTATTTACTGCACTGAGGGGTAACAGAGAATCAATTATAATAGTAAACTATGTAAAAATTAAAGAAGTTAGAATTCTAGGCTTCCCTCTCTATTGGTGGTGTTTGCCTGATACAAGACAAAAGTCTTATGTACACAGACAGTTACGCTAGTTTAATTAAGGGCTTGTGCATAGAAGGCAGCAGGGCACACCTATAGCACTTGAATATAGTTCTATTTGTTGGGTCTACATCAAAGTGCATCAGGGATCATTTATTGCACACACCAGAGTGCTCTGCAGTTTAAATACCTCCATTACACACTATGCAAACAAGCTGAAAATCAATATAAAACCACACCACTTACTCAAACCAGTTCAGTTTGTATGCAGACACTTGTACATCCATTTAAACTGGCTCATATCCATTGAGCTTGTGCCTGTACATTTACTGATACAAGCTACATTAATATAACCCAGGTTTAAACAGAGATGAGAGAGCTCAAAAGTTGAACTAGTTTAATTAAACTAATTTAAACTTTACACAACTTGAAGGTGTAGACAAGCTGAAAAGAATGATGGCAGAAATATCCTTTTAGCACATACTGTCTAGGACAAATCAAAGATTCAATACCGTATACTAAAGTTCAGACTTCTGTGTAATGGATGCGTGTAAAAATGCTGTCATAAAGCAATGTAAAAATGAAGCATGGCATTCCATGTAGGAGCCCAACAAGGCAACTAGCACCAGAGCCAAGAAAAAAAAGTGAAATAAGGATCAAGATTGATAATTGGGGAATGTTGTGAGGGGAGTGGAAACAAGGATAGAAATAAATGAGGAAATGTAGGAAAGTAACTGAACAGGGGAGAAAGAGGGGACAAAAAACAGCAGAAACGTGATAGAAGATTTTGGAGAGAGAGCCAGTAAAAACTATATAGAGGTGGAGGGGATTGCCTACTTGTAAGGTTATTCAATATTTCTCATTGTGAGACCCTGTTTTCAGTAGCTTATAATTTTACCAGGCTTTAAGTGTTTAAACTGAAATTGTCTATGCCAGGGTCTGCTTCAGGGATGATGTGGTGTGGTTTTCTGTTTTGTTTTTTGTAGCAAGGGAGGAAATTTTCAGCCAAAAATGATTCCGCTGTTTCCAAGAAAGAGGGGTAAATTAAATGTTTTTTGCCCATGTCAAAAATTCTATTTGAGAAGCAGTAGCACCCCCATGATTTGGAGAACAAACTTGGAAGTTAGCAAGGGGTGTGGTCTTTATCTTTGGCCTTTTACCCTCCCCATGAAAATCTACCCATGGTTGTCCATGTTCTAAGCCTTTGAAATCTTCATTTCACACAAGGAGAGATTGGGAATCAATTGGCAGAGAGGTAACACAGACTGTAGAAGGAGCTGGAGGGTGGGAGGAGGCTGGACTGACTGAATAGAGAGACTGGGACAAGGAGCCAGGGAGGGGATGGAGGAAGACAGAAATTGAATGAGGAGCCCAGACTGGAAGTGGGACTGGGAAGAGTAGGATAGGTGCAAGTAGGACTGAGACGAGGAAGAGTAGGATGGGTGCAAGTTGGAGAAGACAAGCTTGATAGGACAGAAAGGCAAGTGGCAACTAGACCCTAAGCACTCCAGAGCCTGGGACAGAAGTCGAGTCTCACCATTTCTCTGCTGTCAGCAAATGCATCTCTCTGAAACCAAATGGGAAAGTGCATGTCTCATCTCCCTCTGGTGCTGGTCTACCTGGATGATGATTAGCTATTATTGTTACTCCATTAGCTGAAAGGACAGAGACCTGAGCTGTGGCTGGTGGCAGTCCTGTTGATGATTTAGGTGGGTGTCAATAGGATGCGACATCTGGTTTTGAGGTTTGATTTTTTTTAAAACCTGGGTTTTTATTATACACCAACGCTACATTAAAGACCGAGACTAAGATTGCAAAGTCAAATCCTCAAAAGTCCAGAAATTCTAGAACTAGGGTTTAGGAATGTTAGATAGCATGTAACATGAAATTTTAGCAGTTACACAACTATTCAATAGTCCTGAGGGATGGGGCCAGCAGCCAGTGCGCTCCCAGCCCCATTCCTGGGGAGCCCCCTGCCACCTCGTGCTGCTGTCTCTGTATCGGTTTAAGCCAGTCCCTTCGTGGACCGGCTGCCTGCTGCCCCATGCTGCTGCCTCTGATACAGAGGCAGCAGTGCAGGGTGGCAGAAGCCCCTGTTCACGGGGGGCTGAGCTCCCCAGGGACAGAGGCTACTCTGTGGAGAGCATGGATCTCCCACAGGCAGGGGCTGCTGCCACGAAGCAGCCAGGCTTGCTGCGGACAGATGCTGCTCTGTGGGATGCAGAGGCAGCCAGAGGGAGGCGATGTGTGTATACAAGCCCAGGCTTATCAGTTAGCCATGTAGCTGTCTATACAATGACATCCCTATTAGGGTTGCCCTTGATACCTTAATTCAGCTCCCTTGTGCACATGCACTATGAGACAATCCTTAACAATCCTTAACAATCCTTATCTACATGTTCATGTTATTTCCCCTCCCACCTCCCATCCCTCCCAGGACTCACTCGGTGTACAATGGTGGACATGCTCTGAGGTTGAATCAGGGCTGTGCAAGTCAAGAGGCTGCTTTTTGTAGGATATTTGCCTTGCGTATTGTAGAAGTTGCAAGGTCAATACCTATTGGGATAATTGGGCTGGACAGGTCTATGCCTGCCTAAAACTGAAGGCCACCCCCATTAAGCAGAGGAACCAATGAACCTAGTAGGCAAAAGATTATGAAGACTGAGGAGCAACATATGCAAAAACAGGCCTGGGACTGCAGGAACAGAAATGATGGTTTCATGGTTACGGCAGTTTAACTATATCCTAGAAAATTGGATTTCTCTCAAACTCTTCCACAGAATTCCTGCGGGATATTACTTAAACCAAATTTTTCACAGGGATCACTGATTTATAGAAGGGCTGCGCACACACACGCACAGCAACTGAACTGAATGGGAGCTTTGCTTTGAGCATACAAACTGCTAAATAGCGTGAGGTATTTCGAATTGAGCAGCTAAATTAGTTAATATTTCTGTGCCTAATTTATTTGTCAGCTTATTTTGCAAGGGAGCTGTGAAAATTACTTCACTAATAAAAATTTTAAAAACTGTGAATAGTCATGCAACACTTTCAAGACCAACAAAAATCGTAGATGGTATCGTGAGCTTTTGTAGGCACAACCCACTTCATCACAACCCACTTCATCAAATGAATGGCGTTAAGGGGTCCAGGTGGCAAAATAAATAGCAGAGAAAAAGAGAGGGTATGGGGAAGGAAAGAGAAGGGAAAAATGGGAAAAAATTGTCAATTAGTGTGCTCATGCTAATTGAAGCTGATAAGAGTACTTAGATCCCACTCTATCAGCTTCATTTAGCATGGACACTCTAACTGACAATTTTTTCCCATTATTTTCTTCTCTCTCCCTCTCCACCCCCTCTTTTTCTCTGCTGTTTATTTTGCAACGTGGACCCCTGAACTCCTTTCATCTGAAAAGAGGGTTGTTTAGTGACTTTGTATTGCCATGATCAAAAAATATTTTACTCTCCTGCAAATACTGTTTATTCCTCACTCTGGTGTGTATGTATTTAATTTTCCTTCCACTTTGTGTAAATATGAGGTATTAGTTTTGTGTTTCTTTTTAATGTTAAGAAAAAAATCAGTCAAGTCAAAATGTAAATATACATATGTATACACGCAGACATACATACTTTAGCAAAAGGACAATTTAGCTAAGTGAATTCATTTAAATTATGGGACTGGATATAAACAAAATGAACATACTTATTTTCTAAACATGTCCTAATTCTAAAATAAATAAGTGATTTTTCCCATAACCTACCATTAGTAATAATACATTTTTAACCTCGTCATATTTTAAAAGATTCTACAACATTGAAACAAAACAAGTCTGTAGAACATACTAAAAATTAATTCTTACCATATTTAATGGTGTAAACAGAAAATGAACCAATTCAGGTGCACTAGGGTTCTGAATGTGGGACTTTAATTTAGCCTGAGAGGGAAAAAAGAGAAAAAACAAATTGGTAACTTCTATGGTAGTTGAACAGAATCATCCTTTAAAAGAGAATCTTAGTTATAGAATTTAAGTACAGGTCATACTTATTTCCTCATTTAAATATAAGCTGTCAAAGATTGTGACAAGGGCTGTCAAGTGCTTAATCATGAGATTAAAAAATTAATTGAGATTAATTATGAGATAAATTGTACTGTTAAACAATAACAGAATACCATTTATTTAAATATTTGTGGTGTTTTCTATATTTTCAAATATATTGTTTTCAATTACAACACAATAAAAAGTGTGCAATTCTCACTTTGTTTTGATGGACAGCCCTAGTTGTGACAAAATTTCAACCTGTTAAGTCAACTTCTTTAGGAAGGAAGAGATCACACAAGCATCCTATAAGCCATAGAGCTGATTAGCACAGTACTGTATATCTTACAGTTGATCAAAGATGCTGGTGCAGAGAATTTTATGGTGTCCTTGAGGAAGAGCAGGTGAATGTGGGGGACAGAAGAAGAAAAGGTTACACAGGCTTCAACGAAGGTCCTGTTTCTGTGGTCATCCTGGTGTCCTCAGACCCAAAGGCATGGAAATGAGGGACACCCTCCCCTGTCTCCCAACAGAAATGTCAACGGTTCATAGATTCAGGCCAGAAGGGACCATTGCAACCATCTAGTGAGCTTGGTTGCCAGTCTAACACAGGCCATAGAACTTCCCTGTATTAATTCCTGCTTCAAGTCCAACAATTGTGGCTGCAGAGCACGTGATGTAGGGGAACTTTCCTTGTAGCCTTCTCAACCCCTACAAATGACTCCTGGAACAAATCCCACTCGAAGAGAAATAGAAGAAAGTTGATTTGGCTCAGCTATTGGAGGATACAGGTTCTCCCAGCTGCACTGTTGCCACAGCCACAAATGAAAAAAAACAATAGCTGAAGGAGGGTACACAAGAAATTAAGATTTCCCAGTGACTCTCTGAAGCATATTGAGCAGAAGATGCCAAAAGTGAATATCTGCATTAGCAGCACTGGCTGCCAATAGCTGGTGATGTTGAGGGCAAAGAAATGACCATGGGATGGAGTGCTTTAAAGCTATGTCTAGATTGCTCCTTGGACACGTCCAAGGAACACAACCGCTTTAAAAAAAATCGAAAAAGCAGACGTGTTCTTTCGCCATCTCTTTCTATGAGGAAGAAGGGATGTGTTAAAAGAGCACTTTTTTCCAAAATTTGGCACTGTGTAGATGTTTCAAATTTCAGAAAGCCTCTTTCGAAAGTAAATCGGAAAAAAAACATGACCTGCATTTCTTTTTCCGATTTAACATTGCAGTATAGACTTAGGCTTAGGCTAAAAAGGTTTTTAAGAGAAGTTTCTCTCTTTATGGCTTATTTAACACACATTATTTAATGGTGGTAATGAGCACAGAGAAGTGGACAAGCACTACTGGAAAGCTAAATAAAGAACACAGCTGTGGAGGCTGGCGAGCATACAAGAGTGAGCTGTACATTTTCCCAATAGACCTTTCTAGAAATGAGTTAACATTTTGAATGCTAAAGGGTGACATTTTATTTATTATTGTTGTTGTTGATATCACTTCACCAATCATACTGCACATTGTAAAGACTTTGCTGCTCTCGGGAGTTGGTGATTGGGACTGCAACCCAGGGCAGAAATGGAAGCCCTGTCAAAAAGCCACTGTTTTCAGCACTGGCCTGAACCGGAAGTTTGGAGAAAAAAACCCAAAAAAACCACACATAGCACACCAAGCATCATCTCTCAAGTCTACAGTTAGGCAGTGTGGCTGTAACTGGATGTTGGGCTGAAGCAATGTGGGATTACACTAAATCAGTAATTCTCAAACGGGGGGTCAGGACCCTAAAGTGGGTCATAACCCCATTGTAATGTCGTCACCAGGGCCAACATCAGACTTGCTGGGACCCACTGATGAGCTCCATACCCACCCAGGAGACCAGGCATTGGGCTCCTTCTCCTGGATCATGTACTAATGCAGTTTGGGAACCCCAATACCAGAAAGACAAATGGCTCTTTGGAAGCTGCACATGATGCTTGCTGCCTATAGTGGTGCTGCAACAGCAGAGATTGACAAGTAGGACAAGTCTCACTGAAAACAAGGCATTCCTAATAGGGACACGAACATCTGTGCACAGTCAGTAGCAACTCTACTCTGTAGAAGGCTTTGCATAACAGAGTCGGGGGGAAAGCATGACAGGATGGTCACCGACCCAGGGAAAGTAGAGAGCTGTCTGGGGTAGGGATGTCGACATATTGTCAGCTACATGATTAACTGATAAGCCTGGTTAATCCTGTTGATTGCATGCATTTCCCCTTGGCTGTCTCTGTATCAGAGGCAGCAAGGGGGAGAGCAGTAACCAGTGCCCGTGAGGAGCTGGCTTTAAGCAGGCTCCCCACAAGCACTGGATCCGCCTGCTCCTCCAGCCCTGCACTGCTGCCTCTGATAGAGAGGCAGCAGTGTAGAGGGTGAAGGGGCTGGCTGGAGCCCATATGAGTGGGAAGCCAGCTCTCAAGCAGGCTCCCTGCGCATGCCAGCTTCACGGGCCTGGCTGCCCCATCCTTGACGCCTCCCACAGAGGCAGTGGGAGGGGGGAGCTGGTGCTGGAGGGAGCCAACTTAAAATCCAGATGCAGCAACACGGAGTGGTGAAGAGGAGGCTGCCATAAAGCAGCCTCTGTCCATGATAACCCAGGCTCACTGTGGACAGAGGCTAGTCTGCAGCAACAGCCCCTGTCCGTGGGGGGGTCTGAGCTCCCTGAAGACAGAGACTGCTCCAGAATCCCAAAAAGCTGGCGAGCTTCGTCCTCAGGCTTGTCCGCAGCAGCTGCCTCTGTCTGCAGGGAGGTTGGACCCCCCCCCCCTCCCCAGACAGGGGTGCTGCCATCCCATGTTAGACAGAGGCCACAGCATGGGACAGCAGGCAGCAGGTCTGTGCAGGAATCTGGTTTTCAAACTGGGTTCCGAGGCAGACTAGCTCCTGCCTGCCACCCCTCACTGCTGCCTCTGATACTGCTGCCCTGGAAGTAGGCCTGAGAGGCACTGGCTGTTGGCCCCGCCCTCAAGGACGATCAAATAGTTGTGTAACTGCTAAGATTTCATGCAGTTACACAATTATTCAATTACACAATATCTAACATCCCTAGTGTGGGTTCTATTCTCAAATGGTGCCTTTAGAGAGAAGATGTACTAGGAGCACAACAACCTGTTAGTGACAATTACCACCAGAAAAAACTGATTTCAGTACACAAACGCAAAATCTACCTCTCTCCCACACTTCCACCTGCACAATCATAAACTTCAAAACATTTCTAGCACAGGCAGCGGCTGGCGAGATCTGAAAGCGTGTGGGTGAAAGTGACACATCAAGGTGCACTCAGAGCCAATTTGTAGCAGCAGGAAAAGCATGCTGCATCTGACTTGAAACAAGCCAGGAAAAGTCACCCCTGCCTGCCCTGTGGAGCCTCAGCTACTTACCAGAAGGTTAAAACCATGCTTGAATTTTTGAAAACAGTCAACAAATTCATCTGGAGGTGGTGGCTTTGCACGAAGAGTGAGAACCCCCTCTAGAGAACAAAATGAAAAAAAAAGAATAGATATTATGGTAATTCAGGTATTTACTAACATGGGCTCAGCTCTGTTGCCTTCTTTCTCTTTGACTACCAGAAAAGGATGGCAAAAAACTTGTTCACATGAGGAAGGGGAGCATGACTAGAACCTAAGTTTTTTAGATATCAGTGTGTGCCTAGACCTAAGCCAAGGGATACAAAGGAAGTTGTTCAATTAAACTGAATGAACAACAACAAAATCACAAAGCAATGCAATAAGAAAACCAAAATCACATTCACTAGCTACACGAATGACTTTCAAAGGACAAGGTATTCAGAAAGACTTGGGGATGAGAGGGAAAACAAATCTTACCTCCAGGTCCTTTCTTTTTATTCTTCTTGGTTTTCTTTCTCTTTGAAAGTTCTGCAAATGCTTCAGCAGCTTTTTGAAGTTTGGTAACAAAATATTCAATGTCATCCAAAATATGGTTCAAAATTTGCTGTGGGAGAGGTGCAGATTAATGTCTCCATCTAACCTGCAACATAGCTGCATTATTTGTAATTTACAGCATCCTCACAGTGGTCTCCTATGCTCATCGTTCATTCAAGGAAACACTGCTTAGTCATCAAGTGTCTGATATTTTCAAATTCCTCACATTTCCACTTGCTCTATTTCAATAGTTGTGATCATTACAAGTTTTTAAAAGGTAAGTATTGAGATGATTACATTTTGTATTTAATTTAATTTGGAGTCACACACACTGTTTCTCCCATGTAGCACACGTAGATCTTGTTAAAACATAACTTTCCCAGAGATGCTATTGAGCTATTTTCTAATAGTTGTAATTTCATATTCTCTGATGACACAAAATATTAAAACTATTATTTGCTGACATGCAGGGTTAAACTGATCTGACATTCTTTGATCAATGTGAAGACTGCCTTTCAATGCACAAGAGTGCTGGAGCAGTGGAAAAAACCAAGTGGGGGAAAAGGGACATACCCCAGTTCAGGAAAACTCAAGTACTTGCTTAGGTCTATCATTATTCAAGGAAGAACATGGCAGCATGCTTACCTTTAAGCAGATGTTTAAGTTACACTGTTTTCAAAGGGATTTAAGCACATGGTTAAGTGCTATCCTGAATCGAGGTCTTAGTGCGCTCACCTCTCACACCTACAGTTCAAGTTCTCCTCAGGACAAAACTGAATCTCATCGTGCTGGTCTTAGTTTTGTGCCCCTTATAAGTCTATCACACAATTTGGCACACCTGGCTAACTCTCAAAAACTGAGACTTTCCTGTGAAAAAGGCCAGTCCTGTACATAAAGCAACCATCCAACATTTCAAGGACACTGAACAATACTGCACATGTACATATAGCTGAACTTACAACATCTCGGTCAATCTTGGCTGCCATTATCTCAGCTGTTTCTTCGTGCTCGTGGAACTGCCTGGGTTTTTCAACTACAGAGAGTGAGGAGGAGAGACAAGTAATAGAGATCAGAAACAAAGAACCAAAGACCTATGTATATAACCTTACATATAGAACCACGGTGGCAAGAGAGCAAGAAAGACTAAAATATTCTTTGCCTCTCAACCTTCTGAGGCCCAAATGTGGAACACAGAATAAAGCAATAAAACCCAAAACTGAAGGGGAAAAACATTTATGCGAGAAACATAAAACGGAATGAGATTCCTTCCTTTAGCATGAAATAACTCTTTTTACAACTTCGATTTCATGAATCCTTATTTCTGATGTAAATCACCTGCACCAGTTAAAAAGGAGGGGACCTCAAATTTGCATGGAGCACAGTTCACTTTACAATTAAGACAAGTGATGTTCATGAAAATGAGAAGTATGCTAATGTTTCCCCTGAAAAAGTTTTAATACCAGACTTAAAATAATCTATCTGAAACTACTGTATTGCACATCTTATTTTAAAAAAAAGAGAGAGAGAGAGAGAGAGAGAGATTTGAAAACAGCATAGGTTGGACCTCCTTGGTCCGGCGCCTTCAGGTCCTGGATGAGGAATTTTGTCAGACCAGGGGAGGTCACATCTGGCTGGTGCCCCTCTTACCACGCCCCCCCTGCTCCTAGGCCCCCAGCTCTGGACTAGCTGACAGCATCCTGGCTGGCTCCTCCGACACCACCGGTCCCACTCCCCTGACAGTCTCCTCACCCCATTTCCTGCTACACCGGGCAGCCCAGCTCCCTGAGTGCCAGGCTACTGGCTATGCTGGGCAGCCCTGCTGGGTTGTACCTAGTAGCCCAGATGGGACCATGGATGTTGCCTGACCAAGGAGTCCCGGTTAATAGAGGTTCAACCTGTGTGGAGAGATGAAAAATCTCTGTGGGAAGATTTTGTATTTCTAGAAAATGCAACAAACCAAACCAAAACAAACCAACCTCTAAAAACAAAAAACAAAAAGCCCCAAACCATACAACCACACAACGCAAAACCTTGACCTATTTAAGGTATTTGTTTGTTTCTTTGTTGTTGTTTTTTTTTTAATCCAGTGTCAATATTGTTCCCATTTCTTAAGGTTCTAACACTGTATTAGATAGGGCTTTAATTTTGCTTTTACCGAAAACAAAGAAAAAACTCAAAATACTGGTTTTGAGGGGGAAAAAAACACAGGTTCAAGCTGCCATTGAATGAGATAAGCAAGTCAAATATTCAAAATTTTATTAATTTATATTGCATTAGCATCTCAAAGGGCCAGTTTGGAACAAAGCCCCACTGTGTTCAGCATTGTAGAAATACATGATGTACCTAACTGAGCCTCCGCTCTGAAGAATTTACCATCTTAAGTTCTGCTCCTACAAACAGTTAAACATATGCTTAGCCTTATGCATTTGAGCAGGACCAATGAAATCAACTGACTGTCTTCACAAATTACGTTACTCATGCGAGTAGAATTGGAGTCCAAGTCAAATGACATGCATGGGAGGAGTGCAGACAAGGGTATGAAACTGACTAATCGTAAGTAGATAACATGTTGATTATCCTCATTTAGTCACTTTTAATTCATTGTTTTCTATTAGCAATTGCAGCAGAAGTAGCTCTTGAGGAGGAGGATGGGGATAAAGGGATATACAAGTTGAGACATGCAAGATATCATTGGAACAGGTATGATTTACTGACAGTGATTATCCCATTTATATGCATGTATCATTTTTGTATCTAAAGTGAGGAATAATGATTATACATCTGTACTACTAAAGTGTTTGCACCAGGGGAACGCCCACGGGACAAAATTCAGTCAGTCTGGCTGGCTAACTAGGGATGTCAATGGACCACTGGGAGAACAATAAGTCTTTGAAGATGCTAATCTCCCACCTTCCTTAAAAGCTTTGCTGGGATGCTACAAACCACCAGTGATTCATGCTGCTTTGACACTGCAGGGTCATGTGATTAAGACACCTGGTACTAGATAACACATTAGAATACAAGTATTTTTGGACTGGGAAGGAACCATTACTGGAAACAAAGGGTTCCTGCCACATATAAAACCTATTTAAGTCAGGGGAGGGTCAGAATCAGTGTTCCTTTTTTACCAAATCCCCACCCAGGATAACTGCTGTGAACATTTAAGAAACAAGGTGGTGAGGGAGATGGAGAGAAGAACTAAGCCCAGACTGGAAAAGGTGACTGGGATGTGAAAAAAAATACCTAGAGTTTTAAATTACAAGCAAGAGCAGTTTCCCTTCAAGAAATGCTGCAATTTACTTAAAACAACAGCTAGGGTGAGAAATTACTGCTTATAACCAGTTTCTTTAGCAATTTAAGCTTAGTGTTATCTGAAGAAGTGGGTTGTACCTTATGAAAGCTCAAGACACCATCCACATGTTTTGTTAGTTTTTAAGGTGCTGCTAAACTATTCATTGTTTAAGTTTTCCAGTTACAGACTACCCCACTGAAGCTTAGTTTACGTGCCTTTTATTTGTTTAGTAATCTGCTTTGATCTGTTTGCTATCCTTTATAATCATTTAAAATCTCTCTCTTGCAGTTAATAAACTTGTTTTTTGTTTTCCCTAAAACCAGTCTGTGGAATTCATAATTAGGGAGGAAAAAAGCGGTGCATATCTTCTTCCACATTGAGGCATGGAGCAATTTCATGAGCTTATGCTGTACAGCTCTTTCTGGAGTGCAAGACAATATAATTTTGGGTTTACACACCAGATGCGGTGTGGACTTGAGTGAAGGGCAATTTCATAGCTGAAGCCTTCCCATGCACTGCTGATTTCAGAGTCTTTCTGCAGCTGGATGTATCCCTACCTATTTGTGTGCACAAGGAGTCTTGAGGGGTCCTACCTCTGCAGGACAGTGTAAAGGAGCCCAAGCTGGTGGAACAAGTGGGCTCAGTGGTACCCCAATACATCAGATGGCACTCTGGAGAGGCAACAACCCATCACAGTGGCCTCAAGCTTTAATTCAAGGAGGGAATGCCATAAGAAAAGGGCAGAATGGGAAAAGGCTTGGGGACAGTTGTGTGAAAGTGACAAATTAGGCACAGTTGGCTGAGACAAGGGGAAATGCAGTGATAAGATAGTATTGTGCGTATGGGGATGGGCAGACAGAGTTAGTGATAAGATAGTATTGTGCGTATGGGGATGGGCAGACAGAGTTAGTGATCAAAAAAAGAAAATCTTAATTTTACAGGGAACCATTATGTTTCCTATTTTAAAAATCAATTTCATTAAAGGCTACAGCACTTGAATCTACTTAACTGTGGGGTTTCAGTTAAAACAATTTGGACTATATCAAGAAAAATAGAAAAAAATCAATAACTGTTAGGAACACAATTCAGTGAGAGTTCACTTTCCCAAAAACAAAACCACAAACACCTTTAAACAAAGAGAAATTCAAACAAAATAACCAATTAACCTTTGCTTGATGAAGCACATAATGCTGTGTGGTGGTATGTAAACATTTTCTGGCCATTATTGCTTTCTGTGGACATTTTAAAGGCTTTGTGCTGCACAGTTGCACACTCCATTAACAAATACTTTCATTCCATAAATAGACAATGGAATAAGACCCCTCATGAATAATGGATTCTTTTGCTTTTTTTATTTTACTTAGAAACCATTAAAGTATAAACTCCAAAAACTCAATTTACCCAAAATTATTCTTTAAAACACATTCTATTCTACTGAAAGTTGTTGCATTATTTCCAAATTAGCAATAATTTAATTTTTTTCCTCATAGAAATCATGTTTTCCCATGACAGTCAAAATCTGAAACCCCACATAGAAGATGGGAATCACATATATTCATTTTTCTACTTTGCTATAACACGCTTTTGCTTAGACCTGTAAAGAGGACAAGCCAAGTGTGCAATACCATTTGCTTCAAAATTAAGTGGAGTCCAACCCCAATCATCTTTTTATTATAGTGTTATCTGTGCAGTAAGTATGATGCACATCAATAAGGCCATACAGCAGCCAGACTTCAGTTAACTTTCATAGACAGTTCCTAGAATATCATGCTCAATTCTAGGTATTTCAATATCAAAGAAATTGATACAATTTTTAAAAAGCTCAGAAACAGAAAAATTTGGGTGGATAAAATCGCTCAGGTTCTGACAGCCAAATGCACTAGTCCATCAATAAGTCTCTGTAGGGAAGTGGCAGGTTGGGGCTTTTAAAATTAAGAGTAAACAAAACAGTAGAAGACACAGGAGAGTAAATAGCCCTGATCTTCCCCAGTAGGAATGTAACAGATGATCCAATTGGTCTTTTCTATTTTTAGCCTCAGTTACCATAATCTTCATAGAGCTTCTGTTTGTAATAATTGTTTTTATTTGTTGCCAACATACTGCCCAGAACACTGCCAACCACTCACCTACCAACACCCCCAGTTCCCAAAAATACTCACAGTCTCCTTGTTCAGCTGCCCAAGCAGACCATGCTGCCACTCGGCTTCTGACATCCACCTGTGTGACAGTACCTGGGGGAACAGGAGCTGGTGCTTTCGGAGGTGGAGGAATAGAGCTGTCAACTTTGGAAATCATCCTAAGGAAACAGAACAAATCAGAGCTGAAGCATTAAAAAAAAATCTCTCCTTTCTAATGTGTTATTGGAAAAGGCAGGTGGGCGTTTGGGAAATCTTTTTGTCAGACATAAAAAGTTAGCAGTACACAAGTCTGCAATTGTAAGAAAATTGAGCATACTTGAAAGGGTGATCCGTGATAAGCTCCCTGCCACTGCTAATTCTGTGCATATAGCAAACATGCACAAAGATTCCAACAAAGTTTCCTTTGGTCATATGGAAAAGCCTTATAGAATTTTAGAAAGATTTATCTTCTTTCTACATAAGCAATCAGGCTATATAATTCTGTAGCAGAGATTAATTTAATAGCTGGAACATATCAGGAGTCAGGTCACCACATGCAGAGAGGGGTAGCCTCAAGCCTTCATTGGAAGTAAGCTGACAAAAGGGAGCACCACAAATTCATTATCAAGCCGTTGATTTTCTAAGAAAGGCTGTCAACTTTCATAGACAGTTCCTAGAATATCATGTTCAATTCTGGGTATTTCATTATCAAAGAAATTGATAAAAAAATTTAAAAAGCTTATAAAAGGAAAAGTTGGGATGAATAAGTTCTCACAGCCAAATCCGCTAGCGCATCAATTTGTCTCTGTAGAGAAGTTGACAGCTTGGGGCATTTAAAATTAGAGTAAACAAAACAGTAGAAGACACAGAATAGCCTTGATCATCTTCAGTGAGGATGGAGCAGATAATCCAGTTGGTCTTTTCTATTTTAGCCTCAGTTATTATAATCTTCATTGTAATAGTTGTTTTTACTTGTTGGTGCCGCCTATTCCCAGCAATACTCACAGTCTCCTATTTCTTAAAGCTGAACTGATGATACCTAATGACTGAATTTGGAGGTGAGGAAAAAAAAACTATCATAGTCTGACTCTGCTGACTACAAATGCAGATTTGTTCCTCACAGTACATTTTCTAGCATTTTATCCCATACAATTGTAAATACCACAAACAATAGAGCTTCCCATCATTTTCCTTAGGACACTATTCAGTGGCCCGAGACACCTTACCATCACTCAGGTCTTCCTACCCACCATCATTAACCCTGTTTCTTCCCCCTCTCAATTCTCTCTCATTTCTTCTATTCCTACCCTTCAAACATTGGTAGATCTATGTCCCATTCTGTTTATCCCTAGATTAATATTAACTATTCAATCTCTCCAAAGTCAGAACCTCCAGGCTTTTTTTGGTTGTTCTCCATACTTCCTCCAATTTAGCTTGGGAATAACTTGGTCCCCAAACTGAGATCACGTCCATATTATTCTAGCACAGTTATGCTAGGATAGCCCCCTAATGCAGATGCACCTCAGGTCAGTGAGGGGTAACTTAGGCCAATAAGTGGGCTGAATGATGGTCATAACCAAGATGGTCTCCTGGGACAGGGTAGATTTGCTGACAGCGCTTGTGCACCTACAATTTGTGGGGTGTGCCGATTGAACCATAGCAGCACTTTGATTGGATACAGAGGGAACACACAAGTCTCACAGTGCTGTGTGCAGTGAGCATGCACCTCAACTCAAATGCCCTTGCTTTCTGTGCATGTAATGCCAGAATGAAAAAAAACTACATGGACGAAATCCAGCAGAATCTGGAAACCCTGCACAGGAGCAACAGTAAACAAAATGCCTCCTGGACCACACGTAGAACACTGAGGGACCACATACAGCCCTCGGGTGACAGGCTGCCCACCACTGGCGTACACCATCAAAAGCAATTTTTCTTCCTGAATGCCAGTACCACCTCTCCAAAGAACATTAGCAATGCTGAGAAGAGCACTTTTGTGTCTTATAGTGATGCCTGCAATGGCAGTTCTGTCATCACCGCTATGACGGTGAAGGGGTGCGATTTTTTTCTATCCAATATAGTTATGGCGGTGTACTCTTTAGGTGTGGACCAGGCGGAAAGCAGTATTTCTGGGGTAAATATGATTGTGGGACTATTATCTTCTTTCTCTATGATCTCATACCTCCTTGTATGATGTCATAATGCATGGCAAACTCTAATCTGCCGTACACTGTCAGCCTTTGCCCTCTTATAGCATTACAGCTTTCTGGGTTCCACCACACAGCATTGCAGTGCAGATAATTTTTCCCAGATGCATTGACTTGCATTTTCCCAAACTAAATCTCATTTTAATTTTCTGTCATTGTTTCAAACGTTTCCAAGTCATTTTGTATTAATAGTTTGTCCTCATACTTATTGGAAACTGTTCCTAATTTAAGCCATTGCCTTGCAAACACAAATGCAGCCATTTAACTTTAAGCAGATGAGTAAAGTTAAGAATGTGCATGTTTGTAAGATCGAAGCCATTATATATGTTAACTCCATGAGCATGCTGCTTAATCCCTCTACCAGATCATTAACTTGTGTCTATTTTCCCCATCTGTAAAATAGTTAAATTAACACTTTATTATCTTTGTACACTGTTTTGAGAACTACCAATGACAAATTTTAGATAAGCTAAGCATTTCTGGGAGAGATTTTCAAGATGCAAAAAGGAAAATAAGTACCAAACTCCCATTAATGCCTTTGAAAAACTCCTCTATTATTTCTAAACCCCCCCAATGCCTCACTTCTGTATTAGTCAGAGTTTAAAGCCAGCAGATGATCTAGTTTATCTCCTCTACAACACATGGGCTACCAACAAGCACAGAACATCTGTACACTAAACCTAACAACCTGAATTAGACCAAAGTATCACAGCTCAGAGGTTAAACTATAATATGCCACTGGGAGAGAACAGGAGGGACAGAAGTCCACCAGTATCTGAGGCCCCTGCAATGACCGGAAATAGATTAAGTGAGATATACCCAGATGATCCTGCTGATCCTGCTGAGCAACCTACATCCCATCCTGGAGAGGAGGGCATATCCCATCCTCCACCACCCCTCAAGGCCACTGCAAGTTTGACCCAGGGGAAAGATTCCCTTCTGGCCCTATATATGGCAATTAGTTCAGCCCTAAATCAGTTAAGGAAGAATCAGCCAGGAAAACACCTGAAAAAAACCTATGCTTAGTATTTACTCACAGCACCAGCCCATCCTATCCAGTGCCCTCTCTTCAGCTGTGGCCATCTCTGAGGCTTCCGAGCAAAGAACCAACCAACCAAAGAAAACCCAGAATATATTTGTAAAGAGGAATGGGACCTTTCCTGACCCCTGCTTGTGACCACTTGAAGCATGACATTTTAGGAACATCAGACATTAATTTTCTCTTAATTCAGGGCACGTTGATCCCCCAATCCTTAACACAGCAAAGCTGTTCTCATCCCTAGGGAAGTGGCAGCATTCTCTCAGCTGAACACAGCTCAAAGTATAACACTGGAGTGGGGGAGAGTTACAATTAGAGTTTGTAAATTTAGAGAGTGGGAGAGATAAATAAATCAAGCTGTTGCTCCTGACAGCGGGTGTATACTATCCAGAAGATTACCACAAGATAGAAAAGAATAGTATAGCTGGGAAGAAGAGAATGGGAAGGGAAAAAAAAGGATGATTTTTAATTACTACTCGACTGTTTCTGATGCTACCTGAAAGTTTTTTACCTGAGTGTATCAAGCCTCTTCTTTTGCTTCCCCCCTTTGCTGTCGCCGATTGCACTTTCAATATCTTCATGAATAAGGCTAGCCTGCAGTGACAGAAACAGATGTTACCTGGCTGTCAAATACTTGAAGTGTTAACTACGCTAAATAGATAAGATGCCAGCACCTTCTGGTGGCTACGAGTCTGTCTCAGCACAAATAATTTGATGTCTCGAAGAAGAGAGGGGGAGAACACACTGTACGTAGAAAAGATTTAATTGCTTAATGATAAAGCAATAGATGGAAAGGAAAAACGTAATAAGAACAGGTAGTTAGCATTCTAACTATTTTAACACCATCTTTGTATTCGTGAATATTACTCACACACCCCTTGCTGATATGCAAGCCTAAACCTAATAGTTAAGCCTTGAACTTTACCCTCCCACAATGAACTCTTTAGGAAAGAGTTATATAGGTGTGCACTCCACTAAGGTTTCAAATGTCTAAGACATCATTACCCTATAATAAAAAAAATACTACCATGTGTTTATTATCATATTAAGAAAATGTACTATTATAAATATATTAATGTTAAAGTACCTTTAACAGAAGAAATGAACAAAGTACATTGTGCGAGGCAGTAGCATGATTTTCCTCTTATTGTCAAATCACAAAGTTACAAAATGTAAGCAATCTGTAATGGGTCCCTATTATTATCTTACCTTAACTTCATCACATTGGAAAAGATGAAGATCTGGCTTGTTTTGGGCTGGTTCTTTGCATACCAGTGCAAGAATAGAATCATAATTGCATGCATTCATCACAGCTTGGCAATGCTGAATTGTGCTCAAAGGAAAATTCTCCAGTTCATTCTGCAGGGAGGGGGGAAATATTTTACATTTCTGGTTACCAAAAATTCAGAGTTTTGAACTCTGAAATACTGATAGTCCCATTCAAACAATAAAAATTATAAAGCAGTAATTAATATAAAAACCATTTTTCTACTGATTCCTTTCTTCTTTCTTTTTGAACATGAGAATGCCATTTACGGACCCCACCTTTGATTCTAAGTCCACCAGACTGACAGCTTTGTCATCCACTTGAAGAATCATATCTTGAGTCCACACTTTGCCCTTGGCATCCAGCAATTTCAGCTTTCTTATTCCATCATCTACTGTTATCATAGCCTCTTTCCGATCCAAAACAAAAGTGGTCAAGTGCTGATGATTGATACATGCATTAAAAAAAAGCACACACATTAAAAGTCTTTTTCCAGGAATAACTGTTGGTAATATTTACACTGTAGAAAAATGGGTGATAAGCAATACATTTACAGAGTTGTGCCTTTATGCATGACACTTCCCATTGATAACAAGTTATGATTTTTATTCCATAAAGTCATTTAAGGAAATCATCTGGCTATTATAACCAACAATGTATCATCCTCTATCATTTTGTTATCAGTTACACTACCTTGGATATTTTGACATTCTTCAGGCATCACAATCATGATTAAAAAAAAATACCCGTGGAATATTAATTTACTGTGCATGATAAGTAGCAGCCTAGCATCATTGGCAAGTGAAAGATACATAGCAGCACAATAGGAATCTGGCCTACTCTCTGTTAATTTGCCTCAAGCCTGATCTGAAGGGTCCTCATGTGTCTGCGAAAGCTGCGAGTAGCATGCTCATGGCAATGATGTTTGTTCATTTGTTTCTCATGAGATATACATTCTAGAAAGACTGATCAGACATTTCATATAGACCAGAAAACACATAAGATAGCAGTTACTTTTCTTACTACCAACCTGACACATGCTTTATTTTTAACCAATGGCCTCCAGATAAAATTTTACCTCATTGCCATAAATCATATCAGATCTAGCTTTGCATTTTTATCCAATAACTTGAATTTCAACTCAGTCTCAATTATCTATTTAATATTAATAATTATAATTCATATAAATATAATAAGTAAATATATTATTTATTGTATATATATTTATTTATATATGTGCGACTAAATATAATCATTCATTTATTCTATGAACATGAATAAGATTGCATATCTTTTACATTATTTCCATTTTTAAAAAGTGTTGTGTGTGTTTGTATCAGATACACAGAATGGTATACCTATTAACTGTGTAAGCAAGGCAACGAGTAGGTCATATGATCACATACTATGAACACAGAAATGAAAGGGAATTTAAAACAAATAAAAACCAAAATGAAATTTAGTAATGAGATTGTACAGTAAACTTCCGATAATCCAGCACCTTTAGGACCCAGGGGGTGCCGGATTATCAGATATGCTGGACTATCAGAAGGGGGGGCTATGAGGGGTCTGGAGTGGGATGGGAGGGGATGCCACCCCAGACTCCTCATAGCCCTCCCTTATGATAGTCCGGCTCTGCCCCAGGCGTCCCTGATTCAGCTGCTGCTGGTCAGTTTCAGCAGCAGCTGAATCGGGGATGCCTGCAATAGAGCAGCTGGGGTGCTGCCGGGTTGGTCCCGCAGCGCTGAGGGGCGGCGCTACGGCACCAACCCAGCAGCACTCCAGCTGCTCTTGGGGACGCCTGGGACAGAGCAGCTGGGGTACTGCCCGGTTGGTCCCGTAGCGCTGCCCCTCGGGGCTGCGGGACCAACCCGGCAGCACCCCAGCTGCTCTTGGGGATGCCTGGGGCAGAGCAGCTGGAGTGCTGCCGGGTTGGTCCCGCAGCGCCAAAGGATGGGGTTGCGGGACGAACCCGGCAGCACTCCAGCTGCTCTGCCCCATGCGTCCCCAAGAGCAGCTGGGGTGCTGCCGGTTTGGTCCCGCAGCCCCGAGGGGCAGCGCTACGAGACCAACCCAGCAGCATCCCAGCTGCTCTGCTCCCGGATTCCCCTGGTCAGTTTCAGCAGCAGCTGAATGGGGAAAGCATGTCCGGCTGCCCCAGCACTTCCGGGTTCCTGATGGTGCCGGACCATCAGGAGTCCCGGAGCATTGGATGCCGGACTAATGGAGTTTTACTGTATATTGATTATTCACCTATCCAATATACAGGCAGTTACCCTTATGCCAACAGAGTACCAACACCTAACTTTAAATTTTTTAAGTTGGTAAAAAAATCATACAGACTAAAAAGCAATACAAGAATTTCCTTGCAAGCAGATCGTGAAGCAACAGAATGTAAGATGATGCTTAGAACCATCAAGTATGTAACAACTTATACAAGTTCTGAATTTAAAGCTGAACAATAAGGAATTGTGAATTTATGGCATTTGGCAGGACCTAATTTAGTCCTACAATAGTGGTGCTTGGTTGGACAACAGAATGTCTACTGTCACATCAGAATAAGGCTATAATATGTTGTTTTATATTTTAGATCATCTTAAGATGACTAAGAGTCACAAAATAGGTCAGCATCCAGGACTTGCTTCCCTGCAGAATTCAAATGGATCTACTCCTGGAATAGAACTTGACAGCAATTCTGCATAGCAATTAGGACAGAAAACAAGAAAAGTTCTGCATTTCAAACTAGGGGGAATTTGATAGGTAAAACATAAATAACTATACCAGAATGTAGCCAGGACCTGAAGTTCAGACCCCTTGCTCTTGTGAATAGTGGTCTGAGCTCTCTGATGATATTTTAACAAAGCCTCAGTTTCCAATATCATCCAACACAGAGCCTCAGTAACACAGAGCATCTCAACACTATGCCTGAGGACTAGAAGGCAACAGACTCAAGGAAAAAAAGCGCATCACCAATCAAATTATCATCATCATTTCCTGAGGCACCTAGATTTTGCACACACATGTCCCTTCCCCTGGCTAAACAGTAAAGCAATCCTGCTTTGCTCATAAAATGTGACACAATTGCAGCTCATTGTGGTCTAGCTGCAGGATCCAAAACATAATCAAATGTATACTAAAAGTGACATTTGCCTGACGAAACATTTTTGATGATATACGTGTCTTTAAACACATATTCACTGCTTGGGAAAACAAATCATTCTATATTATATAGAACTGTACTTGAAAGAATATACTTTGAGTTTTGCCCTACAAATTGTGTCAGGGCATTTGCTATTTTCTTCGAAATCTGCCTTACCTCCACATGGTACTGTGAAGTTTCAGATATGCTGCTGACACTGTCCCGTGCATAATTCTTTCTTTGCTCTAAAAAATAAAAATCAAGAGATTAATTATTCACTTGCTTCCATGTTGTGCTGAAGCTTATAGGTACCCAGAATATCTTACACAAACGCAGAAGAACAAAAGCTGTTCCTTATCATACTCAAAAGGAAAAGCTTTCACTTCGTTGTAGCTCTGAGCACATTTCATAGCCACGTAAACAATACCATGAAAAGAGTCAGCAGGAGGCACACAAAAAGCTAGATTCAACACAACTCAGAATACAACAGGTTATTGGCATTTTAAGTATAGATTGAAAATAATATAGTATGAAGTTTGAATAGTAAAATCACTGACTTCCCACTAACATAGCTAACAATATTGCCTTGGGGCTTTTTGTATATGCATTAATGTATTCTGAAACCAAGTGTGCCTTATATATAACCATACCTAAAAAGCCCCAGGAATTAGCAAATAAAAAACAAATCAATATCTTAAATATTAGTGCATGAAACTAATTTTGAAATTATTTTAAAAACAAATAAATCTGATTTGCCTTTTTCTTTCTTCCTAAACATTCAAAATAAAGGAATTACCGGTGTAGAAATAGGCTGAGAAAGGAAAAATGCAGAAGATGCAATACAGAACTGCCACGCTGAATTATTCTAAGAAAGAACTTAAATTCTTCTGACGGTTACATAATACTGCAAAATCAGAAATATTATCTTGGGTCTATTTTATGCCACTGGAGAAAAATAATACATATTACAATGTCATGATCACAGAAGAAAACGTCAAATCTTAATTTCATACAAAAATATTCACAGTGTAATAATATTTGGAACCTTTACGGAATCACGGAAGGGCCTATTCTTGCTTTCCTTTTTCAGGCAAAGTTCCAAGTCAAGTCAACAGGAGACCTGGCAGGTTGAGGTTTGCAGGAACTAGCTTTTCAGTATTTTGGGTTTGTTTGTTTTTTTAATTAATAATCAACTTTTCTGCTTTAAGATAAATGAGCATGTTGATAATAAACTGGGTTTCAAGACAACAAAATGACACATACACTGTATGTCAATTTCATCATAGTGCATTTGTGGAAAATAAAGAATGCATTATGTTAAAAGACTCTAAGAGCCAGCTCTATCAAACCAACTACTTCAACACAATAAAATGAAGGCAGATTTGAACTGAATAGGTATTTAAGATGTCAAGGTCTGTAAACTGCATAGATCTTTTTTTTGGGGGGAGGGCGCTGTATAAAGCAGAAGGCAGCCCTTCTGGCAATGATATACTGAGGCCCTGCACAAACTGTATTTCTTTGCACAGATACGTCAGGTTCTAGGGCTGTTAGATATCAGGTAACTGAATAGTCATAAGTGCATGAAATCTTTGCAGTTTCACAACTGTAACTGGGGGGTGGGGCCAGTAGTCAGTGCGCTCCCAGCCCCACTCCCGGGTAGCCCCGGGGCACCCCACACTGCTGCCTCTAGTACAGAGGAAACAGCGCAGGATTGCATAGGGAGCTGGTCAGCAAGGAGAGCCAGTTTAAAAAACAGCTTCCCATATGGACCATCTGCTTGATGCCCTGCTGCCTCAGTTACAGAGGCAGCAGCATGGTGTGGCAGCAGCTCCTGTCCACAGGGGGTGCATTGGGGGTCCAAGCTTCCCATGGAAGTGTCTGTCCATGTGGAGCTCAGACCCCCTGCAGATGGGGGTGCTACCGTAAAGAAGCCTCTGCTCATGGTGGATCCAGGCTCCAGGAAATGCAGCCCCTTTGTAGCAGCCCCTGTCCACAGGGGATCCAAGCTCCTCACAGACAAGAGGCTGTTACTCATTTCCTGGAGCAGCCTCTGTGGCTGCAGACAAAGGCTACTTCACGGCAGCCTTCCCTGCCCACGCACCCCTGCTTCTGTTGCCTTTAATAGAGGCAGCAGCAGGAAGGCCCAGCAGCACAGTGGAGCTGGTGCTGGAGGGAACCAGCTTTTAAGCTGGTTCCCGCTTCTTGCCCCCTTGCTGGGGAGGAGGGAGGGGGATGTGAGTAGTTGACAAGATTAACCAATAAGCCTAAGCTTATCATCTAGTCGACTACTCCTTGACATCCCTAGTCAGGCCAGCCAAGAGGGGGTGGGGTGGGGGGGTTAATAACAGACGATCTCGATGCTGTTAAAAGCAATGTACCCTCAACTCCCATAGTTTCAGTGGGCAATTACTTAGCAGATGATATGTGGCTGGAGGTACAGGCTCATAGTTTCATTATGTCTGTGCATCTCATCGAAGACAGTTACATAACACCTTGATAGCCTGTTGTCTTTCTTCCCAGAAGGCCAGTGTTGCTTACTTTAATAAAGCTACCCATGGGCAATTAACTTACTGCAGTTATTCAGTTTGCTTTAGTGAGATTAGTCTGCTGTACAATCAACCAAATACCAGACTACTATGGATTACCAGAAGATACATTTAGGATGGGGGCACAAGGGCATACTCTATAAAAATCCCCATGATCTGCTCTAATTTTATTACGTAGTAACACCAATACAAATGTCCTTGACATTTAATACTTTAGTTTAATTGTTACTAATATTTTTGCTTTTGCAGCATATTATTTTCAGAAATGTTAAAAACCACACACATGCACCCCACAACACACTTAATAAACCATTTCTATTTCATTTGCTACCTTTGTTTTTTTGTTTGGATGATGATCTGAAGAAATAAAGTCCATCTGTTCCTAACAAAACAAGGGAATTAAAAAAGCAATGTCTGGTTTAACCCAACAGCTATAATTATTTCCATCCCAAAGGTGGCAGAGCAAAAGTCTTAACTTACTAGCTGTAAATGAATAATTGGATGTTGTGCAACAAGAAAGAAGACATGTAGAAAGAAAAAACCCCTACTATGTTCTGATTTACTGAAAGCTTGACCCATAAGGCTTTTTCAAACAGAAGGTTAAATAGATTATTGGTTTTGCTTTTACCAAATTAACCCGGGATAAGAAATTTTATATCTGCTGTAAGGGCTGTAAACCTCATCAATATTAAAATATACATTTCTGTTATACCTATAAATGAAAGAAATTATGACTTGCATGGTGGTTATGCTGCATCTCATTTAAGTTTATCCATGCCAACATGCAACTCTTCCAAAAGGTGGCCTATAACTTGTAGTGTCCACAACTGCTAAACACTTTAGTCTGAGTGCAAAGACAGCAGCTCCAAAAGTTTATCCAAAAGCAGCTCCATCCAACAGAAGAGGACAGCACTCCCAGTTGATGAGTTGCCATGTGAAATGTTTTCACCCACATAATCATTTATGTTGTTACTTCCTTACTTCCTTATATATATATATAAATAAATAAAAGGAAGTAACTGGTAGGAGCGCACACACACATGCAGAAAAGAGCTACCCCTCCCCCCAAAAAGACAAAGCTTCTGATAAAAATCAGAGAATTGTGAACAATGCTCACAAATACTATATTCATCACTCAACTATCCCCCTCCCATTACAGATCCAGTAGAGTTTGCTCCCCATTTTTTAGATATCTCCATAGGTTTGATGTTTGGCAGTGATTAACAGTGCTCTTTACTTCAATTATGAGGGGGCATTCTGAATTGCAATTATGAGGGGGCATATATTCTGGATTGGTGCTATTGTGCCTCTCAGGGTCCAGCTTCCAGCATAAATTAGCATTAGTCAGCAAAATAACTCTTCCCCTCTTGCAGGGACCTCAACTCCGAGAGCCTGTCACAACACTGCACTCCTTTGGCACCTGTCCTTCTAACTTCCATGTTATCATAGAATCAAGGGCTGTAAGAGACCTCAGGAGGTCATCGAGTTCAACCCCCTGCTCAAAGCAAGACCAAAACTAACTAAATCATCCCATCCGGGGCTTTGTCAAGCCGGGACTTAAAAACCTCTAGGGATGGAGATTCTACTACCTCCCTAGGTAACCCATTCCAGTGCTTCACCACCCTTCTATTGAAATAGTTTTTCCTAATATCCAACCTAGACCTCCACCACTGGAACTTGTAACCATTTGCTCATTCTGTCACCACTGAGAACAGCCTCTCTCCATCCTCTTTGGAACATCCCTGCCCCCTTTCAGATAGCTGAAGGCTGCTCTCAAATCCCCTCTCACTATTCTATACTTATCAACTATTGTCAGACTTCTGCACACAGAAAAGACTCTCTTTTGTATTTCCTTCACAGGTGGAAAAGTTACTCGTGTTTTTTTCTGGACATCAGAAGTTCCTCTTGCTCCAAAATTTTAAATCTTTTATGAAGGAAATTTTAAAAAAATAGTTCTAAGTTGATCAAAATACTTTGTTTCAACACTCCTGTTATGATGGTAATCTGTTAGTTTGCACTGTATTATATAAATTCATTTCAAAACAACTCTCCAACCCCAAATGTCTAATTCCAAAAATGTCAAATTAGGATGTTTAGACACTGTTGGAACTTGCTCTCCCGATTTTCTTTCTAAAAAAAAAATCCAGTGAAACTGACCCAATTTCACAAAATATTTTGAGTTCAAAAGAATTATGGATTTTGACAGAATGTGGTTCCGTCAAGATTCCTCCAGGTAGATCCATTTAAAAAACTGATTTAAAAAACATGCTCTTATTTTTGAAAATATTGGCCCAAATCTGCCCTTAACCAAAATCAAAGTAATAAATAATGTACAGGCAGTCCCCGACTTACGTCGGATCTGCACTTGCGAACGGGGCTTTCTCGCCCCGGAGGTCGGGGCGAGAAAGCCCCGTTCGTAAGCTGCTCCGGTGCCCCTGGTCTGCTGGAGACCATCTCCAGCAGACCAGGGGCACCGGGCGGGTTCCCGCGCTTCTGAGGCTTTGCCAGAGCAAAGCCTCAGAGGCGCGGGGAACCGCCGCTGCTGCCGCTTCAGTCTGGGTGCCTGTGGTCTGCTGGGGACGGTCCCCAGCAGACCACAGGCACCCGGACTGAAGCCGCAGCCGCGGGGGGGTCCTGCGCCTGGTCTAGCTGCGCTCCCCCCCCCCCCCCCCCCAGGACCGTCCCCAGCAGACCACAGGCACCGGGACTGAAGCTGCAGCCGCGGCGGGGTCCCTCGCCTCTGAGGCTTTGCCAGAGCAAAGCCTCAGAGGCGCAGCACCCCGCTGCCGCTGCGGCTCTGCTCCCCGTGTCCCTGGTCTGCTGGGGGGGGGCGCAGCTAGTGTGCTCCCCCCCCCCCCCCAGCAGACCAGGCTTTTGTTTTGGACTCTGGGGCAGAGCACTGGGCACTACTGGACCAACCCGGCAGCACCCCAGCTGCTCTGCCCCAGGTCCTGATTCAGCCGCTGCTGGTCAGTTTCAGCAGCGGCTGAATCAGGACGCCTGGGGCAGAGCAGATGGGGTGCTGCTGGGTTGGTCCAGTAGCACCGAGGAGTGGCGCTACTGGAGCAACCCAGCAGCACCCCAGCTGCTCTGCCCCAGGCGTCCCCAAGTCAGCTTCTGCTGAAACTGACCAGCGCTGACTACAGGAAGCCCCAGGCAGAGTTGCTCTGCCCCGGGCTTCCTGGAATCAGCTGCTGATCAGTTTCAGCAGCAGCTGACTTGGGGACGCCTGGGGTTCTTAAGTTGATTCTGTATGTAAGTCAGAACTGGCGGTCAGTTTCAGCAGTGTCTGAATCTGGACGCCAGTTCCGACTTACATACAGATTCAACTTAAGAACAAACCTACAGTCCCTATCTTGTACGTAACCCGGGGACTGCCTGTATATCCCATTTATTTTTAAAAAGCAAAACTTTCATTTGTGAGTGTTAGGGGTTAATTTTTCATTTTTTCACTGTTTTTCCTACAGTAATCCCCAGATAGGATTACTGCATCATTCTCTTCATAAAACTGCTCTTGAGGCCAATAACACTACATGATGTAAAAATACATTTCCTGCTTTGCAAGATGTATCAATTTTATTCTGTTTGATTAATACAAATCCTCTCTCCCATTTCATTAAGTCTACCATAAATTTCTTGGCTTTCAAATTAAATGTTTGAATGTTTCTTTAAGTGTTTTTTTAATCAAATAAATATTTAACAGAGTAAAAAGTATTTATAAAACATCCTTAATGCTGTTACGGAAGGACAGGAAATGTGGTATAATTAAAATAATTTTCTATCTGTGTCCTCTCTCACCCACCACACATGTGTACTGACAAATATCAGCTAATGAAAAAGAATAAGGAAAGCAATATCTAACTAAGAAATGTGGTTTGGTGAGAGTAAATATTGATATGTTTTTAATACTAACATTCTGCTGCAATAAGGTTAAAATTAATCTCCGTATAGAGGGAATGCACATAGATTGTGCAAGAGTGAAGTTCCATTTTTGTGACCAAAAATAGGTCTTAAAATAGCACATTCACTTTGTGAAAGTACATCTGCACAACAGTGTTATTTCAGAATAACTGGCATTATTCCAAAATAACAAAGCCAGTCCCCGAGTTGTGAACGGTCGACTTACGACCATTCGCAGTTATGACCAAAACTGTCGTAAATGGCGGACCCCGAGTTACGAATGCAATCTGCGCTTATGAACAGCACGGCCACATGTAACTCAATGGGGTCCGACTTACGAACAAACCGAGTTACGACCAATTTCTTGAGCTGGAGGACTTTTTACTCTGACTCCTGTAACCTTCATTTTATGAGGAGTAAGGGAAGTCAGAGGAAGAGTGCTCCTTCTTGGATTTTCTGCTGTGCCAACAGCGCCATAAGCTAAAATAAGCTATTTTGACTTAAGCTATGCAATTTATGTAGCTCAAGTTACGTAGCTTATTTTGGCTTTAGCCCTGCTCTGTAGACATGCCGTGATAGTCCTCCAGATAAAAGTCAATTTCAATCTAAATTTTCTAATATAAAGCATGTGAATACCTCATACTGTTCTATCTGCTTTTCTGCTTCTGATTTGGCTAATAGCACTTCCAGATACTTGGTTAAACGTTGTATAAAACACAGTAGAGTCTTAAATTTTTTGGCTTGTTTCTAAAAACACACTTTTGGAAACTCTTACAGCAGCTCCAAAAGACTGCCCATCACTTTTATTTGGTTCAAACCGTCCTGTTTTTCTGTCTAACACTAAATACTTATGATTCCCCGATGGGGGAATCATAATGGAATGGAACAGAATGGAAATCATACAGGAATGGAATTCAAATGCTGAAATTAAAGTGTCTAATTAATATTCACTAGTATAATTTTGACAGCCAGGAGGGCCAACAGACTTGCTGGGGACCAAGCTCCTCACTCCTGGAAGTGGTGGGGCCTCAGGTAAAATAGGTGCTGGCCACCCAACAACTCTTCAACCACCCTGAGAGCTAGGCAGCATTCTAGGGCTCTAGACACTGCCACTACTGCAGGGGGCTGGGGCCACTGCCGCCCCCTCACCTCCAGGCTCCCCATAGGGTCTGCCGACAGCCATACATCAACACAGAAGCATTTGCCTGCCTATTGAAAAATAGTTAAATAAGAATATTTGTCATTGTGATTCTTGAGAATGAACTATGGAAGTTGTTGATTTAATGAAAGTTAGCATTTTTCCCTTTATGCTTTCACCCTCCATTTTAATCACCCTGTTTTCCCAGGTCCATCTCATCAGATCCCTCCATGCATGAAGAGAATTATTAAGGCTCTGCACCAGGCACAGCCAGATAGAATTAATATAAGTGTCAAAACCATTGAGTTTATTCTATTTAAGCAGAATTTTTTTTAAATCACATTTATAGTCCAAACACTAAGCTTGTAGAAATACAGTTTTGCACCAGTACCACAGGTAATTTAAACTGTTGAAATGCCTAAACCAATAGATACCTACAATATTTCTTTTTCTGATAGTAAGGGAAAGGAAAAAATCCACAGATTTAAGTCAAACCATTAATTATGCTCCACAGCTGAAGAAATCTTCTCAAAAAGAATTATAACAGCACAGATCTAAAAATCAAATGATGTGGCAAGGCAGAAAAATTAACTCTAATAAAATTTTTGTACCACTTTACGCAGCGTGGGCTCTGAATGTCTAGGAGATTCATTATTCTAGTGTAGGCAGATGCTTACACTACATTCACCACCATAGTCCCAGAGTGCTTACTGTAAGAGAAAAACAGAAACCCAGGAGTGGATGGGAAAAACGGAACGGCTTTATTGCCCACACATGTTTACCCCAGACATTCAACACAACATCCGAGTGGCCACAGATTAGCAACAATTACACCCTTTTATCTATTTTAGTATGTTAATTTACACATCTATCACTACTTTCCCTAAAACCTTATTTAGTAATGTTAACTCCTATACAATGAATATTAATAAGTAGGTGATGAATACCATGATACCCGTCCATTTGTTGTTTACGGGTTTTTAGTTGAATCAGCATTACATGCTATCTTAATCAGCAGCTTATAGGGAGGGGGAAAGAGCTTCCACCCTGAAAATGTTTTCACAGACAAGTGCAAAGACAAAACAAGACACTGTTCAGTACAACCATCTTCCAAGGCTGCCAGGACAAAGGGGAAAAATATGTTTAAAGGGCAATGGCAATGCCTATTCTTGCTAGACCCCCTTATCCATTGATGTATAGTCATCTCAGATCTTTACATATCCCAACACCTACCTGAATTCCTGTCTGCTACTATCTTCTCAAATACCCATTAGAACACTGGTTAAGACAGGTTTGTACTTCTTCCTGTGATGCAGACTTATTTACAGTTATCTATGCCTTTGGAAACTCTATTATTGTTGTCAGTTCTCTGGAATTTCCTGTGATTTTTTGCTCCAGTTGCAGACAGTCTTGTGATGATGAGAAAAGGTGCAGCCTTCATATTATTTTGGGGAAGCAAAGAGAGAGGGAAAGATTTTTCTACACTATGGCTTGTAACTCAGCAGAAGGCACATAACTTCAAGCCCAAAGACTCAGACTTCTAGACCTAGCTCACTCACTGACTGCTGTTAATACTTTTGTGCCCTTCACAACACTTACTATGAACCAAAAAGTTTCATAGTTTAAGGGATAATTATCATATATCAGTTTCACAGCTAAGACAAGCAAGAGTTTTCACAAGATCCCTTCAGGTGGAGCTGTGAATACTACTCAGATCTCTAATATTACCACCACATGTCAACCACTTTGCCATGCAGTCTTTCAGAAGGAACTTGAAAAAATTAGATGCTTGTGCCACTCACATTGTGTGGCTCTGTGTCACCCTCTAGTGGCTAGACTACACATAGAGATGATGATAATTCAGCTATTGCTTTCATACTAAGATACATAATGTTCTTGAGCTCAGGTGGTAAAGGTTCATATTTTTACCTATATAGGTCCCTGGCTCCATTCCAACAGAGAAATCCAACAAGAATGACGTTACATTTGGCTAGGCTTTCTGTAACCCTAAGGAAATGCATCTGACGTGCATCTGACGAAGTGGGTCTTTGCCCACGAAAGCTTATGCTCCTACACTTCAGTTAGTCTATAAGGTGCCACCGGACTCCTCGTCGCTTCCTAAGGAAATGTTTAGCTTACAGAGCCAGAAACAGAGCCGTAGCGGGGTTTGGTCCCAGCCTGAGCCAGGACTGAGCCAGCTGCCTTCCGCTATTGACTAATCGAGTAGTCGATAAAAATTCTATTAAAATAACTGCATTTTAACACCCCTAATCCTGACTTCCTCCCAGGATTAGAGAACAGCAGAACCAAGCTGGGTTCAATGTCTACAGCTGACATTGAAGAGCTCTGTGTAGCAATAGAAGGATGGATTCAAACACTCCTGATGACCCATGTAAGGATGAAAAAAAGAAGTATGGATAAAAATTAACAAAGTCCTCTGGAACGACTGATGAGGTGTAACTGGCGAACTCTAATGATCACTGGTGAGGCCTCAGAGGGAGTACTGTGTCGATTTCTGGGGGTTATATCTTAAGAAAGAGGGAATAATTGGAAAGAGTCCAGCAAAGAGAAACAAAAAAAATGGTATTACAAACCCAACCTCTAAGGAAAGGTTAAAAAACTTCAGCATGTTTACTCATAAGAAAAGTATATTCAGAAGGGACCTGAAGCAAATCTTCAGATATATGAAGGACTGTTATAGAGGACAGTGATCAACTGGTCTCCTACTCCACTGAAAGAAGGACAAGAAATAATGGACATAATGTGCAGCAAAGGAGATTTAAGTTAGATATTAGGAAAGTCTACCAGAGTAGTTAAGTTCTGCAATAGGTTTCCAAGGGAGTTTGTGGACTCCCATACCTGAAGGTATAAGAACAGATTAGACAGACATCTGTCAAAGGTGGCCTAGGTTTTCTTGATCTGGCCTCAGTGCAAGAGACTGGACTCGTGAGCTCTCAACATCCCTTCCAGCTTTAATGTTCTATAACACTATGTTGTGCTAGTATTTGTTCTACTATTGTATTTTCATGACTTGTATTTGATTAATGGCAGCTGTCTCTTTAAGAACAGGGTGTGGCAAACTACCTGATTCTCAAAGCGGTGAAGAGGAGGTGGTGTCTACATAATCTCCAAAAAGATCAGAACTGCATTCAAGATCAAGCCTCATTCTCAAAGGTGTAACTTATGTGGGACTTTACCCCGATGGTGGTACTGATAATGGAAGGTATGTTTTCTTTTAAAGGATGTGTCAGTTTGGTTAATTATGGCTTAATGTACATAAAAAATAAATTATTCATGTATTAAACAAAACCCAGTACAGGTATAAATATTAAGCATTGTACAGTGACACCTTTTTTATCCAGCACTCTGTTAACCAGAAAACTTTGTTAACCAGCATTGTCCCCAGACACAATACTATCACATCTTCAGGTGCACAGACCTGGCTTGGTTTACCATGATTGGTTTAATTTTTTATTTAAGAAGTACTAATCATCTTTAACTCAAAATAGAAATGTGAGACCAACTGCTTCACACTACAAAACTACCAATGTTAAAAACCTGAGTTTTACTATTATTGTCCATTGTTTTTTCCTAGGTTGACGGGACCCTCAGATAACCGGAATTTTTAGATAACCGAACACCCTAATCCCCAAGCATGCCGGATAACACAGGTTTTACTGTATATATCTATACCATGCCTAGCTCTAACAGATGCCTGGACCTGGTTGTGACTTCTTGAAGCTTATTACTACAGGATACATTTTAAAAGCCTTCCAAGTCTTTGCTTTGCATTAAGCACCGAAAAATATGAAAATTCACAAGCAATTTGATCCCTACCCCTGAAGCATCAGCACAATTTATTATGACAGTTCTTTAAGTATAAAACACATGATTTACTTAGGTGTCCTAAAGAAAAATAGAAATTTCAGACTTTGAAAGAAAGTATGTTTCCTTATGAGGCACACAATTTATCATGTACCATCAACTGAATTTTGCAAGAGAATGTCATTTTTTGTCATCACTCACTAGCAAATACCCAGTGCGTCATCACTCCTGGCTCCAATCTCCGTATTTCCGTAACATCCAGTCACAAGCAGTTCCTCAGAAGACAGATGGAGAAGATAACTTTAGAATAATAGATTAAGAGATCAGCAGAAAAGATTAAGGGGTCAAAGTTCATTTCAGAGGCAAAGGTCAGAAATATTAAAGATATATAGGCCATTTTTTCTCTGAGTTACCTGACAGCTCATTTTGAAGAAGAAAATATACACCAGAGGCAGCTCTTTAGAGCAGTGTTTCTCAAACTGTGCTCAACGGAGCCCCTGGGCTCCGCGAGACATCTCCAGGGGCTCTGCGAGGTTGACAAACTGGAAACATCGATAGGTACAACACACACAATCAGTGGACCGCAGGGGCTCCACATAAGTACAACACATACAATCAGTGGACCGCTGGGGCTCCGCATAAATTTTTACACATGTAAAGGGCTCCGGAGAACCGCTGCTTTAGAGAAATGGAAGGTCCAGACAGTAAAGGAGTTGAAAATGAAGAGGTCACTGACACAGAAAAGGCCACGGCAGTAGTAAATCAGAAGTCATGTAAATGTGAGTGATAGTGAATAAGTGTTCACATCACAAATTCCCTTCAATTGGAACAAAGTTGTTCATGGTCTCAGATGAAAGACAAAGAAAAGACTGAACAGTCTACTCTACAGCCCTCTACAGGTAGGTCTTCACTGCAAGTTAATCTAAGCTTGTACCTGAGTTTTAGCCCAATTTAGTAAATCCCTACTATCCACACTTGCAAAACTTCTGACACAGCTTGGAGGTATTTAAGCCCAGACTAATTGACAAGGCTGGGAATATACATTAGGTTTAACTCTGGCTGGTACCGGTCTATTTGCAATGACGATATAGGCAAAAAATACTTCTGTACAACCTACACAAATGTAATGGTAGCCCTCTTATGTCTTTCCCACAGTTCCCCCTTGAAAATAGATAATGTTTTCCTTCCATTGACACAACTGACTGGGAAAGAATCCTTAAATGTCCCAGCACAAAGAACTCTCGGCAGTGCTCTTAGACACACGAAGGCAAGAGCAGAAACAGTGAGGACACAGTAACATGGGCTAGGGTTTGCTGTTGGGTTAAGACTCATGTGCCAATCACTCAGGCTAATGATGCAGAAAGACAGACTGAGCCAACTTTGTAAGACAATGTGAAGAAGCTCATTCTGCCATAATAAGGCCCAGTATCAGGAGGATGGGCAGTGACACAAGTGAAATCAATTTCTTACCGGAACAGGAGAGGGTGGGAGGCAGGAAAGGGAAAGGATTACAACTCCCTGCCCTAACTCCTGCTCTTGTATGGAGCTGCATATTCTCTGTATGACATAGATCTGTACAGCTGCAGCCCCAGCTGACAGGCAGGGCTGGGAGGAGAGAGGGAAGGGGGAGGGCTTGTGGTCCTTCCCTGCTAGGAGGGGCAGCAGGAAAAAGGAGCAGGACATTGGCAGCTCCTCCTCCTGCCCTCTGGCAGGGTTGCTCCTGTACATAGGGAGCTGGAGAAGAGATAGTGCCTTAAAAGGGCAGAGGGGTGAGGCTAAGGGTTGGGTACAGCCATGACAGAAGCAGCTTGGGGCTATCAGCTCCTCTTGGGTCTTTCTGGCACACCATACGGGCAATAGATGGCTTAGTGGTACAGCATAACATACTGACCTACTTGCACTACTGAGAATGGGAGGAAATCAATTCAGTGAAAACCTGCCAATTGCACTTAAACACACATCAAATGCCTTGGATAAAGAGAGATGCCATCAGTATTTTTATATGAACACTGCAAATGTTAAATATCAGGACTTTCTAGAGGAAATACTGTAAATACTGGGATAATGTTAGCTAAGGCAACTGTCAATTGTTACCAAATAATCACTGTCAAGAAACAGCTTCTAGGTATTAACATCAGACACAAATCTATCTGGGTATTACCAGGATGACATTTTCAATAAATAAGAGTCTAAGCATGATGCTTTCAACAAATATTTAGAAGGTGGGCACGCATATTTCCACTGATACTCAATGAGATTTAGGCTTCTAAGGATGTATCTAGCCTGCACTGTAACTCAAAAGAAGAGACGCAATTCGAGTGATGCAAATTGCATATCTTATTTCAATGCTATTTCGAAATAGCTTATTTCGTCATTTGGCACCATCTACTTAGCACCAAATTTTGAAATAAAGTGCTATTCCTCTTCGTAGAACAAGATTTACGGGGACATCAGAATATTGGGCTTTCTGTGAAGACACGGGATAGCTATTTTGGGATATTCTGGTATCCCAAAATAGCATTGCAGTGTAGATGTACCCTAAGTGTCTAGCTCACGCCTGAAAATAGGACATTGGCATATTTGAAAATTTTGCCTTTCTAGATAACACTTAAGCAAGATACACATCGACTAAGCATGGTCGGGAATACCCACAGCAATTTTTTAGCTTCTCCCTTTGTGGAAAAAAAAAAGAAGAATTCAATGAATGTAGTGTCTGTTTCTGACGGGACAAAGCCAGGGACAAAGGCTATGGCTAGGATAATTACAAAAAGCAACTGAAACACTGAAATAAAAGTAAAATTTTTCCTCTCTCTTCCACCTGCTAAAACATCCTTTACCAGTCAAAAAGGGAGAACATGGTAGAGCTAGTGGTTTATAACTTTTCATTAGAGGGCCCTAAAAAAATTTCAGATGGAAGCATAGACTCTTTTAGAAATCACAGTCTGGGGAGTTCAAGGGATCCGTGGACCACAGGTTGAAAATCACTGTTGTGGACACATGCTGGAAGCACCTGGATGGTACTACAGTTACTAAAAATATAATAAAATAATCTACATTGCTTTTAAAAGATTCCAGATACAGACATTCCTGCCACTTTTTTTTTCCAATTTGCATATTTTTGCTGGAATTGATGGACAGCCCTAGAGACAGAAAATATAAAGCATAGGTAGTAAAGAGAGGGAATTTCTCTCAAGGGCCTGTCAAAGTTTCTTGACTCTGGCCTGCAAGACAGTTGATTCTTCAAGTCATTCAAACCTAGGCAACTGCAGTTCAGTGACTCATTTTACATGGGCTACCAAGTAGCAATTATATAACTGTCAGTTAATACTAATCTGGGCTTGATTCTAAGATATTTAGAGATGAAAGGCTCTTCTGCCCATCTCTAATCACACATTCACCCACACAGTTCCTATTTTTTTCATAAATGAAAATTCCATACCTGAAATTATCTATTGTGTTTAAAATAAAAACTCAGTAAAAAAACACAGCACTTCAAGACAAAGAACAGTCTACATTTGTAGATAATTATGCTAATTCTGCTACACTTCTTAGTTTAAAACGAGTGGATAAAATACAGAGCTGGGAAGATGGCCAGAAGAGTAAAACTGTGTCCTTGTCACATACATATTCTATCTATAGAAACTTTGCTCAACTTTTTTCTTCCTGGGTTTTCCTACCCACTTCCAAATGTTGTAATTATGTGTGATTTGTTTGTTCAGCAAGTCATACAAGATTCCAGTTAAAAAAGGATCACTAAGGAATACAGTGTTGAAATAAATCCGAGAATTGGAAAGGACCTCAAGAGGTCACAGCAGGATCAAAAGAGGAATTATATTTGAATTATGTTGATACAAGCACAGAAATGCAGGGCTAAAATAGACCTTAAAAAGTCATCCCTGAACTGAAGCAAGACTGAGTAAACCAGACCATTCTTAAGAGGCATTTGCCTAAAATCCTCCAGCGATGAGATTCCTCAGCTACCTTGGATCCCTATTCCAGAACTCAACTATCTTTATAGTTGAAAAGATTTTCCTAATATCTAACTTCAATCTCTGTACTTGAAAAACCACTGATCACCATTGCTCTTATAACAGCCTTTAATGTATTTGCTAGGTGAAAAAAGAAAACTGAGGGGGAACCTTTCTAGACTAAACATACTCAGATTTGTTCAACCTTTCCTCAGAGGTCAGCTTTTCTAAAACTTTTATAATCTTTCTTCTCCTCCAGAGGCTCCTAGTTCAACCACATCTTTCCTAACATGTGCCACGTAGAATTAGGAATGTTAACATGCAGACAACTACACAACTTATTGATTAATCGTGTCGGCTGCACCCATTCCTCTCCCTCCTTGCTTCCTCTGTATCAGAGATGGGGGGGGAGGGGAAAGACAGGAGCCAGCTTTTAAGTCAGCTCCCCATGAGCACCCAATCCACCTGCCCCCCACCCCCATGCTGCTGCCTCTAATAAGAGCGCGTGAGAAGCCAGCTTTCAAGCCAGCTCTCCCATGTGTGCCAGCTCCCTGGATCCACCTTCCCATCCCTTTGCTGTCTCTTACAGCGTGGGGCAGCACGGGGAGCTGGTTTTTAAACTAGCTCCCCTCATGGACCAGCTCCTGCCTGCCACCCTGTGCTGCAGCCTACCACAGAGCTCATCTTCCTCCTAATTTTCTCCATGCACACACTGTCTGACTCTGCTTGCCTGCCACTCTCCTCAGTGTTTTATCTACTATTACCTACATCTTCTTTTCTTTCATCTTTGTAAGACATTTCAAACCAAAGAGTGGGCAAAGAAACACACATAGCAAACACTTTTCCTTTCAGTTTGTTACTTAGTTGCTGGTCCCATAAAACTCCTGTCACGTTTTTCACTGCTGCCCAGTCCCAGCCATACTGGATGGCTCTTCTCAATATCCAGATTGCTGCTATGCACATGTACTTCCTTAGTGTACACACTTTTCTTTCTTCACCTTCACCCAACAGTCTTCTTCCACTTAAGTACTTAAATAACCTCCTTTTACAGCTCTTGCTAAGCGTAACTCATTTTGTGCCTTAGCCTGATTTTACCTCTTCCTACCTCTATTTTTTTTGTTCTCCTCCTTCCATGTTTAACATTTCATGGACATTAAAGGATTCTGGTGAAGCATACTGTCCTCTCACTATTCTTCCTATCTTTCCTTTGCATCGTGACAGCTTTCTGTTGTATCCTTCATACTGTTTAACTGAAGAAACTGTCAGGCCTTCTGAACTTCTTTATCCCTTCCATTCTTTATTTTTCCAGTAGAGCCTGCCTATAAGTTCTCTGAATGTGTTGAAGTTTGCTTGTGAATTCCTTTGTCCTCATTCTGCTGTTCTCACTCCTTCCTCTCCTTAGAGCCATTGAACTTACCATTTCATGCTGACTTTCACTCAAATTGCCTTCCATCTACAGGCTCATTAGCAATTCCTTCCTACTGGTCAGCATCAAGTCTGAAATGGCTGCCTCCTGGTTATTTCTGACTTAAAAAAAATAAGTCCCTAATACAGGTTGGACCCCCCTGGTCCAGCATTCTGGGGCCTGACCAATTCCGAATGAAGGAATTTGCTGGATCAGGGGAGATTCCCGTTGCACTGTCCTCTCAAGATACTGACCCTCCCTCTGCTCCAACCCCACTGACACTGGGCTCCAACACTGTTGATACAGGGCTTGGGCTCAGCATGCTGCTGCCAGCCAGCTGGGTTCTCTTGGAATGGAGCTCCCCAGCCACCATAGCCCTGCTTCTGCCCCACCCGGACGAGACTTCTCAGGGACCAGGCTCAGTAGCTACCCCACTCTTGTCCCACCCGGGGCTTCCCAGGGACTAGGTTCTGCAGCTGCCTCACTGCTGCCATGCCTGGCCAGGGCTTCCCCAGGGACGGGGCTCACCGGCTGCTGGACATGCCTCTGCTCCCACGCCCCGCCAGGGCTCCCCTGGGATGGGGCTCCGTGGCTGCCTTGCTGCTTGCACGCCAGGACGGGGCTCCACAGGGACGGGGCTCACCGGTCCTGCTGCTGCCCTGGCTGGCCAGGGCTCTCAGGGGCCAGAGCTCACCCATCTAATGGAAGGGCTCCCCTCTGCTAGACTCCATAACTGCCTTGCATTCCCGGGCACCAGGGCTCTCTGGTCCAGCAACATCTGTGATCTTGCTGGACCAGGGAGTACAGGACTTAAAAGGTTCAACCTGTATATTCCAAGAACTTGGCAGGTGGTTTTTTTTTTTATTTTGTTTTGCTGTATTATTGTTACAACAGATGCCAAGGTAATTCAAGGGCCTCATGAGTACCAGAACTTGTGTTTTTTAATTTTTCTGTTTGTTCTAGAAATGCCCCATCCATCTCCTTTTTTTCTGATTGGGAGGTGTCTACTACAGACCACCCTCCTCTATTTTTTTTAACCTTTTATCTTTATCCAGAGACTTTCATCTGGTCTGCCTCAAACCTCCTTCTGTACATCAGAAGACTTGATTTATTTTTTACACAATATTTAGACTTTTATACCACTGCTCAATATTTAAACAGCACATTTAATTCTATATTTAGAATTGTTCTTGCTAATTTAATCGTACTTTTAAATGAAGCTTCTAGTGTTTCTTAACAGCCAGTCTCCTGCCAATATATTTTCAATATTTTCTATTTATGTTAATTTACAGTCATTTATAGAAAGCATATTTACACTAATAACAGAAAAATACCACAATACCTCCACCCTTCAGCATGAGTAGGCAAAACTAAAATCTCCATACTAGTCCTTGTCTTTCAATACCCACAGAGGAAATCGGAGTAAACCATTTCCAGAGTGCCTCACAGCACCTTTCACAACCCACGATTCTAATCAAACAATAAAATCCTACCACTCCTGAGGGAGAAGTTGGACTACCAGCATGTACCATGCTGAACATCACTTAAATGGAAACTAGATAGCATCTATGCTCTCATATCACTGCTATGGGATTATCAAAATTCTTTAGAGACTGGACATTGTGGTATACTGAGAACTGTTAAAATTGTAAGCTGTCAGTTTAAACTTCAAGGGTTTTTCCTGATCTTGCTTGGAGGATAAGGAGTTCTATAAGGAAACATGTTACCTAGGTAGGGTTACCAGATGGTTGAAACAAAAATACCGAACATTCCCCCCTTCCTTCCCCCCAAAAAAAACACACTGCGAAAAAATTCTGTTGAAGAAAAAGAAGGGGGGAGACCAAAGTTGGGGGGGGGAAGGACTCCAAGACTTATTGAGCAAAATAAATAAATAAATAAAAATAAAACAGCATTAAAACAGCTTGTCCCCTTTAAGAGTGAGTTTAGGGGAGCGGTTGAGCACTAAGACCCAGGGGAGTCATTGCTTCCCCTTTGTCTTTTTGCCAGCAGCCATTTTGTGCCGGCAGCCTTGCGGAACCAGGTAAGCATGGGGTCTGGGGACGTTTGGGGCCAGCGAGGACTCGGGGGGGGGGGGGGGGGGAGGGAAAAGGAGGGGAGGCTGGGTGCTGAGTGTTTGTAGGGTTGCCAGGTGCCCGGCATTTGCACCTCCTGGCCGGGGGAAAAAAATCAGAACATACCGGACATCTTAGGTATCCGGTATTTTCTTAATTTTTTTTTTTTTTTTTTTTTTTTACTGGACAGGAGGTGAAAATACCGGACTGCCCAGGTATATACCAGGCACCTGGCAACCCTAGATCTAGGGATACAAGCAGTTAGTCTACAGAAAACCAATTTATACTAAATGGAGCGAGTTGTGCCTCTGTTTTAAGAAACAGACTGTTTTTTCTCTCTATGTTTTTGGGTTTGTATCTGTTCTGGTTGTGAAATCTAAGAAATAAAGTAGTGTTGCACTGCATTCTTCCAGCAAGGGGTCTTCATCTAAATTCTCAGTGTATTCCATGAACGTAATGGAAAGAAACTTCTTTCTTAAAGTGACATCTGATAGAGACACATGCAGTAATCAAACTATCCATTTGCCTTCAGAAGATGAAAATTATGGCTTTACCATAATCTAATCCTGGGGCAACAAAAGAGCCTTGGTATTCCAAACCTCATGCTTACACTAGTATATGAAACATGCCAGCTGAACTGATTTTGGAGACATGTATTATTATAAATGGCTCCTCTGCCAACATCCTAACATTTTATAGGAAAAACCTTTTTATTAGTCATTTGCAGAACCAGAAAGCTGGGAGAAAACCCTATATTATCAATACTACGTGGCCTTTATTCAGGACAAAGTCAAAGAGAGAAAAATAAAGATTTTTTCCCCTCCACATATAGTACCAATAGTCTCTCAGAAGAACTATACCTTCAAACATTTTTTTCAGAACTGTTGTAACATACTTAGTCATGTGGCTAGTATGTTTTGATTTTACCTTCCAGAAAGAGTTAATAGGAAATTCAAAAGGACTAGGGTAAGACTTCACACCCTTAAGCCAAACAGTAAAGCCAATTGTAGACAACCACCTCCATCCCACCCTTAGCACATGAGAAGAACTAAAGATAAATTGTGTACAACAACAACAAAGTTGAGGACATTTAGATACCAAGGTGATTGTCACATTAGAAATATGTAAGAGAAGGACTGCGTAGCACAGGATAAGAGGTACCTAGGTATAGCATGGAGTTGTCATAGCACTTCAGAGAAAAGAAAATATACTTGCTTGCTATGGAAGGCAGTATTCTACATAGCATTGTCTAAAAATATGTTTTATCCTCACAAACTCTGGGTTTGACAATAGAGATAGATAACAGTGATTATATGAGAGAGAGCCTGAGAGAGATCTACACAAATTTCTAAGGAAGGACTTAGTTAAAAGCTGTTCACTTGGCTTCCTCAAGCCACCATACTGTTTTCCACTGATCCATTTATACACAGAGTTAACTTCTTTAACTAGAACACGTCAGTCAAATATCAGTCTTATAGAACAATGCAAAAGGTATAACAATGATCCAGGATTGAGTATTAACGCCTGTAAAACCCATCTCCTTTTTCTTGGGAAAAAAATCATTAAGTAAGGTTAGGCAATGCCCCCCTGAAATATTTACTGCTTTAGGGATCAGGCAGTTCTTGGAGGAGAGTTCTCTATATAATCTAGGGATGGGAAAAAAATAAGACACAGAAAGACTGACTTGTTCAAAATTACCAAGCAATGCAATTACAGCACAGGGAATAGATCCAGACTCTAAGTCCCCAACTCTAACCACTAAACCATAATCCAAAGGAGACAGATGTTGAGCCTATTAACCTTGACAGAGTTTCTTTATATATCCATGGTAGTCAGTCCCATTATATAACAATGCTTTTCTTCAGCTTCTTCCATCCAAACAACAAAGAACTTTCCATGCAGTAAATGATTAATCCTAATGCTACCTCTGAGAAGCAGATATACAATCTTGCCTTTTTGCAAATGGTGAAACTGAGAAGTAGAAAGATTAAGTGGTCGTAAAAAAGGTTGTAGGACATCTGAGAATACACCCAGATCTCCTGATTCCCTCATGTGCCTTGGCTATTCGTCAATCCATTATTGCAATAAAAGCTGTAAGAATAGTGACTTATTAAAGGTAAGCAGTTAGAAGCCTACTTTATATTAACAAAATGTTCTCTAGCACACTTAGCACTATTTCAAATACACATCAGTTTCAAATGAATAGTAAATATATTTATAAATATTTCCAACACTTTAAAAGTCACTCTTGAAATGACAGATCCAGAAAGTGTTAAGCAAGACTTACCATAAATAGCCTTTGCACTTGCTTTCGAGCTTTGTTCCCTATCTGCCTGAGCAAATGTCGGTGACCCATATCCACTAGAAGAAAAGGTGTGTGGTTAGTCTATTCATAGATTTAAATACTGTAAGTATTTGGGTTTTGTACAAAAATTCAAATACACTCTCTCTCTCTCTCTCTCCCTCCCTCCCACAGGGATCTCAAACTCATTGCCTATCAGCCATCTATGGCCCAGACTTTTTCACAATCCAACCCAGGAGCCCTTGCTGCCAGAGGAGAGGTGCCTGTACCTCTCCCCCAAACCCTACTCTTCTCTTCCCCCCAGCAATCCCCAGTGCTTGCTGCATCCCTTTGAGAAGGGGGGGGGAGGATTGGAGGATAGGATACAGTGGTGTAGAAAACGGGAAGGAAAAGAAAGGGGCAGGGCATGGAGGTTGGGGGTGGACACCTCCTTACCCCCACCCTTCAGCCAAAGGGATTCCTGGGCTGGATTGTGAAAATACTCAGGGCTTGCAGGCAGTGAGTTTAAGACCCTTGATCTAGTCTGCCTTCTACAGGTTATAGAACGTCCCCAAAATAATTTCTGTTTGAACTAGAGCACATCTGTTAGAACAACATCATAAATACCAGAAAGAATTTGGGTTTTGGTGGGATTTTCTTCTTTTCTTATATGCTTAACACACCACTGCTTCTGTCTCAGTGATGAGAAAGAAGAAAGAGTATCTGACTGCCCAGGGCTAAAAGGAAAGGACAAGCAATGTCCTCACTGTGTAAAAACAAGAACAAATTATGTGTGACCTCCACTTAAAGAAGGAACAACATAATCGCTACTTCCAACATTAATTCAATTTTCATAGAAACATAGACTGTTTTGTCCCAAGTTAGATATGACCGTGTAGTGGTCTATCAAGTCAGATACTCTGCAATATCCTATGTCTTACAAAAAAGGTAGCTGGCAGCCAAAAACCCTCAGCCAGTAACATTAATTGTATAGAACTGTCCCTAGGGAAAAAATATTTTCTGACCCAAGTTTAGGCTTTGAAAAATGAGATTAGCACTTGGCCTCAGCATGGATCTAGCAGTTCACTTTCCAGGCATGAACTAGTATGATATCTTTAAGTAAATGAATATCTTATTACCATTATGACATATCTCCGTGTTAAAGACAGCATTAAGAGGTTTTTCAACAACACAGATTTAAAATAAAAAATGTTATTTGTCATTTTAGTTATATAGTACAGAGACTGGGACTTCCCTTATTGAAACTCTGCATATTTTTCAAAAAACAAAATAGATAAACCTCTGTAGATTTTGATTATTGCTACTCTCAATATCTGAAATTTAAGAAAAAAACGGGAAAAAATATAGAAACACTTTTTTGGGAGAGTGTGAGTAAAGAAACTTACTTTATTTGAGAGGAGTAACTTCCATATACACTAGGAGTATTTGAAATATGTCCATTCATTCTGGTCTTCACTCACTTAGTGAAACAATCTAGAGAAGAAAAAAAAACATATTAAAGGAATGTATCGGACAATATATAGGTTTGTTATATGTTAACACTCGTGGGAAAATATGGTATATCACACATTAGAGAGGAAGGGAATCTATAATTTAGATAATTATTTGCAGAGGCATGGCATCTCGGGATGCTAGTCATGGACCAAGGTGGCTCTGTACAAACACAGAACAGCGTGAGTAAATTAATAGCATTTATTTTGATGTAATATTATTTTATAAAGACTTTGCAAAAAAAAGGAACTTAGTCGACAAAAACAGTATTTTTTTTAAAATCTACCTTTTCTAAAATGCTGACTAGCTCAGGCAATATGCTTTTCTCAAAACAAAATGTAGTGAAATGTTATTTTGTAAAGTTAATAGATGTATTGTTCAATTTATAAAAATAAAAAGCTGCAACACTTCATCTTATAAACAAATAATATCATCATCTAAGGTGGGGGGAGGGGAGCAAAATGTGGCCCCTCTAACATTTCTGTCTAACCTGATTCTTGGCAATTGAGAAAAGAACTAAGACAGGGATCAGCAAACCCACGGCTCCAGAGCTGCATGGGGCTCTTTGGCTGTGCCTTCACATTCTCCAGGCCACTAAAAGTCCTGTGGTGCAGCAGGATGCTCAGTTAGGTTGCCTGCCTGCCGTGACCTGATGTTGCTGCTAGCATGTCTCTGTGCACTTCTACTGGGAGGGGAAAGTGGCTCAGTGGTACTGCCCCCATTCCCAGCACTGTCCTCACAGCTCCCATTGGCTGGAAACATGAAAATAGGACCTGCAGGATCTGTTTGTGGGCATGGGCGCCACACGGACACTTGCTGCCCCAACCTTCCCAAGCAGAGTGCAGGAATAGTGAGCCATTTCTGGGAGCAGCATTGGGCCACGCCATACAAGCAGCCTGTCTAAGCTCTGCTACCCCATTGGCCAGGAGCCACCAGTGCTAATAACCTCCTAGCCAGAGCCTGCACCTTGTACCCTCTTCCACACCATGCCCCAGGTCAGAATCCCCTCCTGTACCCAAACTCTCCCCCAGACTCTGCACACACACCCTGCAGTCCAATCCAATGCCCCAGCCTGGAGCCCCTTCCTGCACCAAACTCCCTCCCAGACTTTGACCTTCTCCATTAATATGGTAGAAATGTGTGGCCTGTTATGACTCATCAGAAGTCAAGAAGTGGCCCCCTGGCAAAAATCATTGCCCATCCCTGATCTAAGGAGACATATATAGGAAACAGCCAAAAAAAAAAAAGTACCGATTATGCACAGAGTAACTTAGGAATGTGGGAATTGAAATACCAATCCTGAACATATGGCTCTATCTATATGAGTACCTTGCATTGGAAAATTAGTGTGTGTCTATATTCTGTCACATAGTTTAAACATTATTTTCTTCATCTACCCCCTTTCAAATCTTGAGCAGTGTTTTTTCTGGAGTTATTCACAGTGTCATCTAGACCTTTTTCCTGAGAATCTACAATTCAGATCCCAAGTGTTTTTTTCACTGTTTTAAACTGTTCTTTCTAGCATGCATTACTTTGCATTTGTCTACAATAAATTCTGCTTTCTTATACCGGAGCATTGTATAATTAGTAGTTAAAATTTTAAAAGTGTGTCAAAATCATCTCTGCACTAGACGAAATTGAAACATTTTGTGCTATCAGCAAAATTTACTATTATGCTATTTACTCTTTTTTCCAGATCAATACATAGACTGAACACTACTACATCTAGTAGTGACCCCTGGGTCATGCTTCTATTAACCACTTTCCACACTGAGAATTGTCCATTTATTCTTTCACATTGCTTCCCCATTTCTTACTCATTTTTAATTCTATGAAACGTCTTTTCCACTCAGCCTGAGATTAGCTTCTTGACAGGGACTTGAGCAAAATGTATCTACCAGTCCTCCTTTATCCACTCTTTTATAAACTTTCAAAGCATTCTAACAGGTTAGAAAGCCACATTTTACCACTATAAAGATTATATTGCTCTGGCTCTTTCATAGTCCACGTATTAAAGTGTTCTCTTTGCAAAGAAAAGTGCAAAACCAATTTAAACTGCTTATTTTGGGGATATTTAGATTTATGTAAAAATAATTTGTCTAACATTCCAGTCCTCTGGTATACTGAAGATAGTAAAATAAACTATTTCTCATTAAATACAAATTCAGAAATTAAACTGATCTTCATATTCTTCAGAAATCTCTGATGAATGCTTGCTTTTCTCCGGAATACTCTACTTATTATAATGAGTAATGAAGTTTTTCAGTTAAAGCAAAATCTTATGTAAGGACTACTATATTCAGTCTGTAATGTTAGTATCCCAGATGGCCAATGAAATTGAAGCTGAAAGAAGAGTAATTGTTTTGACATATTTACAACAGAAAAAGTAGATTTTTCAGGTTAGCACATGAAAAGAGCATTTTGGCTAAAAGGTTGTCTAATTTGACCACAATTTAAATTTAAACTTAAAAAAAAACCTTTATATTTAAACAAATTTAAAACTGACTGGTGGTGAAAAATCAAGTCAGAACTGATCCTTTGAAAGTCATTACTAACCCAGAGTTTTCAGTTAGATGCAACAATTGGAAAAATGTTAAAGAAAAATACCGTATTTTCCGGCGTATAAGATGACTTTTTATACTAAAAAACATCCCCCAAAAATCAGGGGTCGTCTTATACGCCGGGTATAAACATACAGGCAGTCCCCGACTTGCAGGTACGAACGGGGCTTTTCTCGCCCCAGAGGACACGGACTGCGGGACCTCACGGTCTCGCCGCTCATGTACTCCGGGGCGAGAAAAGCTGCTCCGCGTCTCCCTGGTCTGCAGACCAGGAAGACGCGGAGCAAAGCCGTGGAGGGGCTCCGGCAACGGGGCGTGCCTGGGCTGCCCTGCTGCCCGAGCCCCTCCGCGGTTTGCAAAGCCTCGGGGGAAGCCGGCAGCAGGACAGCCCAGACACGCCGCGACTGTCCTGCTGCCGGCGTCCTCAGAGGCTTTGCTCCCGGTGTCCCTGATCTGCTGGAGACGGTCCCCAGCAGACCAGGGGCACCGGGAGCAAAGCCGCAGCAGCGGCGGGGTCCCGCGCCACTGCGGCTTTGCTCCCCGTGTCCCTGGTCTGCTGGGGGGGGAGAGGGGGGCGCAGCTAGTGCGTCCTCCCCCCCAGCAGACCAGGCTTTTGTTGTGGACCCTGGGGCAGAGCAGCTGGGGCGCTGCCGGTTGGCCTCTTAAGGGGGGGTAGTCTTATACGGCGAGTATAGGCGAAAACCTATGTTTTAACTAGAAAATTAGGAGGTCGTCTTATACGCCCAGTCATCTTATACGCCGGAAAATACGGTATATATATTTTTTAAATTCTTCAATTAGTGAGTTTTAGGCAATTTGTAGGATTACAAATATCACAGGTTTTGAATGGGAGGCAAATACTAATTATACACATTTTACCCTCCCTTTGCAACTATCTGATATTAAAACTCTTTTAAATTATAGCCATCATTACAAGTATGTACTAAAGATCCACTGCTTGTACCAAGAAAGTTCAGGAGCTAAACCTCTTAGAATATGTTTTATCTGACACTTTTAAAACATTACCAAAAAGTTGCTATTAATTACCAACACTTTTTCTATTTGCTTTTTAAGCTCACTGTTCTAAAAGAGCAATTCCCAACCTTTTCCAGATGGGGATCCATTTTGACAATTCGGGAAGACTTGGAGACCTAGGCAATTCAAAAATGGGGGGGATGAAGGGAGACAGAGCCACCTGGGGAGACACTTGGCGACCCTTTTGAAATGTAATGGTGACCCATATTTGGGTCGTGACCCATAGGTTGGAAAACTCTGTTCTAAAATTACATTGTTTACCAAATTTACCTTTTTTAATCTAGGGAATTTAAAATAGTTTTTAAAGAGATAGAATATAAGAACAGCTATAGGTCAGACCAAAGGTCCATCTAGCCCAGTATTCTGTCTTTTGACAGTGGCCAATGTCAAATGCCCCAAAGGGAGTGAACAGAACAGGATCCCTTTCCTGTCATCCATTTCCAGCCCCTGGCAAACAGAGGTCAGAGACTCCATTCCTAACCCTAACTCTAAGATAACACTTGTTTCATATTAACCGAGGAATGCACCATGGGATTTTAAAAAATGTATCATACAAGCACTAAACACTTTACTATAACATGCAATACATTATTTTGTTAATATTGACTAATGTAGTTGCCTCAGTGGGCCTTTTTATTCTAAATGCTTATTCAATCTCGGAAAACTAGTTCTATAGCAAAAGTCAAGTAGTGGACATTGTTAAGCCACTGAGGTCCCAGAGTTTAATAATAACTCTACTTCCTGTTCAATTTTTCCCCCTCACCTCAGCTCAGAAGGTCACATAAGTTGGTGTTACTGTCTTTCGATAATTGTAGCATAAAAATCATAAAAAGTAACTGTGATTCCTTCCCCTTGTATGTAGATTTGAAACAGTAATTTACTCATGAAAGTATCCTTTTTTTCCTATCTTTATTTCTGGGTGAAGGAATTATTTAACTTTCCTATTGAGAAGTGCTGATTGCAAGGAATAGAACATTAAATAAAAACAAAGTGACACTATAGTTTAAAAAAGAAATTTTAAGTAAACCAAAGAAAAAGTTACCTCAAACAGTTTTCTACCTTGAAAAGGAAGAAGAGGCAGAGACTGCCTGATGTCCATTGGAGATTTTGCCATTGCTGTCAGTTTCCCCATGGAAGGCGCTCAGCTAGTACAGCCAGGGGAAGCAGTATAAAACTTAAGGCCATGTTACACACCATTGTGTGCCATAGAGCGTCTTCCATACTAAAGGTTGTACTGAGTTAATTGTTTCAGTAAAAAACACCACCACCACCACACACACCTTTACTGGTACAAAAGTGCCTTATGCTGGGATAGCTTATTCTGCCAAGTTTATAGGAATAAACCAGCAGTCTCATTACATTTGAACTGGCTGGGAGAAGATGTTGTAGGGCAGGAAGGGTTTTTCTTAGGTCACTCATTCATTCACATGTGGAGAATTTACAGTGTAAGATAGTCAGAAATCTCCAAGAGAAAACTCCTAGTGGCCTCATAGTGAACTAAATAATCCATGTCTCGTAAATCCTGTAATACTATTTTTATTAAAAGATTTTATATACTTGTTTTGAGTTAAGTTAAAACATGGCTTCATACATGAAAACACACTGCTAAGCATTGAAAATTAACAGTGTCAGAACAATCAAGAGTTCTACATGCTTTTCATTTTAGCTAAATACACTCATGTTACTCTTCTCTGCCTCCCTAACAACTCTGACATTTCCAGCAATCTAAATCCACAATTCTGCAAACCACCCCTCCCCAAAGCACATGTTGACTTAAGCACTCTGATGAAGAAACATAAGCTTAACATGTTTATGTATTTTGCTGAACTGGGTTTAAAAAATACTATTGACACTACACTAGAACTACAGTGGTAACACCCATAGTCAGAGCATGACTTCCTTTCAAAGGGCCTAATGCTGAAAGCTGCTGAGTGCCCTCAGTTCTCATTGTCGCTTGACAAATTGCAAGGAAAGACTCTCTAAAAAAAGTACCATTTAAAAAAAATGTCTTCCGTATACTAATTTGCAGGTTCAAGTAAGTTCCTCCATTTTTCTAAGATAATTCTCCCGGACTATGAAAATGTACATTGAAATACATAATGCTGGTTTACCCTTTAAGGGGCTTTTCTGCTAATAGCAAGGACCAATAACTGAATACAATAAGTAGGGGAGCAACACTGCTTCTGAAAGTCACCATACTTTGAAAGGCAAGTCCTCATTCTGCTTACTGCTTCCTATACTCTTCTCTTACCCACAATTATTTCCAGAGCTCCCAACCAAGCTAAACAGCCCCACTCTTTTGCTGGTTTTCAACACAGTTATTTCTATGCTCCTCAGATATGTCAATGTGATGTCACCATCACAATAAAAAGCCATGCAGCCATCAATTCTTGCAAGATCCAAACAAACACAAATCACATACATTCTGAATAATTATTTCCATCCAATAATATCAGCTTGATAAAAAGCAACAGCTTATCAGCATTGCTCATGCTGCCAACAGGGGAAGAAGGTTATAGTGGGGGGTGGGGGGGGAGGAGAGAGAGGAGGGAGGGAGATATGCGGAGCAGAGAGAGAGAGGAGGCTATGAACAAGGGAGACTGTGATAATTTCTAGAACAGTAGATACTCACTAATAAAACACAAACTCACTGTCAGCACATGCCCCAAAAGACAAGGATTCTTTCCCATCCAGATAGTAGGCACAGTGCATTATACCAAAAATAAAACCAAGTACAATAGTATAATGCAACATTTATGTGGGTAGCAAACCAAAGGCTCTTGTATCACTCTCAAAGCCATTCTCTTTTTTCCCCTTTCAGATGGGTTTAAAATCTTAGAGGATAAAGCAATATAAAATGGAATATAATCTTTTCCAGCATAACTAACCATGGAGTCAATAAATCTGTATGTGTGTGTCTAGTATTGTTTGTGCTAGTTCTATCATAGCATTTTTTTATTTTATTTTATTTTATTTTTTTTGCACCGAGCTACTGGAAAGCTTTTTTTTAATTAACTTGCTACATTATATGTTCCCTTTCATTTTCCCTACAATGTATGTTTCTTTCCCCTAGAATCATTCCCTCACATTAAATTTTTTCACATTTTAAATGCTCCTCTCCCTCCCCACAAAAACAATTGCTCTTTTACTTCTCTATTTTCCATGTATGCTACTGCATCTTTCCACCTCCATTTGTTTCTGTTCATTATCTTCTTACTTTCATTGGGAAATAATTCTCATTTTTGTTCCTTCACTCCTCTATTCTTTCACATTAGTGGCAGTTTCATTGCATAATGCTTTTCCTTTTGTACTAGAAGTAGATAAATCAAACATGATTTATTTGAGAGTTAAAACTTTTAAAATGTGTTAACCCCAAGAGTTCAAAAACCCAAGTAAGGCCCTAAATTACCATGTGATTTCAAAACCACTACATTTGATCTGGTTTTTATTTGCCTTCTGGGCATATTTTCAAGTTCATATTTTCAAGGTTCATATTTTCAAGCTGTCACCACAACCATGAGGGCTAGAAACCTACTTCTTCTCCCCTCTCCCCCCCAAGGGATGACAAGATTTTGGTGCATTCACATAATTCCAGGGTCACAGACCTTAAGAAGAACACTAAATATGAAGAGATTTTCTATAAAATAGCAAGAATTTGTACCACTGTTACTCTACCAGATGATGGTATGAACCATGTCAACATCATTTATGTTCAAAGACATTTGTCAAGCACAGCTGTCGTTCAGTGTTACTTACACAGTATACCAAAATTACACACATACATTGAGATACATTTTTTACTCAGTTTTCCAAAAAACCCAACATGTGACAAGCTTTTCAATTGTTGTGTTTCCATCCGTATGGTTTCCATTTCTAATATATCAAAAATAGAATTTTTATCCAACAGGACATTCCAATATTTCAACATTTTGGGATAAAAAGTTTGTTTTGTTTTACAAAGAACAGAAAGTTGGGAAGTAGTAAAACGTTTCCCATGATCAGCTGTGGCAATGGGACTCATGATACACTATGGAGATTCAAGGAGTTAAAGGAAGCACAGAATCATGATGTATCATGGGTAATGTAACCCAACCAAGGAACTCTGCTCAAAGAGACCTGAGCCATTAACACCTGAACTATAGCTCTATGAGGCACCAGCCTAAACAAATATAGATTAACATCAAACTGTCCCAAAACAACTCAATTCAAATTTGAAAATCCATTTTTTTAATTCAAATTGTCATAATGGACAATCTGAAATTTTCACCAAAATCAAAATCGTCACTCAGTTTTTTGTATTTTGCAGCAACTACATTTCCCATAAAAAAAAACCCTTTGGATAAAAATTCTTTCCTACTCTCTAGTTGGAAGACCGTCTATTAATTGTGGGAAAGACTCTTAACACTGGTCCCAGTCTTTCACTAAGATCAGTCCATTGCTGTAACTTTGCAGAACCCTACTGAAGATGGCATTCCATGTGCAAGCATAGTCACCCACTTGGATGCATCTCATTACAGGACTGGGGCTACAATTTGTAACTACATTCAGAGAGGACAGTGTTACAGCTGGGCTAAGCCACTACTATGGACAGGGCATGTGACACAAGAAGGCACACATTTGAATTCTATGTGTTAGTGTTAAAGCAACAGTGAAGCCACTGTTAATTTAAGAACAAACTGCCTTGTTCAAAAGAAAATGAGCATTAATCAATCTGGAGTTCTGGACAGTTATGTGAAGCCCTCAGGAAGAATCACACAGGTGTGAGATAGATATCCTGTGTCAATGCAGCCAAGAGAGATAAAAAGGTCCCCAGAGCAGAAAAAGGAGAAAGATATGAATGCTACTAATTCCATGCACAGAGAAATGCACCCTAATAGCTTTGTCTTTTTTTTAAAAAAAAATAACTTTTAAATGATTTGGACTCCTCAACTTAACTTGTGACCACAAACTAGCCTAGTATAGAGATACTTACTATATGATCTTATTCTTTTTGTTCTCCCTAAGTGCCATTGCTTATTGCAATCATTTGTTGCATCTTTATTTAAATTAGGCTGTAAACTCGTGGGGAGGGAGGGAGGGAGAAGGGACTGTACCTGCCTAGGAGTTTTTGCAGCATCCAGCACAGTGCAACCTCAATCCTGACTGGGGCCCTTAGACGATGCTTCAACACAAATATTAATTTAAAGTTGGGTTCCATTTATGTTGCAACAAACCCATGGCCACTGTGCTCTACTGAGTTCTCACTCTCCTGCAGGGGTGGGGAACCTCTTTTGGGTTGGGGGTGAGGGGCACTGACCCACAGAAAAATAAGTCAGGAGCCCCACACAAGTGAGAAGTAAAAAAAAAAAAACCAACAAAAAAAAAAACAACCCAAAACAAAAAAACCCTCACTCATTGACATGACCCCTTCCCCCCCAACTGTGGAGAAAGACATTCCACTTCCCACATGCCCTTCCCACATCAGAGCTTAGGGGAGCCCAGGAGAGAAGATTTCTGGGCTGTAGCTCTATGCCAGGCTCTCCAATGCTGGTGGTGGGGGGAAGGGGAGGAAGAGAAGCACTGAGCCTCAGGGGCCAGATCCAAGGAAGCCAGGGGCCTGAGGTTCTCCACCCCACTCTACTGCATAACATGGAACTTCTCAGATGTACAGGCATCTATCATTTGAGCTAAAAGGAACATCTCCGTTTGTAGTTAACAGTACAGTACCTCTGACCACCAATGAGGACTGTATATGATAAATGTCCATGGTACACATACATATTAGTGCATTACCAAACACATGCACCATTCATCTTGTGGCAGGCTGCACTGTCTATAGAAATAAAAAACAGCTACACCAGACTATCACGGCTACATTTCTATCACTGTCTATAGAAATGTCATCTGAAGAACAAAACCAAAGCTTTAAGACCCTTGCTGCTCTGAGTACATCAAATAAATAATAAATAATAATAATAATAATAATACAAGTGACACTAAGGTAAGCAACACTGCTGGCCCAAACAGGAAACTTATGAAGAGGTTAGAGAGAGCCCAGGCCTTAGGAAAAATCCAGTTACTGTCCAACCACCAACAATACCGTTGTACTAAAGAAATTCCAAAATATCTGTCAGGGTTCTGTGTCTGGGGAAGTTTCTCCAGAAAGAATTTTGCAGATGAAAGGAAAAATGCCTGGCACTGCATGAGGGAAAAATAACTATTTAACTAAGATCAAGTTTAAAATAATAACTGCATTTGTAAAAACAGTAAGTTGCTATCTGCAACAAATCAGTGAAGTGTTAGCCAACTAGAGGGTCTCTAACGTTAACATTTAACAGAGAAGATGGAGCTTTGCTTTCATATTATGATCATTTCAGAGAGAGAGTTAAAATCAGCACATAACTTACAAGTGATAAACCAGTGATTTGACTTTTTACAAATAAGGAAATGTTAAAAGGTATTATTAGACATGGGCTGTCAGCATGATGCCTGTAGATGCAGGCAGGACCCAAAGAGACTATGGAAGAGCAGGATTACTTCCCAGGTGTGTGTGTGTCTAGAGTGACAGGCCCTGGGCATAGTTCCTGCTAAGCAGATACTTAGAATTAAACTAAAATTGTGGAGCCAAACAGAAACTTGAAATCCCTCCTAAGCAAAATCTCAGATATTTTGGAGAGGGGCAGGTCCAGACCAAGACGAAGAGTTAATTTTTTTGCTCCATGAAATTTTTCTCGGGAAAGAATTTCCAGAAAAATTCCATTCCAGAAGAACCAACATGGAATGGTTTTGGCGTCTTGGCTGCCTACCCAGAAGGCTCTTCTCAATTTCATTTTCTGCCATTTGCTAAGAGTCATTCAAGTGTGGCAGCTGGAAAGACAGAGTGCCCTGCTGCTCAGCATCCCTCTGCTCCTTCATCCCCTAACTCTAAGAGCTGTAGTGGCAGAGAAAAGCCAGGCTCTCCATGGCCCTGAGGGCGCTTTAACTGTTCAGCACGGTAGCTTGGGAGCTGAGGAGGAGGTGGAGAGGCAGAACACCAGGAAGGCAGACAGCCAGAACTCTGAGCCTCTGCTGGCAGAAAGGAAAATTAAGAGTCTTCCATGAGGGCAGCCAGGGCACATGACTTCTTTTTTTCCAGTGGAGATTTTCTGTGGAACAGTTCAAGTGTTCACAAAGAGCATTTTTCGGTCCGAAAATTCCTCACCAGCTCAGATCTGGATTTAATTTTTTTAAATAACGAAGCTGCAAACAGACTGAACAAAGCTGGCAGTTTGAAAAGCTTGTGAAAAGTGTTAAGAATGTCTCCTTTTTCTAAGAAACAGCCTTGGCAAATTCCCACCCAATCACACCAATATGCTCCTACCCCTACCTGGAAGAACCACTTTCTAGGAAATAGAATATGGGTCAGTTAATGTCCATTAAATCCTGAGCTCTCTGCAAGGTCTGCCACTGAGAGTGCAAATAAGTGCTGAACGTGATAGTCATTTTATCACAAGGACAGCTGTGTTCTAGGAACTAGACTCAGGGTCACCACATAATTTTATGTACAGAAACTTGCAAACTAACCCAATCCATTACTGGTTTCTCATCAGCGTATGGACATTAGCAAGGCAAATCTCTCAGCTGTCATCTGTTGATGCTGGAGATAGAATTTTGCTCTTAGTCTGGCTGGAATACAGATTTTGAAAAAGGTCAAGTTTGGATAGTTATTAATAGAGCCAAGCATTCAAAGGCCTTTATTAAAAAATGCAGAACAGTTTTCAAGCTGGCTGCAGGGAATCTGTAACGAGTAGCTCCAGCAGGGAGAGATTCCAGAGAGAGAGTGCACATACAGAAATAAATATACCGGTGGTAAAAAACCCAAGAATGGAGACAGTGAGACACACAAAAGGAGATGAGTAAACAAGTTGAGTGAAGCTATCACTGCAGAACAGATCTACATTCTGGGTTCCACCACCCCTTTCTACTTCTCCACCTGGGAACTAACAATACCGCCAACAATGACCTTGAGTGGGTCACTGCAGATTCTGTAACACTGGGAAGAAGGATCAAAGAGTTTGAGGTGCAAATGGTGTTCTTGTCCATCCTCCCTGTAGAAGGAAAAGGCCCAGGTAGGGATCGTCGAATTTTGGAAGTAAATGTGTGATTGCACAGGTGGTGTCGGAGAGAGGGGCTTTGGTTTCTTTGATTATGGGTTGCTGTTCCGGGCACAAGGATTGCTAGGAAGAGATGGGATCCACCTAATGAAGAGAGGGAAGAGCATATTTGCAGGCAGGCTTGCAAACCTAGTGAGGAGGGCTTTAAACTAGGTTCCTCAGGGGACAGTGACCTAAGCCCTGAAGTAAGTGGAGAAGTGGGATACCGGGAAGAAACACAAGAAGGAAGGTGCAACAGAGTAGAACCCCTGATTCATATGGAGAAGGTGGACAATCAGCTATTTACCTAAGGTGTCTGTACACAAATGGAAGAAGCCTGGGAAACAAGCAGGAAGGATTAGAACTCCTGGCATAGTCAAAGAACTATGATCTGATTGGAATAATGGAGACTTGGTGGGATGACGCACATGCTTGGAGCAATATCATGGAAGGGTGTAAACTGTTCAGCAAACACAGGGTGGGGAGAAAAGGTGGGAAGCAGTGATCATGAAATGGTCAACGTCAGGATCCTGACAAAAGGAAGAAAGGAGAGCAGCAAAGTACACACCCTGGTCTTCAGAAAATCAGACTGACTTAGTTAGTTAGTAGTTAGCAGTGGTTCCCAACCTCTCTTATTCCGTGGACCGGCAAACCCATTCACAAATGTTTGGTGGACCAGTAACATTTTATTTGCATATTTATTATGAAAATAATGAACATATAAATAAAATGTTGCTAGTCTGCCAAAAGCCCCAGCTCCTAGAGTCCCCCAGTGTCAGCCCTATCCCCTAGAGTCCCTCACCCCTCCACTAACCTCAGCACCAGCCACTAACCACAGAGTCCCCTACCCCAACCCACCCCTGTGCCAGCCTCCCACCTTCAGAGCTCACCAGTGCCAGCTCCCATCCTAAATGCCTCAGTGCCAGCCCTACCCCTTAGAGCACCCTACCACCAGATCCCCCTGTGCCAGCCTCCTGCTTCCAGGGTTCCACTGCACCCAACTATCCCCAGAGTCCCCCAGTGCCATCCCTGCCCCCATAGTCCCCTCACTACTAGCCACACCCCCAGAGACCCAATGACAGTTCCTTACCTCAGATGCTCCAGTGCCCTCCAGTGTCAGCCCCGGCCTCTTGGAGCCCCCCAGGATTAGCTTCACCCTCAGAGTCCCCCACCTCTTAGAGCCTTCCAGAACTAGTCCCACCCTCGGAGTCCCCAGTGCCTGCCCTGCCCCTCTCACCAAGCCCTGCACTGCCTCCCAGCCGCCAGCTGAGCACTGTTGCCCAGGTTGCAGCTGCTCTAAGGCTGCTGAGCTGGGCTCCATGTGGCCTTCCCACGGCATAGGGAACTGCTCTTTTACGATCAGGAGGAGACTCCATCCCTGCCCAACGCTGGTTGGCTGAGAGGTGGGGCAGGACATCTCTCTCCCAGCAGAGGCAGTGGGACAGAAGGTGCTGGGCAGTGCACTCCAGCCCAGCCCCCAGAGATGCTGCAGCCTGGCAGCCAGTGGTTTGCAGGCTGGCACTGGTCCATGGACTGGTGGTTGGGAACTGCTGCCCGAGGGAACTGATGGGCAGGATCCCCTGTGGTGCTAGCATGAAAGGGAAAAGAAATCCAGAAGAGCTGGCAGTATTTTAAAGAAGTCTTGAGCAGTAAGAAAAACAAATATGGTAGCAACCAGCTTCAGTTTGCAGTGAAATCCTTGGTGAGCGTAAACACACAAAGGGAGCTTACAAGATGTGGAAATTTGGACAGATGACTGGGAAGGAGTATAAATATATTGCTCAGGCATGCAGTGGTATAATCAGGAAAGGCAAAGTGTAATTGGAATTGCAGCTGGCTAGAGATGTGAAGGGTATCAAGAAAGGTTTCTACAGGCATGATAGCAATAAGAGGGTCATCAGAAAAGATGTGGGATCCTTCCAGGATGAGGGAGGTAACCTAGCGACAGATGATGTGGGAAAAGCTGAAGTACTTGATGCTTTTTTTACTTGTCTTCAGAGTCAAGGCCAGCTACCAGACTATTGCACTAGGCAACACCATATGGGAAGATGGTGAGCAGCTATCAGGCTACGTCTAAACGGCAGCTTCTTGTGCAAGAAGCTTTTTGCGGAAGAGATCTTCTGCAAAAACTTCTTGTGCAAGAGCGCGTCCATAGTGCAAAAGCGCATTGGAAAAGCAATGAGTTTTGTGCAAGAGAGCATCCAGACTTTATGGACGCTCTCTGGCAAGAAAGCTCTGATGGCCATTCACAGAATGGCTACCAGGGCACCTGTGCTTCTTTCAATAGGCTGTTCTGGCGGAAAAAAAACCCCTGTTTCCCATCCACACACCTTTTTGCGCAAGAACTCTTGCACAAAAAGGAGTTATTTCTCGTAGAAAGAGGAATACCTATACCACAAAAAACCCTCTGTTCTGTCGATTCACTGTAAATTTTCTTGCGCAAAAACATGCTTGAGGTGTGGACACGCCGCCGTGTAGACATAGCCTCAGAGGAGAAACAACGGGTTATGAACTACTAAGAAAAGTTGGATATACACAAATCCATGGTACCAGATTTAATGCATCCGAAGGTGCTGAGGGAGTTAGCAGATATCATTGCAGAGCCATTGGCCATTGTCTTTGAAACACATGGAGATCGGGGGGAGGTCCTGGACGATTGGAAAAAGGCAAATGTAGTGCCCATCTTTAAAAAGAGAAGGAGGACAATCCAGGGTACTACAGACTGGTCAGCTTCACCTCAGTCCCCAGAAAAATCATGAGGAGATCACAAAGAATCCATTTTGAAGCACTTGGAACAAAGTGATCAGAAATAGTCAGCATGTATTCACCATGCTCATCTGATTGCCTTCTATGACAAGGTAACTGGCTCTGTGGACATGGGGAAGTCAGTGGATGTGTTATACCTTGACTTTAGCAAAGTTTTTGATATGGTCTCCCACAGTATTCATACCAGCAAGTTAAGGACGTATGGATTGGATAAATGGAGTGTAAGGCGGATAGGAAGCTGACTAGATTGTTGGGTTCAATGAGTAGTGATCAATGGCTCTATGTCTGGCTGGCGGTTGCTTTCAAGAGGAGTACCCTGAGGGTCGGTTCTAGGGCTGGCTTTTTTCAACGTCTTTATTAATGACCCAGATGAGGGAATGGATTGCTCAGCAAGTTTGCAGGTGACAGTAAGCTAAGGGAAGAGGTAGAAACATTGGAGGGCAGGGATAGGGTCCAGAGTGACCTAGACAAACTGGAGGATTGGGTCAAAAGAAATCTGATGAGGTTCAACAAGGACAAGTGCAGAGTCCTGCACTTGGGACAGAAGAATCCCAAGCACTGTTACAGGCTGGTGACTGACTGGCTAAGCAGCAGATTGGCAGAAAAGGACGTGGAGATTACAGTGGATGAGAATCTGGATATGAGTCAACAGTGTGCCCTTGTAGCCAAGAAGGCTAATAGCATATTAAGGTGCATTAGGAGGAGCCCACAGATCTAGATAAGTGATTATTCACCTTTATTCTACACTGGTGAAGCCACATCTGGAGTATTGCGTCCAGTTCTGGGGCCCCCACTACAGAAAGGATGTGGACACACTGGAGAGGGTCCAGCAGAGGGCAACCAAAATGATTAGGGGGCTGGAGCACATGATCTCCGAGAAGAGTCTGAGGGATATGGGCTTGTTTAGTCTACAGAAGAGAACAGTGAGGGGGGATCTGATAGCAGCCTTTAACTACCTGAAGGGAGGTTCCCAAGAGGATGGAGAGAGGCTGTTCTCAGTAGAGATGGATGGCAGAACAAGGAGCAATGGTCTCAAGTTGATATTAGGAAAAACTATTTCACTAGAAAGGTAGTGAAGCACTGGAATGGGTTACGTAGGAAGGTGGTGGAATCTCCATCCCTAGAGGTTTTTAAATCCCGGCTTGACAAAGCCCTGGCTGGGATGATATAGTTGGAATTGGTCCTGCTTTGGGCAGAGGGCTGGACTTGATGACCTCCTAAGGTCTCCTCCAGCCTTAGGATTCTATGATACATTCACTGTGGGATCATCAATAGTGGCAAATTATACAGGCAGCAGAATTGGTCAGGTATTATTCCCAGGGCATTCACCTGAGATACGAGAGACCTTCCACCACCAACTTTTGGTACAGGTCCCTGTTGCGGCTGATTTAGTGCAGGGACTTCAAACTTGGTTTCTCCCCCACCCTGAGTGCCTGCAGTTGGCTATTCTGAGGTGCATGCATTTTCATACACAAAGAGAAAGACTGAAAGATCTGAGTTTTATCCTCAAATATTTTGAAAACTTTTTTCCTGAGATCAGAACGGTTCCTGTCCAGCTCTAACAGGCAGCCTTAAAACATTAGCAAGTGTCCATGCGTAGCTGAGAAGCTAAGCAATCCTGTTGCTTAGCCATATACAGCAGCATAGTAAAAACTGCAAGCACAATGCCCATTTTAGGACAATGGCAAGACTGATTAATTTATGCCTGCTAGTTCATCAGCACCTCTCAGCTACACTAGCACCGCAAGCACAAAGTGATTCCGCCTAGCTTGCAGCAGAGCTGGCATAAAATGGTATAAAGAACAGCTTTTGAAGTAGCTGCAGAAAAGCTGAGCTTAGGCGTGCTGGAGGCTAACTTTATCCGGCACAGATGAGGCCTACAGTGACACTCTCAGAATAAAACCACGTGATGTGAAGTGTCTTTAAGTGTGGCTTAAAAGTGCTTCAGGCTTACTACACATTTGCCAGGCTTTGGGCATATCTACAACACAAAGCTAAAAAGTATTTAAAACCTTAGCCTGGAGCATGGGTGGGTTACCTCTACGGAAACCGCCCTGATTAATGGAATGTCAAAGCAAGCTGCCCAAAGTCACCATTCACCAGCCAGGGAAGGTTCAAAACTGCTGATGATGTAAATGGGGTGATCTCTGAACGTACTTCCTAAAAAAGTCTGATCGGTGACTGGTTCTAACAGACTCAGAGAGGAAAGCTGGTGTGGTTATTACACAGGACTAGGGGTTGCTTATGACACATTTTACAGTGGCACATACGGAGTTGTAGCACCACAGTGTAGATCAGAGGTCTCCAGTCTTTTTAAGCACAACATCACTTTTTAAATTAAGTCAATCCAGGATCCACCTCAAACCCAGATACCCTTGTCCTTCTTCTCTGCCCATTCTCGGAGATCCCACCCCTGAACATTCTGTGGCGATGTGGTACAGGGGTGGTAGTAAGTGGAAACGTTGACATTAGCCCCCTTCTCCCCCCACCCCACACACACTTTGACTTCCACACGTTACAGAGCACGCAGGAGGCTCCCAGAGGAGCAGCTCCAAGGCAGAGGACAGAAGAAGCATGGCAGGGGGGAGGGGCCGCTGAAGGGCCAGCTCTTGATAGCCTCCTGATCAAACCAGTAAGGATCATCTGTCAGAGGTTCCAGGATCTACTAGTAGATCCTGATCTACTGGTTGGTGACTACTGGTCTAGATACTTTCTATAAATGACAGAAGTGGTATTTCTGCCACTGAAGTTATTCACTCAGTCAACAGGCAGTAGCTATCTGTAGGGAAGACTTCTTCCACCAACTTAGCAGTGTCTACACTGAGGCTTAGGTCATCTTAACTACATTCCTCAGGGGTGAGAGTTCACACACACCAGGGACACAACTAGGTCAACCTAAGTAGACTAGGCCTCGGATGTAGAAGATTGGGATTCATCTTCCATCCCTGCCACACACTTCCTTTGGTGGGCTTGGGCAAGTCACCCAAACTAGCTGTGTCTCAAATTATCATCTAAAAATGGGGATAATATTACTTCCTTCATTTCACTTTGTCAGACAACATCTAGATAACACAGGTCAGTCAGTCCGTGTAAATTAAGCTGGCATATAGCTTCTGACCTTTGTACATTGCTCAAGAACACACATACTTGAGAACTTGTGTTAGCAATGCCCATGCTCACCATGTTCAAGTTGCCCCCATGACATTTTCTCCATCCCAAAATATGCACAGCCCAACATTTTTGTCAGGGCCCTTTTCAGTCCCTCCCATCTCTCTGATGGAAGCATGGGTCGTGCACAGTTCAGCACAGTTCTCGTGAGAATTGTGTTAACACAGCACACGTGACTCTCCTGTATTTGTTGAGCGTGAATTAGTACTACAATAACTAGCATTGTCATGAGCTGGGATCCTAGATTTTTTGCAAGAGAATTTTGGATTTTTTATGATTAAAAAAACCACATAAAAATCCATGCTTTTCCATGATTAAAATGAAACACTGAACTTCAATTTCCCTAATCATTATATATCAGTTGAACATGTTTTATTGATGTACATACCACTTTAAGCAAGTGGTAATCATAATACAATAACATCATAATACAATAACATTTAAAAAATTGCAATTCGTATTTCTTACATATACCAAATGCTTCCATGTCTGTATTCATGCTCTTTGGCAGTTGTACAATGCTGGAAAGATCCAGTCATGGCACATTGTGTGTGGTGGTTTTTTTTTTTTTTAAACACTGCTGTTGGTGACCCTGCTGTTCCAGCCTCTTGTTTTCTTTTCTTTTCATTCAGCTTGTTTAGCTCTTTCCACGTGTTCTACAATTGTCTGCCTCTGAATGCAATCCATAGCCTTGCTGTATACAGTGCATTACTAACATGAAATTTGTCCTTGACAAACTCACTGACACCGCCTTTAGGGATTTTTTTTTAAAGTTTTCGGCATCTTTTCATAACCAATTACTCACATCTGGATTCTGAAATGAAATTTGAAGTGCAATAATATACAAATGCCTAAATGCTGCTGCGTAACCTCTATACACCAGAAGCAGTTTATTCGAGTATGTTTAGCTATGTAAATTTAAAGCGCATTTCAAAAAAAATCAGCCACATGAAAGGAGGTAGCATACATTGAACAAATGACACTGGTACTTTTAGTAAAATTTAGTTAACAGTTAATATTGGTTTTATTTTTGGTGACGAGGAAGTTCAAGACATGTTCGAGCACAGTAACTCATTGTTGCTGGACACCATGAAAAAAACAACAACTTGTAGCGACTGTTCCCGTCACAACTCCATACAGTGGATTGTTTCTTCTGGGCTTGAGGAACAAGACTGATGAGTGGAATCAGAATGTAATACAGGCTTAGGATGATAAGCAGTAGCTGTAGAACTTCCAGATGCAAATGACCATGTTCCTAGATCCATGCTCTGAGTTTGTCCCAGACCTCCATCATAGAGGCATACAATGAGACCGATATACGCAATGGAAAAAAAGCAAGAGGGGATCACACTTCGGAAGCTTGCAACACTGAATTGCTGTTACTCAGTGGGAAATCTGTTTAGAGCTAGGAAATCCATTGCTACCCAAGTGTATAAGGCCAGGAAGTCTCCTGCTACACGGAGCGGTGATGCTCAATAATATACAGAAAATAGTGCATGAACTTGCAGCAACAGGGTTCCCAAACTGCAGTGTGTTAATTGACAACACACATATCGCTGAGTACATCAATAGAAAGGGATACTTTTCCTTGTGTCTGCAAGGGCTCAGCACCCTTGATGATGCAGGCAGGTCAGGGAAAGTGCAGAATGCTCACATTTTTCAGAACACAGGACTTTTGAAAAAGCTGCAAGCAAGGATGTTTGTTCCTGAGTAGTGGATTACCACTGAGGATACTAAAATGCAAAAAGTAATCCTGCAAGACCTAGCCTATCCCTTGCTATCCCAGCTCATGACACCAAACACTGGCCAAGACAACAGCGCCAAGAAAAGATTCAGTGACCATCTCTGCAGATACAGAATGGCTACCGTGTGTGCTTTTGTAAACCAATAGATTAAATCTCAGAGAGGAAAAAAAGCATCCCCATCCTTACAGGTGCATGCTGCATACAGCATCATATCAGTAAGATGAAGGGGGTAAAGCTGCCACCATGGGAGACCATATGCTGAACCTGAACAGTCAGAAACAAGGGCTTTTAGAATAGCTATTTTATCAGTCAGTCAATCGCATTGTCTAATGCCTTTATGAAACTGTTTCTCTCTATGCACTTAGAATAAACATGGGTGGAACACTGTCTCCAACTTTGAATCCCTTAATTCTTGGTTTAAAGTAATAGATATGCTGAGCCTCCAACAGCACAACTTCATTGTGTGCAAAAGAAACAAGCAACAAAACTAAAATTCAAACAGATATGCAATTTTTTTGAAAAGCTGTTCCCGACACTGTAATGGGGATTTGAAAGCTAAGTTTTCCCAAGTAAAAATGGAAATAAATAAATTTTTTTGGTCCATGTATCTGAAGTGTAGTAGGTTATGAGTACACATACGCTGACTTGTGATTGGTGCACACATAGCTGGGGTTCTACCTGTTGTCCTCCAGCATGGAGTGGTGGAGGTAAGGATGGATGCCATTTTGACACATGGGATGTTGGACATGCAGAGAGCAGCGGTGATGATTTTCTCCAAGGTCACAAGGCTGACGAGTCCAGAGCCTTTGGACATGTAGGTCAGTAACGCTCTGCAGCATTTGAGCTTGTTGCTAAAGCAAACCATTCGTGTCCTGATGTATTTTCCAATGTGTCTCTCAGTCCTTTTGCCTCTGCTGAAGCAATCACTCTCTATTCTTGGCTCTTCTCAGAGTCACATTCACTTGGCCATCCAAACCCCATGTTCATGGTTTGAGACCAGAAAGTACTGGAGGATATGGCTTGTGAGACGTTTCCTCTTCTTTCTCCTCCTAATCTGGGTCAAGCATTCACCATGAATGGAAAGCGCACTTCTCAAGGCCACCACTCTGAACATTGTTGTTACAGCTGACAGACACATCATTAGATTTACAGTCACAACAGAAGATGGAAAATGCACAAAGCTCAGCTGGCACTAGCATCCAAAGCCACCTGGCCCTGGATACAGCTGCCTGGTTACCGATAGGGTGACAATCTTAGCACGGGATGGCATATGAAAGCCTCCTACTGACATGGATAAAAGTTTGATCGAAATGTCCCAAGAAGATAAAAAGGGACCATCCCTATTCAGATAAACCAAGTAATAAAGGCAAATAAAAAGTGGCTCTACCTGTTTGCTCTACGTCTCTCCACGCACAGGAAACTGCTCTGGTGTGGATTGCGTAACTCTTTCTGAATGAACCCCCGACCCTTGTATTCTCTGGCATTATCAGTAAAGCTATCAAAAGTGAACACCTTTGTTCTTTAAACTGGCAGAAGGGATAGGCTACTTTTCAGTGGGAAGGGAGGGGGACACAGGAGGAGAGTTATGGAAGAGAAAGGAGGGGATAGAAAAATTTCAAAATTGAAAATTGAACCAACAATGTATGTGTATATTTATCCAGGCTCCTTTCCCCTGCATCAGCAGCTCATCTGCACATGCATAGTTTCAAAGAGTTTTGAGGCATGGTTGAGTCCTCCATTGAATGTCCTCCCTCCTCCTCTTCATTGCTCATAGCAGGACTCTCAGTCTCAGGCTCCTTCCAAGTGCCCAAAGTCACCAGTAGGATGCTGGAGGGGTCACTGCCTCACTCCCGGGAAGCCCTCTGCCATCCTACACTGCTGCCCCTGTATCAGAGCCAGCAGCACGGGGTGGCAGAGGGAACTGAGCCATGAGGGAAGCCAAATTAAAAATCAGATCCCTGCACAGATAGGGTTGCCAGATGGTTTCAACAAAAATACAGGACACACTTGACATTACATCACAATCTACATTACATCTTATTTATATTTATATTTTCTCAATTTGTTTCCCAAACAGAAAGCTCAAATACTGGACTGTCCAGTTCAAAACCGGATACCGGGCAACCCTATGCACAGACCAACTGCCCTGTGCTGCTCCCTCTAATACAGAGGCAGTAGTGCAGGGTAGCAGCAGCCTCTGTCCATGGAGAACTCGGGCCCACCATGGACAGAGGCTGCTTCGTGGCAGACTCCCTCCCCCCCGTGCTGCTGCTTCTGATAAGAGGCAGCAGCATGGGGGCGGAGCGAGGGGAGGGGGGGAAACAGGCAGCACCATGGAGCCAGTGCTGGGGGAACTGGCTTTTAAGCCAGCTCCTTCAGGTGGGTCCACGGAGCCGGCATGCATGGAGAGCCAAAAGCTAGCTACCTGTGTATCAGCTCCAGTCTGCTCCCATCACCCTCCACGCTGCTGCCTTTCAGAGGCAACAGCACAGGAGTGGAGGGTAGGCAGATCCATTCCTCTCTCCGTCACTCATTGGAACCAGGTCATACACAAACAGTGGGAAAGGGACCCAGATCTACTATACTGGTACTAAGCATAAATACCAAACCCTGGGAGACAGGAGAATCTCAATCTTCACCTGCAATACAGAAGTACTGCTCAGTATTTTGAATAAGATGTATAATTTTATTTCCCCATAAGCTGCAAAGAAATGTTTGCCTGAAGTTTGATTCAATAGGAAATGCCCTGTGTAACTAGGAGGAAACCAAACTAAAAGGTTAAAGGCACTTGTCAGCAAGACTGAAACTAGGAGTGATACTTGGCATTAGCCATAAAATCTTTCTACTTTAAAGTTCATATATACCGGTAAATGGAGAAGAGCTACCAGTAATCTTGTTTAATATTAAAGCTGCCTCATTAGAATATGCTGTTTGTCTTTTGGTTTCTCCGGTGCCAAGTGACATGCAAATAAAGTAGCAAACATAAAATATTGTTAGACAATCTGAAAGTACTTGGGACCTCAACTTTTGGTTTACTTTTGATTTGTAAACCAAAAGAAGCTTTTATGTATTAAAAGTTGGGAGGGGGAGGCGGGAAATTCTCCATGAGGATTTTTTTTTTAAGAATTTGCAAACCCAAAAATAAAGTGAAAGTCTCAGTTTGAATTTACATGAGTTTGGAGTCCGTCTGCAGCAGCTAGGCCGCTAAGCTGGGCAGGCAGCTGTGGTACCAGGTTGGAGTCCTAGCCAGGGGCAGCCAGACTGCATACATCATGTTGGGAGGTACCTTCCTTGATCCAGCAAATCCCCTCGTTTGGGACCGGTCAGGTCCCAAGAGTGCTGGACAAGGAAGGTCCAACTTGCACTGATTTGCTGTATTTGCTAAGGAATCTTCTTAGCCAAGAAAACTCAGGCACATTCTTGGCAAAGTTTCACTAATGAACAAAGTGATAGCAGGGATTATAAATAGGGCCCATAAATCCTTGTGGTTTCAGAAAATAATTGAAAGTGTTACCCAGCTGCACCAGACTCAGAAACCAGGAGGCAAATAAAAAAAATATAACATTTATTATTAAAAATAACTACTAAGATAAATTGTGAATTTTTGGGCCTGACCCTTTTTTGAATACTTGGCGTTAGTTATACTGAATTTGATGTCATTGGAAGGGCAAGTGACTAACAAACTTTTATCTCAAAACCATGCTGGAATCTCTGATTAAACATGCAAGTTAAAAAACACAAAATTATTTCTTTGGGGTACTAATAACTTCAGATTTTTTGAAAAAAATTTTAAATTACATTTTCTTTCCAGTACTTATACCGCTTACTTCTGGCTTTTATCTCATCATTGGTTTACTTTCACATAGCTTGGCCCATGACTTTCAGTTTTGGTTATGGTAGCTTTCATTTAATCCCAGGCACAAACTCTATGTATCAGTCACTGCCTTATTCACACTTCACAGAAATGTTTTTAAATTTTATTTTTTAAAAGTTCTAACTCATATTTTAAAGATAACAGAAACATTGATGAACATTAGGCTTTGTGACACCTTTATATTTTCAAAATCTGTTAAAAAGTGGGTAGCTGAATAACCATGTAACCACTGAAAATCTCAGCAGTTACATGCAACCACAGCCTGAGGCGACAGCCAGCTCCCCGAAAGCAGTGCACAATGAAAGCCAGTTTATCTGGCTCCTGGCGCGTACCGACTCCCTCCTGCCAGTCCCACTCCCAGGGAGCCAGCTGCCACCCCGTGCTGTAGCCTCTGATACAGCAGCAGCAGCAGCATGGGGTAGGGTTGCCAGATGGTTTCACAAAAAATACCAAGCCTCATTCCCCCTCCCAAAAAGGGGGAGGAGATCAGGGCCCAAATGCAGTCACGAACCCTTTAATTCCTAGGTGCGTCACCCTCCCTCTGCCCCAGCCAGCGTGAGCTGTGCCACATGTCCTAAGCGGCCTTCTATGGGGTATTTTCTGAATTTTTTTTATTGAAAGCAATGCACAAATACCGGGGCTGTCCAGTTCAATACCCCAAAAGCACGAGTCTATGTAATATTAATGGTAACCAATAAGTCCAGGCTTATCTGTTAACCATTTAAACGGTTATACTTTTACATCCCTAGTATATACACATAGTAAGAGACAGTTCATACCTCAAACTGCTTACAGTGCAAGGCCCCAACTCAGGAAATCACTTTAAGAACATGCTTTCTTGAACTGGGGCCTAAACAGAAAAGACAACATGAGAACAGAAGCATTATCTCTGTTTTACAGATGGGTAGTGAGGCAGAAAGAAATTCATGGACTTGCTTAGGTCACACAGCCAGCCTGTGGCAATTAGGAGCTGACTCTAGATCACTTAAGTCACAGTTCAGGGGCTTAACCATCCATCTACAGTCATTGAGTAGCATGTTCCTTTTAGGTAAGATGTTTTGGAGAAGGTGGACGCAGAAAAGATTATGTCAATTTTATGGACAACTTAGTTAAAAATCTAATAAAAGAAACTCTGGATTAAAAGAGAATTCAGAGGACATTCTTCTCTAGGTAACATTTTAAATCTGGCTACACTGGAGACCTAAAATATATTTGTTGCTTTCCATGGCATCTTTTCTGAATAGTCCAAAGCTAATGTGCTGTAGGTTTGTGTGTGCATAGCTGCAGAAACATGAAGCAGATACTATAGTACAAACATTCAGTTGTTCAGGAAATACCACTTACCTAAAAATAAAAATATAGAAGATAACTATAGCATTCACCCAGTCTTAAAGATGAGGCAATAAAAATATCCTGTTCCTCCATCCATCTTCACAAAGAACAGCTGTGCTTACGTATGGAGCAAAGTTCCAAACACTTGCTCCTTTCATAAACATATCCTCCCTATCAGCACTACAATGAGTTTAAAGGAGGAGGTCCAAACTAAGCAGTCTCAAAAGTTTTCCCAGCTAAGCAGTACACATTAAGCAGATGTCAATCTTCATTTCTCTCCCCCTCCCCCAGGAGCTTCCTTGCAAGTTAGGGGAAGATTTGCAGTTACTCCACCTTTATATTGTCTTCGCTCAGTGTTTTTTTTAAACCCTTTCCTTTTGCTTTTTCAACTTTATGTAACCTCCTCTCCTCCTTCCTCATACAAGGTTTCTTTTTCCTGTTTTATTTTTTCTCTGCCTTTTCCTTTAGTTACACATATTTATGATAGGCCTTCTCTAAAATGTGCAGTTAAAGTGGACTGTGTAGATCTTTATAAGAAGATTCTTCCATTCCTTTCTTACATGCTTTCATGAGTTGGATATACAGTCTCATTTAATTGGTTAACCAGTTAAATGTAATGTTTAACTGGTTAAAAGTGGGGGTCCACCTTGGGGGGGCACTCCAACCCAGCTGGGTTGAAATGACCCCCAGCTGTGGACAGAGGCTGCTTCAGCTGGGCTGCCGTGCCCTGCCCACCCATGACGGGCCCCATGGGGCTGTAGGGATATTGGATACTTGAATAGTTGTGTAACCATATGAATAATTGGTTACATGACTATTCTACAGTCCCCGGGGGTGGGGCCAACAGCCAGTGCGCTCTGGCTCTACTCTCAGGGTAGCCCTTGTCACCCCACGCTGCTGCAGAGCCAGGCGGGAGCTCAGTCTGCGAGAGGAGCCAATTTAAAAATCAGTTCCTCACGCAGACCTGCTGTTTACCGCCCTGCGCTGCTGCCTCGGATATGAGGCAGCAGCGGGGGGAGGGAAAGAGGGGGGACAGACGGTTCTGCAGGAGTTGATACATGCAGGGAACTGGCTTGAAAGCCGGTTCCCCATGTGTATCAGCTCCAGCCTGTCTCCCTCACCCTCTATCAGAAGCAGCAGCAGGAGGTTGGGGGCAAATGGCCAGGTGGATCTGATCCTCATGGGCTGCCTGCTTAAAGCCAGCGCTCTTCACTGGCTCCCACTCCCCTCCCCTTGCTGCCTCTGATATGAGGGGAGAGGAGTGTGTGGTCTTATCTCCATAAGTAGAGGAACATGGAGCAGGGCCTCCCTAGCCAACCTCAATCCCCAGGCATGTTTGTATGGGAGACAGTTCTTCAAATACCCCAGTCCCAAACCATTTAGGGCTTCATAAGTCATAACCAAAACCTTGAATTGTGCCTGGAAACCACCGGCATAATGTACTCTGTATAATGAGTATTAGTTAAAACATGAACAGCCGCATTCTGGGGCAGCTGAAGCTTCCAAAGACTCTTCAAAGGCAGCCCCATGCAGAGTGCATTAAAATAATCTATTAGTCGTTTACTTGACTATACACTAACATCCCTAGCTGGAACAGCCCCCTGCTCTCAGTGGGTGGGGAGCTGCTCTAACCCCCATCAGTTAACCACCATTCACATCCCTAGTTGGTGAGCAGTGAAATAGTTAATGCTGATATTTAAAGCATCATGATCGGGATCGGAATTAGCACTAATTGAAACGAATAGGGCATTTCACACTTCAGAGCTAATGTCTCAGGTTTTCTGTACACTCAGATAGACATGACTGCATTGGCTATCTATCAGTCACATTTTGAAGGTTTTCTTCATAATCAAAATCACTGGAGACTGAGGCTTCTTGTTTGTGGGGTTTTTTTTTGTTTTTGGTTCCGACTAAAACAGAAACTGGGGAGGGGAGAACAACTGAGATCAGTCTGTGCCTCAGTTAATTTTTAGCATCCCACACTTCAGAAAACACTGGCCCCCTGGGGATCCTGTACTTCTGTTTGGCTCTATGGGCCTATATTCACTTCAGAAGTTAGCACAAGTGAGAATGTGAAACAGCACTGGAGCGACACAGAGTGAATTTGATTAGCAGCACAGTGTGATTGGATTCGCAGCTGACCCGTTGTGCTAACTTGAGCTGGAGTTGCATCCCCACTGCATCAAGCGTCAGCAGCCTGCAGGTTTCGAACTGGTCCTGTGAGCTAAAGTAAATTTAAAGCACTATCACAATCCAGCTAGACAGAGTTTATGCATGTGAGAATCAAGATAGGACAAGATTCACTTTCTACCTCAAGCTAACTCTGCCATTTTTTGCTTAGTCATTTTTATATGAATGTAAAGGCACAGAGGATAGATATATGCTTGATTCCCACTATCAAATCAATAATAACTTGGCAGCTAGCCTGGGAAAATATCTCCCTGAAATGTCACCTGTGGCACTGTTCAGCAATATATTTATTCTCTGCGGCAGTGCTAAGACTCTCTACAATGGCCATAGGATCGTAGGACTAGAGCAACAGTGAAAGTCATCTGCTCTGTCAGCATGGATCCAACAGCCACACACAAAGTAACTAGCTTTCCCTGAAGTTGCTCCACCTGCCCTGGTCAACCAATGAGCACCAAGAGTGTGTTAATGTTCCAGGGGCACTGACTGAACAGTGTTCTCACTGAAGAATTACCTCACCCCAACAATGAGATTTTAAATGTGCCCCTTTGCTTTATTTAAAATATTTTTATCCTGCCTCTCTATTTAAAATATTTGAGGCGGCTTACAATTTTTAAAAAACACAACAAATAAATGTATATAAAGTAAAATACAAGACCACAAAGTGGAGGTCGGGGGGCATAAAACCTGCTAAAACCGCTCAAGAGGAGGGACACATGCACAACTAAACCCCAATAAAAGCACAGGTAAAAAGGGTGGCCTTGGCCTGGCGTCAAAACAGTGTCAATGTTGGCGCCCGGCAAATGTCCCAGGGAGAGAATTCCATAGCCTATGGGCGAAGGCTGAGAAGGCCCTGCTCCAAGCAGATGTCAACCGTATCTCCATAAGCAGAGGAACACGGAGCAGAACCTCCTCGGCCAACCTCAATCCCCGAGCAGGTTCATATGGATTAGGAGATGGTCCTTCAAATACCTCGGTCCCAACCCATTTAGGGCTTTATAAGTCATAACCAAGACCCAGAACACAGGCATAATGTGCTCCGTATAACGAGTATTAGCTAAAACACGAGCAGCCACATTCTGGACCAGTTGAAACTCTTCGAGGACTCTTCAAGGCAGCCCCACGTAGAATGCATTGCAATACTGTAATCCAATCGGGATGTGACACGAGCATGATTCACTGTAGCCAAGTTGTTCTTATTCCAGAAGGGTCGCAGTTGGCGGATCAGTCGAAGCTGCCCAAAAGCACTCCTGGCCACTGAAGAAATCTGATTTTCAAATGTTAAAAAAAGGTCCAGGATGACTCCCAAGCTGCATACCTGTTCTTTCATGGGGAATGTGACCCCATTCAGAACAGGTAACATACCTCATTCCAGGACAGATGGCTTCCTGATCCACAGGACCTCAGTCTTAATCTGGATTCAGATTCAGCCTATTCGACCTCCTCCAGTTCATCACTGCCTCCAGACACTGGTTCAGATTGATCACTACCCACACCTGGCTCCAATGTCACAGAGAAACAGAGTTAGGTGTCATCTGCATTTTGATAGCACCGTCCTCTAAATCTCCTTATGACCTCTCCCAGTGGTTTCATATATATATATATATATATATATATATATATATATATATCAAACAGAATAGGGGGACAAGATGGAACCTTGCAGGATTCTGTAGCACAATCACCACCGCGTCAAACAGCAGCCCCCAAGCTCCACCTTACGAAAGCATCCTGACAGGTCGGACTAGAACCACTGTAAGACAGTGCCTCCAATACCCAACTCCACCAGGTGCTCCAAAAGGCTATCATGATTGATGGCATCAAAAGCTGCCGGGAGATCCAAGAGAATTAACAGGGATGCACTCCTCCTATCTATCGCTCGGTGTAGGTTGTCTATCAGGGCAACCAAGGCAGTTTCTGTTCCAAAACCAGGCCTGAAGCCAGACTGAAAGATAATTGGTTTCTTCCAAGAAAGCTTAGAGTTGCAATGCCACTGTCCGCTCGAGTACCTTGCCCAACAAAGTGACTGGACGATAGTTATTCACATCACATGGGTCCAGGGAAGGCTTCTTAAGGAACGGTTTTATCATCACCTCTTTCAATGTGGAAGATCTAAAAGATGCATTAATAATCCCCTGGATCCAACCAGTCATCCCTTCTCAGCTCGATTTAATAAGCCATGAAGGGCAGCGGTCAAGCAAGCAGATGGTTAGTTGCACTCCTCCAAGCACCTTGACCATATCCTTGGACTGCAAGAGCTGGAACTGATCCAAAGAAAAATGACTGGACGGTACGCTCAACACATTCCGTACCCCACTTACATGACAGCCAGAGACCAAATTATATAGACAGATGATGACAATGGAAACAGACGTTTATCCCTTGAGCGCCGTAGGAGAGCTATGGCTCAGAAGCAATTAATTAGATGGTTACATTAGAAACGAAGAATGAAGCGGTTACTGAATCATTTGGGCCACAAGCTCGATTACCTTCTTATTCGGAGTAGGAGTAGCAGTTGACTAACCATTTAACCAATAAGTGATTGCTTATTGGTTAGCGGTCCCGGGTAATCACAACATTCCCTTCCCCTATCAAACCCTCCTTTCGCCCCCACATGCACTGCATTTTAAACTCAGACCGGCAGGCTGGATTCGTCTCAGCCCACCAGTCTGAGTTTTCAATGAAAAGCAAGCAGGGGAGCCACCCGCCACCTCACACTGCTGCCCCTGTATCAGAGGCAGCAGTATGGGGCAGCAGGTGGGAGCCAGTCTGTGCGGAGAGCCCATCTGCTACCCCGTGCTACTGCCTCTATCAGGGGCATCAATGGCTATTAGCCAGGATGGGTAGGAATGATGCCCGTAGCCACTCTGTCAGAGCTCTTTGGGTGACCAGAGAGGGATCCGTTGATGATTACCTATTCTATTCATTCCCTCCAGGCACCTGGTATTCACTACTGTCGGCAGACAGGATCCTGGGCTAGATGGACCTTTGGTCTGACTCAGTATGGCCGTTCTTATGTTTGTTTCTCATCTTTTGACCAGGTACTGATCCAGGAGAGGCCTTTCCTCCTCTAATCCCATTATTCCCTACCGTGCTTAAGAGCCTTTGGAGTGGCACCTTGTCAAAAGCTCTCTGAAAGTCCACATGCACTATATTAACTGGATAACTTCTGTACCCGTCCGTTGACTCCCTCAGAGAATTTGAATAGATTGGTGGGGCATGATATGCCTTTAAAAAAGCTTGTTGACTCTTTTCCAACATATTGTGCTCATTTACATGGCTAATCATTCTGTTTAACTACAGTTTCAGCTAACATTCCTGGTTACTGAAGTTAGGCTGACTGGCCTGTAATTGCTAAGATTGCCTCTGGAGCCTTTTTTTTTTTTTTTTTTTTAAATCTGCGTTAGTTTAACTATCTTCCCATCATCTGGTACAGAAGCTGATTTAAGTGATAGGTTACATACCACAGTTAATATAGGCTGTAATTTCATACTTGAGTTCCTTCAGAACTCTTGAATGAATACCATCTGTTCTTCATGACTTATTACAGTTTAATTTATCAATTTGTTCCAAAATCTCCTCTATTGTCACCTCAGTGCAGAACTGCTCTTCAGATTTGTCACCTCAAAATAATGGCTCCAGTGTGGGAAATTCCACCTCTGCAGTGAAGGCCAATGTTTAAAAGACAACCTTTTATTTCTAACTGCCTCTTTTATTCTGCTCTTCAGCCATGGTGGCATTTTGTGATTTTTTTTTAATTTCAAAGGCACTATGAAAACTGACATCTGCTGATGGTCTAATCCTATGTTTTAAAATAGGTCAGAATGAGGATTTGGAGATATACCATTAACTGGCTCCCTGTCACAGTGTGTTAACCAAATTCACACCCAAGCTATGTTCCCTATGTTGCTATTTACTATGTATTTTCTTCATAAAATGTGTTATGTTGCTTTATATCAAATGCACTGGAGTAAACCAAGTTACTGTAGATTACATTCCCTTTGCCTGATAAACCAATAATTAATTTCAGATTTCCAACCACGTTAAATTAGATCTACTGTAATTATACAGCTGCAGGGAAGTTATGGCAACTGCTTTTTAAATAGAAGATATGCTGTCCATCTTGTGGATGAAATAAAATATAATGCCATGTAATTCACACTTCCCAAACATGATAGTACTCCTATTCATCATTCTCCCAATTTCTACTTGCTGTGTTTTCATGTACTCTAGAAGAGGAGAGATCCAAAATAGAAAACTAGCCACCGAAGATATAAAGCTGGTGCCACAGTGACCGCAAATCATTTTCCATAAACCCTTCAAGCACACATAAGGAATGGAAGAAATCTCTCACACTGTCAAGTTGACTCACGCTACTGGCTTAGATGTAAGGGGGCTGGAAAATGGTAATTAGGCATTTTTTCCAGGACAGATCACTGCTCAGCATAAAGAAAAACATCCCTCTCTCCACAGCTCAAGGTTTACATGCTCTTACTTTTTGCAGAAAGAAGAGTTCCCTCAACATCTTAAAGAGACTAAGAGGGGGCAGGATAGAGGTCTATCAAACCATGATAAAGGTCTATAAAATCATGACTGATGTGCAGAAAGTGAATAAGAAAAAGTTATATATTTGTTCCCATAACGTAAGAACTAGGGGTCACCAAATGAAATTAATAGGTAGCAGGTTTAAAATAAAAGGAAGTATTTCTTCACACGATGCACAATCTGTGGACCTCCTTGCCAGAGGATGTTCTGAAAGCCAGCACTTTAACAGGGATCAAAAAAAGAGCCAGATAAACTCAGAGGTTAGGTCCATCAGTGGCTATGAGTTGGGATGGGTAGAAACATTGTCTCTAGCCTCTTTTTCTCAGAAGCTGGGAATGGGCAACAGGGGTGGGATCACTTGATTCCCTGCTCTGTTCATTCCCTCTGGGGGGCACCTAGCATTGGCCATTGTTGAAAGACAGGACACTGGGCTAGATGGACCTTTTCTCTGTCCCAGTAAGGCCATCCTTATGATTTGGAAGATTTTCAAGGCATGAAAGGCTTTTCAGTAATTATCACGAAGAACAATGTACCGTAAAATCGCAAGTATAATGTGCACTTTTTCCCCGGTTTTTAAGGGTTAAAGCCGGGATGCGCATTATACATAGATCATCTGTAAAGTTTATAACTCACCCTCCCTGCCAGGCTCACAGACAAGGTGCAGTGCACGGGCAGCTGGGCAGGGGGCCCCCACGGCAGGCATGAGGTCAGCTGGGCAGGGGGCCCCCGTGGTAGGCACGAGGTCAGCAAAGCTGGCTGGCAGCTGGGCAGGAGGCCCTCGCGGCAGGCCCGATCTCAGCCAGGCTCCCAGACAAAGTGAGGAGCTGGCGGGTGGAGCAGCTGGGTGGGGGGGGGGGGGAGAGGCAAGGGGCCCCACAGCAGACGTGAGCTCAGCGTGGCGCAAGGTCAGCTGGGCAGGGGCCAGGCTCCCGGACAAGGCGAGGAGCGCCCTGGCTCGCTGCCTACCCAGTTTCAGCATGGACAGCTGGGCCGGGGAGGGGGGCAGGGGTGGCGGGAGAGGAGCTGCACACGCGTTTCCTGGGCGAGCCTGCAGGTGGGAGAGGCCCCTTCCTTCCTATATATACACACACTGTAAAATCACAAGTATAATGGGGGTTCGCATTATAGATAAGAGTTCAGTTTATTCTGGGATTCTGACGTTTAAAAGGTAGGTGCGCATTACACATAGGTATGCATTATACTCAAGGTTTTACAGTATTTTAGGGTACTCTGTTATGAACCAAGATGAAGACACTAGCTTTGGTGCGCAGGTGAAGGTCTAGTTGGACAAAGGAGTTCAGTGAAGAGTAGGGGCATGACTGAATGAAAAGTTATATTGAAAGCCTTAAATATGGGTCTTGTATTTTATATTTTATCATGGGAGGGAGTGCTCAAAAGTGTATGCAAACTTTTGACTTCCTCATCTACAGTTTCCCCTTCATTGGTTCCTGTTTTTTCTCCTATTTTGTCCTCCTAGAAATCAGGATTGAAAAAAAAAAAAAAATCAACTCAATTGCTAATTCCCCTTCCCCGCCCCATTTTCTACATATATATAAGCCCAGGGGGTGGGAAGCAGAGGTAGGTGGGGAATCGGGGGCCGTGGGGCTGGATGGGAGGAGGGGGGTGGGAAGCAGACCTGGCAAGGGTGGGGCAGTGCAGCCACCGGCTGCAGCCGGCCCCCAAAGGGGTGCTTGCCACCGCTTGTACCCCTGCTGGGGCCCGGCGGGAGCGCCGCTCAGCTGCGAGTGGCACAGTGTGCCACAGCGCGCCACGCAGGGAGGGGAAGGGGGCAGGGTGCCATGCAGGGAGAGGAAGAGGGTGGGAAGCAGAGCTGGGGGGAATCGGGGGGCTGTAGGGGAGGATGGGGGGGCCCCGGAGGAAGGAGAGAGGGAAGCAGTGCTGGCAGGGGTTGTCCGGGGGGGCCGTGGGGCTGGCCAGCAGGAAGAGGGGTGGGAAGCAGAGCTGGGCAGGTATTGGGGGCCGTGGGGCTGAACGGGAGGAGGGGGGCGGGAAGCAGACCTGGAAGGGGGGATGATGCAGCCACTGGCCACAGCCAGCCCCCAAGGGGCCGCTTGCCGCTGCTTGCTCCCCTGCCGGGGCCCAGCTGAGCGCCACTCAGGTGGGCCCGGTGGGACAGGAAGGGGGGCAGGGCGGTGATGTATACGGCCAGGGGGCGGGGCCATGTATATCACCACCCCCCTTTCCTCCTCCCGCTGTGGCACTGAGTGCTGCGCCCCTCAGCCGGGCCGCCGTGTGAGAGAGGGGCGGTGATGTAGACAGCCCTGCCCCCTGGCCATGTACGTCACCGCCCTGCCCTTCCTCTCCCGCGGTGGCTCCGCTGAGCGTGCAACACTCAGCCGAGCCACCACGGAGGGAGGGAAAGGGGGCAAAGCAGTGATGTACACAGCCAGGGGTGGGGCTGTGTACGTCACCGCCCTGCCTTTCCCTTTCCACTGTGGCACTCAGCTGAGTGCTGCGCCCCTCTGCCGGGCCACCGGGGGAGCCAGCAGTGCAAGGAGCCGTTTGGGCTCCCCTGCGGTGGGAGGGGAAGGAAGGGCAGTGACGTACACGGCCCCGCCCCCAGCCATATACCTCACCGCCCTGCCCCGCCCTCCTCCCTCACGGCAGCCCAGCTGAGCAAGCAGCACTTAGCCAAGCGCCAAGGCGGGAGGGAAGGGGAAGGGGGGCGGAGAAAGACAGAGGGGAGAGAGAGGCAGGAGGAGGAGAAGAGAAAAAAAAAGAGACAGGGAGAAGCAGGAGGCGGAGGAGAGCTGAGAGAGAGAGAGAGAGCGTGCACTCAGGAAAGAAGACCTGAAAATCCTGTCTTATGACGGGGTAATTGGCTAGTTAGACAATAATGAGAAAGTTAAGAAATTTCCGAGAAGGGAAAAGGAGTGTCTGGAGCCCTGGTGAAGCAAAATGCAGGACAATGTAGCACTTTAAAGACTAACAAGACTCAAGCGGCCTGGCTAGCAGGTGGAATCAATTGTAATTTGATGTACAAGAGAAAGAAATGTTATTTAGGTAGGATTTGGTTTGCTAGAAATTTAGAATATTCTGGCAGACAGGCATAACGTCTGATAATGCAGCTCTTTCTAACGTTGGCTAGGCTGCCTTACCTTTCAGGACTGAATTCATGAGATGCTTCTATTCCCTTGAATTCCCTTCTAACTGAAGTCATGATAAAATCTGTTGGTCCCTATTGCAAATGGCCAAACAGTACTTAGGGATGAGTTCTAGATGAGCAAATGGCCTCTGTCCAGCTCTGAATGAAAGGGCCAGAATCTAAAGAGATCCTCCATACAGTAAGACTCTACTCTGCAGTAGCAGGATTTAAAAGGAAACCATCCTTATGACCACTCACAGAAGCCCTAAAAAGAGACATCAGGAGGGAGCAGGAGTGAATAATAAGCTGAACATGAGCTTCCAGTGCAACACTGTGGCCAAAAGAGCTAATGTGATCCTGGGATGCATCAACAGGGGGATCTCAAGCAGGAAGAGAAAGGTTATTTTACCGACATATTTGGCATTCATGTGATTGCTGCTGGAATACTACACCCAGTTCTGGTGACCACAATTCAAGAAGGATGCTGATAAACTGGAGAGGGCTCAGAGAAGAGCCACAAGAATGATTACAGATTAGAAAACACTCCTTGTAGTTACAGCACTCAGCTCCACTTAGTACTCCGGACTGGATTCTTCACATCCGTAGTGGCACAGAATTCATATGGTTTACCTATTTCTGTGGCCCCCAGGCAAAAAAAATGCCAAAAATCTAGGGGGTGAACACATGCCTTTTCCATGGCAAACTAAGCAATGTGTCTGTTCCCACAGGCCAGTGGGCATGTGAGTGTCTGAATGGGAAAGGTTGACCACCATCACTGGGCTGGGCATACGTTCCAACAAGCAAGAGAGACTGTCCCTCCTGCTTGATACAACCCTTGGAGTGGATAGAGCTTTTTATTATGTATGAAACAGGCTCAGTCCCAAAGGCAGAAATGTAGTAGCCTGCTTGTTAGTTAATTGATCTCATTCTCTGAGGCAGAAATGTAGCAGAGGAACATTGTTAATATCCCTATTGTTAGTTAACTCTTCCCATTCACAGTCAATTCCCTCAGGAGTATAAAACCTGTAAAAATGTTAAGGCCCCTGTGTTATAAATTATAGTAAGGGCATCAGCTAGGAAGATCTATGTGCTCTCTCACTTTTATTCTGTGCTGAAGTGGCACAATGGGGTTACATTATAGCTCAGGATTTATTTTACTTACCTGTTACAAAAATGCATTGGGGCAAATAAAACATTTACCAAGCAGTCAATAAAATGTAAGGTCCTAGACAATAATTAACAAAACTCTACGAATTTCATGTGTGCAAATCTGAACAATTTAACATGACATTCTACTCCCCTCTCCTCCTGTGGGGTGGTCTGTAATGTAATTTAAATGAAAATCTAGGATTATAAATGGAATTCAGGGCATGACTTCCCAAAAGGTTTGTAACTGAACATTCGTAGGTTTAGGAAATGCTGTATAGGTATTAACAACAAGGAGTCTAGAGGCACTTTAAAGACTAACAAATGTATTAAGCTATTAGGGTATAAGCTTTCATTAGCTACAACTCACTTCCTCGGATACTGAATAGATATTGTGACTTTTTCTGTATTGTAATTTAAATAAATTACCCAAAAATTGATACTGTTGTGATTATATTGATTATCTCAATAAATAAAATATTCAGAATTTTCAACTTTTTTGGTGCAGAATTTTTACTTTTTTTGGCACAGAATCTCTCCAGGAGTATCTCAGCTTAACAAAGCAAAGGCTATGGGAGTAACTTGATTACAGTCCATGAGTATCTACATGAGGGACAAATATTTAGTAATCCTTGTTGATTTTGCTGAAATAGACAGACATGGCTACCCTCTGAAATTTTTTCTGAAGAGGAGCATCTTGAGGGCCTGATCATATCCCTCCCCAAAGGGAAAATATTATACATTTTCCAATGTTTGTTTCCTCCTCCTCATGTTATGGAAAAGCTGACCAATCATCAAATCCAGCTATTGTTGCTCACCCTTTTATTTTTACCTGTTGAAGAGTTCAAACATCATGAGCACCAAGGCACATCAATATAAATTTCCAGAGGGAAAACACAACAGGAGTAATACATCAGTTTGTTGTCCATACATCAGTTTGGTCAGCTTGCCATTTTTGCCATCATTCAGACTGGTCTCTAAATGCCATGATAATTTAATTTATTTCATCACAACATGCTGTGACCATTCCATGACTCTCACCTCAGATTACTTGAACATTAATGTTTACAGACTATTTTGCCTCAAAACCCACATCTCCCGCAATATTAATTTTGTCTGTTTTAAAACATCTACAGTGTAAGGGGAGAAGTAGAAGAAGTTATGCTCATTCGCGGATTACTCTACCTTAATGGAAAATGTTCCGAGATGGCATTCTTTTCTCCCTTCCCCGGTTCTTCTAGTAGGGGATCCTTAACCATTTTCTTTATAAGGTCCTCCCCAAACTCCATGGCCCTACAATTGTTTTTCTACATATAAAAGCCAGGACCAGCATTAAGGGGGAAGCAAACAGGGCAACTGTCTGGGACACCAGGCCAGGGGGGCTTCCTGAAACTAAGATGTGCAGGCTTCAACCTCATGTGGCCGGGCTCTAGGCTTCAGCTCAATATTGAAGTACTTTGGCTTTCTGCCCTGGGCCCCCGCAAGGCCCTGCTTGGCGGACCCTTTAAAAGCTGCTTGTGGCCCCTCATGGGACCGAGGGACGTAAATGACTAGTGATAAGAAAAGGCTTATCAGATAGTCGACACACTAGTTGACTAGTTGCTTCCCCCCTCCCCTTGCTGCCTCTATTAGGAAGAGGCATCCGGGGGGTGGGGGGGGAGGAGAGAAAGGGTGTTTCAAAGCGGCTCCATGTGGTGCTGCCGCTTGGAAACGCCACGTATAGCCCAGGGCCAGCTGGGAATCCTCAGCTGATCCCAGGCTTCATGCAGTACTGCCGCTTTGAAAGCTATGGGGAGTACGAGGCCAGCAGGGGACTGCTTGAGTTCCCCTCTGGCCCCCACCTCCCGGCAGCACTTTCGCCTTTGAAGTGCCTTCAAAGGCAAAGGTGCCCGTATCGACTATTCGATTAGCCAATTAATTTAAATTTAACATCTCTAATGGCACCCCAAACTCCTGCTCGAGAACTACTGTTCCAGTAGATCTATAAAAAAAGACCTTTTTAGCATGAGCTGGAGGAAACTGATACTCCAGTTCCTACAATTGTTAGTCAAGAAACTATATTAGAAGCCTGCATTTTATATAGATTATGCATTTATACTGGAGGAGGAGGAGAACAGCAGAACACAGTAGCAACCTTTCTTAAAATACAGTTTGTAATTCAGAGTTGAGACTTGTGTTCGTTTTGTATTTTGCTGCTAGATTTAATTAATATTTGTTGTCTTTGAAAGTACACACTGCACCTGTTGGGCAACACAATGAAAGAACGTATGTATTATATAAATATTTTAAAAAAAAACAGCAAAGACTCTTTGGGGAGAGAGTCAATTAGAGGTTAATCACCTTGTGTGGGTAAATAGCTGCCTAGGTTCACCAAGAGGACTTCAATGAGTATAAAGGAGAAAAAGTTTAATTATTTACTGTCCATTCCAAAGAAAAGCTAGATCCCAAGGTCATCTATTGTGAAGCGTGAAAATAAAACATTAGCTTACAGTTTTACTACATACTTGCCAGCACTTATAAATAAGAGTTGTAACACATGTGCTGGGGGGGGAGAGGAGAATGAGAAATGCATCTTTAAATACACAGGACTAAGAATGAATTTTAGGCAAGCTAGAGCAATAAAAGGATACGCATTTTTGTTTAAAGAAAATATCTTTTTTAAATAGGTATACTTGGCATTTATGTGGCCTAGCAAGAGATTAAGAACATAATCAGCCTCCTTGCTGAGCCTCAAAATGAAAAGTTACCAGGAAGATGTCAGCAGCTTTGGAACAAATCATTAAAGTGGAATGTTTCACAAGCTGGAATTATAGCCAAGGTCTTTTCTGCAGGAACGAAATTTAGTGTGCACAGGGTTAGCACCTCTCCATCCACATCTAAAAATGCTGCCCACAGCAAACAGGCAAACACACAATCGTTACTTTAAGCTCACTAGCTGCTACATATGCAGCTCTTTATCATGCCAGCCTCCTCTGTTGTCATGCTAACATGGGCGAAGACTGCAGGAATAATAGCCTCAGCGTGCCAACAGCACACTTGCAAACCATCTCACCATGAGCGTAGGAATCAGAAACTGACCTGCAATTATTACTTTTAGTATATTCCATGGGTTGGGCTAGGTATAGTTACCTGTAGCATTGCTTCATTTTTATTGTGTGGCCCCTGCATCTCTATGGACAACCCTACACAGGTAGGGGAGATGACACGGCAGGAAAAAGGACACAGAATGAGGGAAATAGCTTTTCTTGGATCTGAACTGTGTCAGTCATTTCAGGAAGAGCCCAGTCCTGAGCATGCCAAGGGACATCAATTACAGGGTACAATCATGAATGCAATGTGTAGTACAGCGTTATTATGGACGTATTATCCACAGCACAACCATTGCAATCTCCCCAGGTGCAGTGACTCATGGTTCAACCTTCTAAGGTACATAGAGTAACCCACAGGTTCAAGAAACTTGTGAGTTGGAGAGTCCTCAGTTTTTGAGGTCTCTCTCACTGGGCTAAAGGGGCCCAATTTTCAGAAACAAGAAAGTACTCGCCCAGTGAGAAATAATGGGTCTCAAACTGGGCACCCCAAAATTAAGGCACATACATAAATAGTCATTTTCAAATTTTTGGCCAGCCATCATTTTCAATAGGCTACCGGATCCTCCAAACATTTTGAGCATTTCTGATTTTTAATGTTTAGGGCAGCAGCTTTCAAACTTTCTGAGCTACCCCCTCCTTTGAGTTACAATTTATGGCTGTACCTTCTCCAAGCAGATAAGCTGGGTGGCCTGCTGCAATGAGTCAGCAGGTAGAGGTGGCACACCCACTCCAAGCCCTACTGCACCGGGGCTGATACTCAAGCCTTGTGACATCACTGCTCACCCCTCAGAATGTTCCTCCACACTCTTCTAGGGGACCCCCCATCTACAGTGTGAAAACCTCTGGTTTGGCATTGGGAGTTCCAAAGACACTTAAAAAAAAGGGGGTAATTTATTTCTGAAGAAAAGTGCAATGCAACATACTGGGAGCTAAATTAATGTTCTTTTGGCCACAAAATGCCTTTTGTAGCAAAAGCATTTTTGCAGAATTGTTATCTTCAGCAGACAGTGGCTTATTTATAGCCCTTACGGACAAGGGTAACAAAACCAATCCATGGTTACAAGGATGACAAAAAATATGCAGCTCAGAAATATAATTAGTTTAGAGTAAAACTGATACACAAGTATATATCATTATACCATGTATATAGTAATGTAGATTCATTTTCCCTCCAGTGAATAGAAGAGATTAACTATATTGTTAGTGTACCATTTTTTACTCTCATTCCAACACCACAAGCAAAGTATTAAGGTGGCTAAATTTACAGGTTTCTTAATCTCTGCTTATACCCTTTATTTTTTTCACATGGTATTTTGTGCTCTTCAGAGTGAAAATCTTTTCAAATGGCCTTGATTAAAGAAATGAAAGCTGCATTATGCCAGCCAAGAAAATCCAACAAGCTTAACATTTTAAAGCATTTCAAATATGAATGATTTGAAACAAAATTCTTTCTACACACCTGCTACCCTGGTCACTAAGACACTGTTTGCATGACAGAAATTTGCCATGCCTGTCAATATTTGTATTCCATAGCACACATTTAAAACTTCCCCCGAGCAGGACAAATCGCAAAGCAATGCAGTCTTCCTGCGGATCCAGTCCTACTCCTCACAACTACACACAAAATCTCTTAAGACATTTATCGATCGTGGTAACATACCCTATGTTTTTTAGAGATTCACATCAAGTGAGTCTCATCTGAGTGCCAACTTGGATGGAAGTCACTGCTATAAACAATGAGTTCTCAAAGACAGGGCTACCAGCTTTGCTCTTCTGACCATGGATGTTAAGTAGCAATTAATTTACTAGTCCAGCAGTCGATGGAATTTCCATCAACTACTTGACTAGTCGATAAGCACTTCCATGTTCCGCCTTTGAAATGTAGAAGAGCCCTAGCAGGGGCTCTTCTACATTTCAAAGTTGGAATGCAGCGTGGAGCCCAGGGCCACCAGGAAGTCGCCTGCATGGAGCCCTGAGTCAGTGGGATTTCTCACTGGCCCTGAGCTCCATGTAGTATTCCAACATTAAAATGCACAAGAGCCCCAGCGGGAGCCTGGGGTCACCTGGGGAGTCCCCAGCTTGATGCCAGGCTCTAAGCGGTGCTTCTGCTTTGAAATGCCACACAGAGCCCGGGGTCCACTGGGATGTTCCTAGCGGACCCTGGGCTCCACCCAGCATCTCAAAGTGGCAGCGCTGCACTGAGCCCAGGGTCAGCTCTGAGCTCTTTTAAGTATCCTTCTTTCCCCTCCTCCATTTGCTGCCTCTCTCTGATAGAGGCAAGAAAGGGGGAGGGAGCAATTAGTTGACTATCCGATAAGCATTTGCTCAACCTTTTTTTAAATAAAGTACTCCTTTTAAAAAAAATATTATAAGTACCCCCAGTAGCTACAGTTTTCAAACACACAATTTTTTTCCTACCATTGCAACACATTTGTTTAAACAACTTAATCGTAGCCAGGTGGGCGATGAAATGTTTGGGTGTAAATAGGACAATAATAAAGCACGGTAAAACTTAAAACAAAAATTCAGTTCTCTCCAAATTTCAGTTGTGCTGACATACCCCCCAGACGTCTCTCGAGTACCCCGGAGTGTACTCATACCACTGGTTGAGAAACACTGGATTAGTCCTTTATATCCCTACTTCTGACAGGGGCCTTAGCCAGCAAAGCGCCTATAGTTGTTGACTGCATGGCATGCTCTCTTTGGTTTGGAACAACCACCAGTGGTTTGTTTCACTGCATGTAAGTCCCAGTTGGACCAGTCCTTAAAATGGGACTTTCTGATAGATAAGCAGCAGCACATATCCGCTCATGTGAAACCATCTGCGCTCTCTCCCCGCCCCTCATACTGCTACTGCTGCCTCTCTATCAGAGGCAGCAGTGGTGGGGGATGGGAGAGAGGAAAGAGGCAGGCAGGATCCTATACACATGGGGAGCCGGCTTTTAAGTGTGTCCTTGGAGCTGCCTGCCCCCCCTTGCTGCCTCCTACAGAGGCAGTGGGGCAGGGGAGAGGAGGCGGAAGCTGGCGCGGCCTCTGTCTGTGGGAGCTCGGGTCCATCCATCCGTCCATGTGCAGAAGCAGCAGCACAGGGTGGCAGGCAGGAGCCAGTCTGTGCAGGAAGCCAGTTTTTAATAGGGAAAACAAAAGCATGTGTGTTTTTTTTAAGGGACACCGAAAAGTGTAAGAAACATTAGAAGAAATTAATGGATTTTTCTAAAAAAAAAAATGAAAATTTTAAAACTATTTTCTCATAAATTTTTAAGACTCTCTAGAACATATATAATTAAATGAATGCTTGCACTAATATATTAGATTGTTATAATCCAGAGGTGCAAGGTATTCCTCAATCTATATAATCTATTTTTATCTGAAAAGTGTATTCACAGCTTTCATGTAGCAGAATGAAGCAGCTAAAGCACCTTTGTACAACTGCATGGAATTCAGAGAAACTCTTTTTTTGTGTGGAACAAGGATCTCTGTTCATGATAAAAGTGCATAATAAATGAATCAGCTTCCAAAAGGTCAGGTAAATATCACCATAGCCACATGACACATTTACACATGTCAATATATTCTATTCTTTATTATTATGAATGTGTCACTTCTGTAACATATCAGGAAGGAAGATAAGGAAGGGACTGAATAGAAGCAATTTTTCAACTAGAAATTGCAAGCCAATTAGTGGTTCTCGAGCATTTCACGTTGTGAACACTACACACATTAGAGACTGATCAAAATTTCCTATTTCAGCCTTTCTAATTTCAGTCTTTTCTCTGGAGAAACCATGCAGTTTTGTTACCTTTAAAGAGTAACAATATATTAGATCTGTGTTAAGGAGACAAAATATAAATCAGCTAATTTAAAATCAATGCGTGCAACTGAATATTCATGACTCTGGCTTAGAATTTCACACCTAGCAAGTACAACTTCACATTTATTAATGTCCATCAGACTCTTTAGGGGCACAGATGTGTTTATACAGCACCCATCAATGAGACTGTAATCCCTTTGGGCCACCATATACTACTGCAATATAAAATCATTCCCTAAAGTCAATGTTCCCTCTAATCTTTTCCATCCATGTGCACTGAGGTATATATGAATGTGCACCACTGATAAAAAAAAGTAGCTGTGACTACTCTGCTAAGCAGCTAAGCACCATTTCAGTCTCTCCTGAGCAGATGCACAAGCACACAGTTTACAGGGAACGCTGTCCACAGTTCCTACTAGGGATGTCAATGTGTAGTCCACTACATGATTAACCAATAAACCTGGGCTTATTGGTTAATCTTATCGACTACACATACTCTCCACCTTGCTGCCTCTGTAACAGAGGTAGCAAGGTGGGTGGGGAAGAATGGAAGCCGGTATCCATGAGCACCAGATCTGACTGAGAGGGGGTGCACAGGATAGAGCTGATAGGCAGAGGAGTCTGTTTTTGGGTCTCCGCATGTGCTGGCTCCGCAGACCTGCCATCCCTCCCTTCTCCTCCCCTCCCCCCCACTTGCTGCCTCCTACAGAGGAAGCAGGCAAGAGCCAGTGCTGGGGGAAGCCAGCTTAAAAGCCTCTATCAGAGGCAGCAGCATGGGGGGAGAGGCTGCCACAAAGCAGCCTTTGTCTGTGTCAAGCCTGGGCTAACCAAAGACAGAGACTGATCCCCAACAACAGGCTGTCTCCCCCTACCCTCTCCCCCTCACTCCCAGCATCATCCTCTGTCAGGCAACAGACAGGGGCTGCTGCCATCCTGCGCTGCTGCCTGATACAGAGGCAGCAGTGTGGAATAGTAGGGGGCTGCCCAGGAGTGGGACCAGGAGTGCACTGGCTGACAGCCTCACCCCTGGGGATTATCAAATAGTTGTGTCACTGATAAGATTTCATGCGGTTACACGACTAGTCAGTTACATGATAGCTAAAATCCCTAGTTCCTACTCCTCTCATATGTCAAAGTCAGTTAGTTATGGTACAGTGCCACCATCTCATACTTTAACATCTTCTGCAATTTTGGCTACAGTTGAAATCAAAACAAAACAACCTCCTGATTATCAAACCAACGAAATGGACATAGAATATATAGAGAGGACCTAGGTGTTTTGTTTTATTTTGTTTTACTAGTCAAAAAACCCCCACAGAAACTAGCCAACAGGAAGTTTCATTGCTTGAACACTTTGATATTTCAGCACTGTGAAAGAAGCAGCTCCCAATGTTAAAAATCACCTCTGGAACTTGAACCATTTTGAGAACACTAGAGCAGTGAGCGCTCTTGGTTAATGGGAAACTTTACAGGATCTAAAGTTTAAACAACCCTTCTGTATATCTTATCTTCACAGATGACTTTTTAAGTCACTTTCTCATTGTTTATGGGTATTTTTCCAAGGAAGCCACAGTGCTCTAAGACTACTAGAAGCAATTCCACTTGATAAATAGTTATATCAAATAGCACATCAACATCCAGTTCAGCTCCCTGTTGATACTCAAGAGTACAGATGCTGATTTTAATGACACAAATAAGACTATACTACTTATTTACTTGTTAGCAGTGCAGTGCCAACACAGCTACAAAGAAATGGTCTGCATTCTAGTCTCTTTCCTAACAGAACTGTTTTCTCATTTCCATTTATTTGTACATCAGTTACCACTGTGCAACCCAATGCAAAGTAAAGGGATGTAATGGTGCCACAAGAGCACAATTAGGTCTGCAGAAGCTTTGCAATTTGCAACAAAACAAAGAAGAGCCCAGCTTGACTTTCAGATTCTTAGGCTGAGTTTACAGTTACAAATAAACAAACTGAGCATACTTGATCTGGAACATGCAAGACACAGACATGGAAACTCACAATGCTCTTCCATACAATTTTGTTTCAAAGTTGTTCCAAAGTTTAGGGCTGTAATTTTTTATTCCTGAAAAGAGTAAACCCAAGCAAGCAGTTCTAAGGGAAACCCCTACAGTAACAAACCAACAAGTGTGAGTTGGAAGAAAAGATCTGGTAATCACTTTTCTGTGCCAAAATTTTGAGATGGTCTAAGCTCTGAAAAATAAATTGACACCATCCTAATTCAAAGAGTGTACTTGCCAAAGTATGAGCACATGTAATAGAATAGTCTCCAAATGTAGGGACTAGAGGTACAGCAGGTTACGTACAAGATAGAGACTGTAGGTTTGTTCTTAAGTTGAATTTGTACTTAAGTCGGAACTGGCGTCCAGATTCAGCTGAGCCTGAAACTGACCAGCGGCTGACTACAGGAAGCCCGAGGCAGAGTTTCTCTGCCCCAGGCTTCCTGGAATCAGCCGCTGATCTGTTTCAGCAGCGGCTGACTTGGGGACGCCTGGGGCAGAGCAGCTGGGGCGCTGCTGGATTGGTCCAGTAGCGCCGCTCCTCGGCGTTACTGGACCAACCTAGCAGCACCCCAGCTGCTCTGCTCCAGGCATCCCGATTCAGCCGCTGCTGAAACTGACCAGCAGTGGCTGAATCAGGACGCCTGGGGCAGAGCAGCTGGGGTGCTGCCGGGTTGGTCCAGTAGCGCCAAGGAGCGGCGCTGCGGGACCAACCGGCAGCGCCCCAGCTGCTCTACCACAGGCATCCATGAGAAAAGCCTGGTCTGGTGGGGGGGGTGGGGGGAGCACTTTGCTCCGCAGCTTTGCTCCGCGTCTCCCTGGTCTGCTGGGGGTCCCCCCCCACCCCAGCAGACCAGGGAGACGCGGAGCAGCTTTTCTCACCCTGGAGGACACGGGCGGCGGGACTGCGGCGCATCTGGGCGGTCCCGCCGCCCGCATCCTCCGGGGCGAGAAAAGCCCCGTTTGTAAGTACGGATCCGACGTAAGTCAAATCTGCGTAACCCAGGGACTGCCTGTATTTAAAGTACCAGCTAGCTAATAATCTGAAAAGGAACTGACAGTAAAAAGCCCGTGGTATTATATATGGCATCTGCTAGTGTTCTTTAGTAACATACATAAGAAATATTAGAAGGGTTAGGTGAGCTTGAAAATGAGGAATTAATATTTGGCAGTGTATTATGGCCCTTAACACTAGGAATAAATGATTGGTTTTGATGTGCAGGCTTTGGAAACTGGGGGAAGAATAACCAGGAAAGTTCAAAGAAAGCAAACAAAAATGGCCCGAATCTACTGAAGAATTGAACACAGGGAAATGTGAAACTAAACTTCCAGGACTAGAGGCTTGATAACATTTCATTTTCCTGGGTTCCAAAACCAAAACCAAAACCAAAAGAGTATCACCATTTTCAATGGATTTGGTGCACATGAAATGTTCTCACATGATAGCCCTTCTATTTATTCACAGAACAGGACGTGCATTCCCACATTTGTTTCCTATTGCACCCAAATCTTCCTTGCCACGTTGGGTAAGAGCACGAGTTATCCCAGATCAGTTTTCCATTCCCTCAAGGAGTATACCAGCAATAAAAGTGTGTCAAGAGCTGAGATTTCTAACAAAACTGCAAATTTTTCCTTTAAAAGCAGACTGTCCTTTAGATCATATGGCTGTTTTAAAAAGCATCATTCTTATTTTCCTTCACAGTTCACTTTTAAGAATTCACTCCCCACGTCTATAAATACTTCATCTCTTTTCCAAAAACGACTAGAAAGAGTGCTAAACTAGCATTAAGAGTGGCATGCCCTTGTGAGAGAACAAATCCACTTCATGTTACGCCACCGAATAGGCAGCCAAAAATTAACAATATGGAAACGAAAAATCCGAAGCTCTATGCTGTTACCAATCTCCAGAGCTAACCATTCTCTTTGTAGTCCAGCTTTTTAAGGAGTGGTTGACTTCAAATAAATGTGTTTCATGCCTACATGAGGGCAGTGTTTGAATATGAGAGTAGGCTAGGAAAAAAAAACAAACCAACGAACTCATGTCTTGCTAGACTACAAACATTTGGTGGCACAGCTATGCTGACAGAGGTTCATAATGAAGAGGCAGTGTATGCTGACAGAGAGAGTTTCTCCCTGATCATTAGCTAAGGCAAATGAAGCATTCTTCTGTCAGCACAGTTGCATCTACACCAGGGTTTTTGCAGGTATTTTTTTTTTCACACTTCCCACAGATATAGTTATGCTGGCAACCTTAGTATTCTATACTAATCCTCAGTTTCAGTTTTGTCACATTTTAATTTTTCAATCAATATGTTAAACTGATGCTTTGTTGATGACATAAACACTATGTTCAATTGCTGATCTGTCAAGTTTGTGACTTTGTACAGATTTTGGGATCTGAACCTCTTGGTTAAGTGCTTACACTGGATTAAGTGTTAGTCTATATCACCTTACAGAAAAAGCCCAAGTCCCAAATACAGTAAATCAGCATAGCTATACTGAATGTAATTAACTTTATGTTTTTATGGGAATGAAAGCTGACTTGTGCCAATTCTGGTCGTTGTCCATGATAATGTGGTGGGGTGAGGGGAATGGGGCAGGTATCAAAGATGAGGAATGGATGAAAACTCTCACAGGCCAACTTACAAAAAAAACAAACAAACATACACTTAAGTTTTGTAAAAGGCAGGCAAATCTTTGAAGCTGCTCAGAGGTTTGAAACGTGAGAATAAGCCCAGGGAACGGTATTAACAGGTAGGGGATATTGTAACAGACACATGAATAATTGCACTAATATGTGACCAATAAGATTTTCAGATGCCTCTCCATTTTATCACATGCAGATCATTTACACATATGAACAATTTTTTTGTCTATGTGCACACATGTATTTATTATATAGCTGTACATATATCCAGTTCTTATTTGGTCAGACTACAATTAGCATTTGATCAAAATAAGTAATGTTCACTAAATTACACGACAGGAAGGAAAAGCAGTATCATTCATTGTACAGTGGGAAATGCAAGAGAACAGCTATCATCAGTACTTGCAAACTCACACTACAAGTGTTGGATGTGGCTCTACATACTTTGTCTATACCTCCCAGATTAAAGCACAGTGGTGGAAGCGTTTTAATGGTACAATGTGGTTGTGCATGGGCATTGGACAAAGTTCTACAATAAAACAACAAAACAAAACTCACTTGGTTTGACAAGGGGCATAGTTCCCACCTGCCGTACACACTGGCGCTTTACAGCACTGAAATGTGCTGTGCTTGGGGGTGGGGTGATTTTTCACACCCCTGCATGAGAAAGCACAGTAACTTGCCAGTGTGGACAAGCTCTTAGACTTCCTTGATATTAGCTGTTACATTCCCATCATCTTTCTGAACCATCTTCACCTGCCTTAATTCAACCCTCCTGGGTTCTGAACAATTATATTTAGTGCATCCTTGACAACAGGAGGTACTTGCTAATTTCACTGCCTCTTTCACAGATAAAGCCTTCCTAGGCCTCAGTTCATGTGCTCTCAGCCTGAAGGCATGTGTCAAATCGGTTATGAGAAAACATCCCTCAGAATCCCTCGGGGAAAGGGGGGCGCGCTAGTGGTAGCATATTGTTGATATCCATTAATGTGCAAAGTAACACTAAGAACATTTTGTCAATTTTCCCAGCATTAGTGAAACAGGAAGCACTAAACTTTTTGTTTCTGTGTCAGCAAACATTTTTATTGAACTTCTCTTTAAATAATAAATAATTAATGGAGATTGCCTATCTCCTAGAACTGGAAGAGACCTTGCAAGGTCATTGAGTCCAGTCCCCTGCCTTCACAGCAGGACCAAGTACCATCCCTGAGAAATATTTGCCCCAAATCCCTAAATGGCCTCCGCAAAGATTGAACTCACAACCCTGGGTTTAGCAAGCCAATGCTCAAACCATTGAGCTATCCCTCCCCCCTTCTTGGTTTTGACTCAGGATTTTAAGTTCTAGAAGAATGGTACATCACCAGTTGCTGTTCCAATCTACCTCAAGTACTTTTTGCTTCTATATCATTTATTCTTGTTTGTCTATCTTATTTAATTAGACAGTAAATTCTTTCAGGTGGAGGCCATCTTTTATTGTGTTTGTACAGTATCAGAACAAGGGAGCAGTGATCTTGCTTGGAAGATTTGCTGCTAGCATGTGAATACATGTCACACTGAGCATCACTATAGTCACGCCATACAAACTATTCTAATAATCTGACATAATATGCCTTGTGAGGGATCAACTGAAAATAACTCATTGGTTATTGATGTTTCTGTGTGACAGATGCATGTAATGGGTACATAGAGTCTTACCTTGTAATTTAGAAATATGCATCTGTCTTTTTGTCTGTCCATCCATGAGTTGGTCTGTTCAAGAACTCCTCCTAAATGGTAAGAACCAGGACCTTCAAATTTGATATGCAGTTTCCTCTTATAGTAATTTAAACAAAAATCAGGGTTTGGATGTGCCAGGACAATGCTATGTGCATGGAATGCAGTTGTTTAGCATCAAACAGAAAGGGAAGGGGTGAGAAAGCAGGGATAGCGGTACTCACAAATGGCCACAGTGGAGGGAAGCAAGTGCCCAGCCCCAGGGAGCAGCCGCTGGCTGGGAGCATTGCACCTGCCACCCCAGGAAGCAGGCTGCTGAATGAGTTTAGCGGCTTCTCCCTGAAGTGAGCGGGGGCTGAGCCACCCCACTTTCTGCCGTAAGCCCTCACCTTACCCCTGAACCCCTATACTTCCCAACCCCTGCCCTGAACCCACATCCCCTGCTCTCACCACCCCCTGCCTTGAGCACCCTCCTTATCCCCCAAGCCTGACTCCAGGATCCCCCACAGCCTCAGCCTCCGGCCCTGAGCCCACTACATCCCGCAGCCCCCACTCTGACTCCTGTATCCCCTACCCTCCCAGCCCCCTGCCCTGAAGGAGCCGAGCAATGCCAAGTAAGTCTTCTAGTTACAAATAAATGCCAGAATTACTACCGACGTGTGTAGAAACCAGGTATGTGGGTGGAGCTATTAAATAAGTCTGTCCTAGGCGAAAGCAATGTGGTTACCTCAATATATATAAAAGCAGTAAACAGGATCACCAAGACAGCAAGGGGTGGAGATGGCAAGAAACACAACAATTTGCATTACAGCAAACTCAAGTGGATGAATAAAGAGAATGGAACTTCCTCCCCGCACTAGCCTATATTGCCTTCTCCACCTTTTGAATAAACTGCACATTGAGAACTCCCTTTTGAAGGTTTACTGATGTATAAAGACTAATGGGTGGGACTGGACCTCAAGTGATAAGGAACTGAATTAGCTGATTGTATAGGCTATTACTGTGTTTCAAAAGTTGAGAGTCAGGTCTATTCTGAAAGCTACCACCACACTGGTGATTAATGCCTTTGTGAAATATATATAAGAATTTTATGAGGAAATATAGATATTTGTTGATATTATGATTTGAAGTCAATGACTAAACAGGGAGAAACAGGTTCCCTTCCACACGAGAAAAGGAAGCTATTTACTGACCTCCTATGCCATTGGTTTTTAGGCTGTGGCCCATGGACACTGGGAGTCTGCCAACTATGTCTTAAGATTTCCAAAGGGGTCCACTCTGTCATTTGAAATGTGTTAAAGGTCCACAAATAGGAAAAAAAGGTTGAAATCCACGGCCCTATGTAAACTAAGCATGGTGGAATCAATGTAAGCCTCATTTACATACAGTGGATAGGAAGCCACAGGAAACGAAGAACAGCATGTGGTCATCCTGCCTCTTGGAACAGAGTCCTTGAACTATGGAAGATTTAAGCAAGGACAAAAGTAATCTATTGCATCCATCACTAGAGAGACAAGGGTCCAGAGCTCTTGCGTGCTGAGAAAGATAGACCCCTCTATCAAATTGGGACTGAAGTCACTGGAAACTGAACACAGACGAGAAACTTAGCTAGGCAAATACTCTACCTTGCTAGAATAAGTTTTAGACTTTTGGATGCACGTTTTCACTTATTTCTTGTAACCATTTCTAACCGTATCTCGTATGCTTGAGCTCACTTCAAAGCGTATCTTCCTTTGCTAAAACTTGTTTTACTAGTAATAAAAATCCACAGTGCTATGTTTAAAGTGATTGTTAACTCCAGTTAATGTGGCAAGTTGGTGTGTCTCTTTAGAGGAACAAATGAACCTTATTATTTCCCTGAATTGTCCAGGAAAGGGCTGGAGTTTACATTTCACAGCATTTTGGGAGAATCTGGGACAATGAGTGGTTGTAATCAAGGATGATGGAAGCCAGACTACAGCTGTAGACAGGCTGTTAAGATCAGAGCTGCTGAACCAAGGGTGTCTAAGCCCACAGACGCTCAAGATGCCACCCGCCTGCTTTTAGGCTGGCTGGCAGCATCCTGGAATTGTAACTACAGAAGCAGAGCACTGAGAGACATCCACGGTTGCACAACAAGTGCTAGCACAACCCTTCACTGGTCTGAATTGCACTCACCCCCAAGCTGAGAAAACTTTGTATCAAAACATAGCAACAAGGTAGACAATGCAAACTCCTACCTTTTAAGCCCAATGCACAACTTTGCCACTATGCAGAAATAGTGAAGGACGCCTTCACTTTATTCCAAGGTAATCCTTGGCTCACACAAGTTCCCAGCCAGCTACCACAAACAGCTCCCTAGCCTATGATCACCCTCAGCCTTTTTTCTTTCTAATCAGCCCTTCCTACTCCTTGAACATATTTCTAAGAGATGACATGGGTGAAAGTGGTAAATTTGAGAAAATATGTAACTAAAACCCAACAGCAGAATTAAAGGTTGTCTGACACCTTTATTTCATATTTCCAGATCTAGCTGTGATTAATATCTTAGACTTCAGATGTGGCTCCACCTTAGTAAGTGACTGACAGTATAGCCTTTTGGGATGCCATCTTCTGTATCTCAAAGATTTTCATGACTGATGTGATAAGTTTATAATCAGAAAGATGTTATTTTCCCTACTTGACTGCCAGCTCTGCACACGTATCACGGTCTCAGACTGAAGCTGGGTTGTAATATTCCACTTTGGTGTGGTAAAGGAGCAATGATGAGAAAAGAAGTGAGGATTTCAGCCACCAAGTGGGGTCTTGATACAGCAAAGCTCTTGTTTAATTTGTACCAGAAGAGGTGCTGGGGCTCAGGCATTTTTTTCCACTTTCATATGTGATGCAGGAAGCCTAGAGATGCTGGGGCTATGAACTGTCAAGGTAGAAATGTTGGGGCTCAGCCCTGGCACAAATTAAGCACCGAGCAAAACTCCATTAATGGTTCATTGCACAGGATTCACTACACTGCAACTTGACTAACTGCTTATAAACCACTCGCCTATTGCCTAGAGCTTTTCAAATGTATTTGCTTTACACAAAGAAATGACAAAGGCTTTAAAAAAATACATTTAAAAAACAGATGCAAGAAATCTGGGGTTATTACATCCTTTGACCGTCCAGGTACGGAAATATTAAATACTACAGTTGCTAGACCAACTCATGATGTTTGGACAAGCTGTCTGAAAAAGTTACCAGTGTGTGCTTACAGTAGCTGAAAATGGTAACTATTTCTCTCTACTCCCACCCACCTACACTTCTGTCATCTATCTCCCCAACCCCCACCTCAGTGGATTTCAGCTAAATAAAAGTAATTTCCAGTTTTACGTGTGTTGTCTCCTCAATTAATCATGAAATTAATAGCCAGTCTGATTTCTTTTAGTCATGTCCCACACAAAATGTCATTAATATGTGAAAATGATTGAGAATTCACTGCTCCTTGAAACACAACGTTTAGTAAGTTGACCTTTAAAGAAAATGCCAGAAACCTGGGAAATCTGAAGGTTTTTTCCCTACCTGAAAAGGGAGAGAAAAGTGTGGTGCTATGATATTTGACTCTACATTCTTTCTAGGCACTTACAAAATTCTCAACACTGTACTGAGTGCCTCACACCATGAATTAATTCAAAAACAGATCAGCACAGTGACAAAGGGAAATGAGTCTGCTTCAACAGATGAGAATCTGAGTCTCAGAGGCAAGAGTGACCCGCCTAAGGTCAAACAGAAAATCTGTGACATATCTGCTTTAACCACAGACCATTCTTGAAAACATAAGAGAATTCGTCAGACTGAAAGGTGTGCTGATTCATGTGTTTGGCCTACCCTTTTCTTCATAAGGCAACTGATGACTGGATTGGCAACTACATTAAAAAGCAAGCCATTTTCTTCATCTGTTCTCTCAAGCTTTCCTTATGTAAAAAGCTTACAGACTCTACCCTATGCTTAAACTCCGCTTGTTTAAAAGCTGGATACTTGCTTTCCTCCACAGTAGTGCACCACTCCGGCAAGAAGGAGCTGACTGGCTGGAGCACTCGGCTTCAGGAGGCATCGCATACTTTCAGCTGGGCTCTCCTGCAGGCTGCTACACTAAACAACAGGCAGCCAAGCAAGTGAAAAGGGCTCACACCAGCTCAGGGCTGCTCGAGTCCAAAGATCCCTACTGGCACTCTGCTTGGTCTTCCCCTTCCCATCACTATCAGGAAGCGAGAGGAAAGCACACAGCTTGGGTCACTGGCTCCTCCATCCTCTGGCCTCAGCAGCTAGGACTCTGAGGGTATGTCTACACTACCCCCCTAGTTCGAACTAGGGGGGGTAATGTAGTCATACGGAGTTGCAAATGAAGCCCGGGATTTGAATTTCCACTAGCTAGTCCGTGCCACGTGTAGCCACGCGGCACGGAGTCCGAACTAGCCGGCATTTAAAAATGGCGCCGGCCGGCTTCATGCAAATGAAGCCCGGGAAATTCAAATCCCGGGCTTCATTTGCAACTCTGTATAACTACATTACCCCCCCTAGTTCAAACTAGGGGGGTAGTGTAGACATACCCTGAGTGAGATAAACAGACACACAATGTGCTTTCCTCTCATTTCTTCACAGTGATGGGAATGAGAAGAGCAATAAGTGCCCTGCTACAAATCTTGGGGGGGGGGGGGAAGGAGGGATGGCACCCTTGCCCCTTTACACATCCAGCCCCCATTCTGACCCCCCCCAAACAGACAGACAGACACACACACACACACAAACTCCCAATCCTGACTCCTGAACCCCCCCCACACACTCCCAACCCCTTGCCCTCACTGCTGCACCCCTCCACATACACCCTAACCCTCTGCCCTGAGCCCCTCCTCACACACCTCAGCTGAGATACCTATCCCACACTCACACTCAGTCCCCTGCCCTGAGCCCACCCCACCAACCCTCTGCTCTGATCTCCCAGGGGTGTGTGATGTGACTATACCTAAGAAATGTTAAGTTACTTTCACCCTCTCTCCTTCAGATCACCTTTAAGCTCAGCCCTTTTAACTCTGTTCACAATTCTCTGACATCTTCTGTAGCCATACTATGAAATGCATGGCTGAAGCAAAATAAACATTGTATTTCACAAATATAGGGTTTTTTTAAATGCTCCTTGGCTTTGACTAGAAGAGTAGGAAGAGATGAGTGGAAAGCAGGGAATGTTGAGCTGCGGGGGTCTGACTGCAATTGGAGGGCAGTGTTCCTGTCACTCTCACAGGGGGATCTATAAAAAGTTGCAAAGCTTTGGCTAGAACAGGAGTGGTCTTCTTGAGAGGTCTGTTCTTCAATGGGGAGTGACTAAGACCTACTCTGTGGCTTAAATCAGTGGTGAGTGGAGGTCTGTTGCTATAAGCCCTGGTGCCTGTCAAACACAGATATGGTCCTACAGCAGAAATTAGTCTTTTTCAGGTACCCAGCCTGTACCCTCTCCAGTAACCAGCCAAGGAATGGGTTCCAATAGGTAAAAACTGTACACTGCATGGACCTTAGCTGCAAAGATTACAACAACACCAGACACTTCTTTACCTACAACCTACGAGAACTCACACATCTAACTAAAAAATAGGGCTAGCAAAGAAGTGCTAAACCAGGGAGATATTTCATTAACTTTCAATTGAAGCTGGCATCTAACTGCCCTTTAAAAGTTCACCTGAGACCCATTTATCATTTCTGAAGTGGACCAATATGAAAATGAAATCAGAAATTTAATCAAGACTTTGAGAGGACAAAATAAAAGAATTCCATATGAATAAAAAAAATGGAATTCTGGTTTATCATCTGTTAAACTACAAATAATTCTCCTCCAGACTAAAACCAAGCATGCAGAATTTTGAGATGAAAGAATAGATCTCTCACCACCCATTTTACCAGCTTGGGGATGAATATGTGGAAAAAAGAGGATGGGGAAAAGATGAGGGAATGCAAAAATCAAAGAGAGGGTGAAAAAAAATCATTCATAACAAACTATCATCCTCAGCTATGGAATCACTTCCACAATGGTCATGGAACTGCTATTTCTCCTTTGACTGACTGTGTAACTTTTCTTTATTGTGCTTTAAAATTCACGTCCAAGGTACTCAGAGCTGTGTTTAGAGTTTTTAAATACAAGACAGCACATTGTTCTATTAACCATGAGGCATTTTTAAAATTATCCATATTATCCTCTTAAGATTATTTGTAAATCTATCAAAAAGATATTTTTTTCTGTTTGTGACTTAACAATTTTACTTTCTAATGGACAAAACTGGAAGAACTTGAAACTATTTTGTTCAAATGTTATAGAGTAAAATCTTAAGAGCATTGAAGTGAAACAGAATTTGAGCTGTTATAATGTAGTTGGAGATGCCAAGAAAAAAAGGCTACAAAACAGATTCTTTCAGCATTTTGAAAACTATTAACACCCACAGTATTTAATCAGAAAAATATATTTTTCTAGTCCATTCAATTTCAGACTGAAACCATGGATTTTCTAGGGGTTTTTTTTGTTTTGTTTTACATATTTTGTTAACGTTGTCATTGAGAATTCAGATTCATAATAGTGTGTCACTCTATGACATCTTATGCTGGCCTAGACTCTATATCTGAAAATGTTCTCTAAATGTCACATTTTAACAAAAAACAAGATGAGCCATTTTACAGTAACAGGTTCTCCAATGTCCCACAGATTATTAAAACAGGAAGGGCCACATACAGCCAACTATGATACAAACATGTGCTACTGACTCGTCTCCTGTATAGGCTTTGAATGAACCTTACGCAGAAATGTACTGAAGCTGAGCTATGGTATCAATTACTAGACGATTTTTCCAGCATTGCTTGGGTCCTTAACTCAAATAAATTTTGTTTTTCTTCATTTATATCATGGTTCTGGAGTGAAAGGGTTGAGTATGAAGGCTGCCCCAGGGAGAGAGGACTATCCCAGCCCTCTGTCACCACAGCAGGTTGGGGCCAGGAGAGAAGCATCTGTCCACAGCAGTTTCAGCAGGCACAGCCCAGGGAGGGGTGCATGTCCCCTGCCTCCCCCCTCCCCTCCACACACACATGCGCAAACTCTCTGAAATGTATAGCATACAGCTGTCTCTTTTTCCATCCCTGCTCCCTGCTGGCCCAATGGAGTTATATCTGTCCCATTCCCCATCTCTGCCCCCTGTGGTCATTCTACAGTATAACTATCCCTGATGGCAGACTCCTCCCTTTCCATTTAATGAGAATTCCAGGCACATCCCATTGTCCTGACACAACAAAACCTGACCTTGCTTTTAGTTATGATAAGAGGAAGCTGCATACCAAATTTGGGTGGTCCTAGCTCATATCATTAAGGAGGAGTTCTTGATCTGATGGACTCACAGACAGATAGACAGACAGACACACACTTTTCAAAAATATAGTAAGACTGTCTGAACAGCGGAAAAAGCCACTTGTAAAATGCTTTGCAAATAAGTAGGGCTTCAGTTTGATTGGACAGTATTCCACAACATTAGCATTCACCGAACTTTAAAAATGAAACTGGACAACTACATAGAGTCATTGCCGAACACATGGTCAATACACTAGATGCATAACCAATACCAACATCCAATAAGATGTTGATTGATATTTATTTACGTGTGGTATCTGAATAGTTTGAAACACTCACATGAAGACTGGTTGACAAATGCCTTGCAAAGCCACAAAAAGTCAAAATTCATTATGTTTTGTATTTGGCAAAAAAGTTTGTTTTTAAACTAGCATTGTCACTTAAATAAAGCTAAACTCTAATTTATCTTAGCAATGCAGACATGGCTTAGACAGGTATTAATGAGTTCTGCAAGACTGACAAAAGACAAAATTATCTCTGAAACAACAAGAAGCAGTTTTTCCTCAAACCTTATTTCAGTCCTGATCCAGGTGGCTGTTTTCTTCAGCAATGTAGTCTTCCTTCAGTCTAATAGCATAAACAGAAAGCTATCGTTGGTCTGGATCAAAATAAAAACCCATGAGTATCTCCTCTTAACTATAAATTATAAAGGCTCATTATATGGAATAGTGCTAAGCAAAGCTCAGTCCAACAGAAAAGCTTAAAGGAGTAACTGCTCAATCCTTTTAAAATCTAAGCTCCAAATGACTAAGGGCAAAAATGCTGTGATTGTAAATGGGTGGTAACTACAAGATCAGAGTACAAAGCATTTCATGGATACTGCAAGGAGTTTCTTTATCTTACCATATACCAGAAATAGAATCAATAGGGTGTCATAGTTTACCTTGGACTTTGGTTTGTTACGTTACTGAAGAATGTGCTCTAATAATAAACTCAAATGACTCAAAAAGTTACAGGAGAATCTAACAACCATGGAGAAGTGAGACAAATTTTAGTCTTAATTTATCTGGATCCACTCCATTTGTTGTCCCTACTCCTGGGACAGACTCATCTTCTTAGTCCCTATGGGATGGGCAAATGTCTCCCTCCCGCTTCCGACTCCATGATGTAGTTAAGGGCACATGGCGAGGAGGCTAGAAGTCATCAACAACCAGCTGGACTTTGAGCTGCTGCCAGCTGTTCTGACTCATTATTCTATTGTAGGTGGCCTCTAACAATGGAATGTGGCTCATAAATAGCTTACCTATGTATTATTCTGGCCAAGTGGTAACTTTCTGGTACAAGTTGAACCTCTCTAGTCTTGCACTCTCTGGTCCAGCATGATTTTAAGTTGCCAGATATCCACTTCTGGGTGTGGCCAAGTTTCCTGGAATCCCATGAAGTTTGTTTACAGCTCCCAGTCCTGGCTCTCAGTGTTCTCTGCTGTTATTTAGCTCTTATTTAACCCTAGTTCAGTAAGCAGTGGAAGTGTTGGTAATGCTGCTAGACAATATTGACCTCCCATGGTTTGGCAAATTCTGATTCAGCACCTGTCAGGTCCCAAAGGTGCCAGCCTGCACAGTATTTGGATGAGATTAACTAATTCTAAATATGTACTGAAGTATTTGGCGCTCAAATCTATGTTGTTCTGTTTCATTGAGGACATGCTAATAAGGTCTTCTCAGCTCTAATTAAGAGAGGTTATAAAGGCAGAGGGGATATTTCCTGGACACTGAAGACTGGCTAGGTTAAGGGCCTCAGGCAAACTCAACAAGGTTCTATAATGCATCAGTTAAACACCAGGAAATTCCTGACTAGAAGGTCATTGTTGCTATTGCCATGGACACAAGAGAAGAAAAATACATATAAAGCTCCTCGGGCATTTGCTTAGACTGGCCACAACTATTTATCAATACCAGTTTAGAGCAGGAAACGCCTCAGTGAAGGGAGTATTTGCAAAGTGACTCATTTTGGGGATGGAAAGTGTCCTACTATAGTTTCATGACCCAGTCACAAATATGGAACACACTTTCATTTCACTCAGGCCCAACTACTGGAATGCCAACCACTTACGCATACCAGTGCATAGGCAATTTCCTCACTGCTCTTGGACTCCAATTTCAAGACATCCACTACAGAGACATAGGGTGAGTGAGACAGCATCTTTTATTAGACCAATATCTCTGGTGAAAGTAACCAACTTTTGAGACTCACAGAGCTCGTCTTTCACCAACAGAAGTTAGTTCAGTAAAAGATATTACCTCACCCACTTTGTGTCTCTAGCATCCTGAGACTGACAACACTGCCTACAATACAGGAAGTCCCCAGGTTACGTACAAGATAGGGACTGTAGGTTTGTTCTTAAGTTGAATTTGTATGTAAGTCAGAACTGGTACATATTGTAGGGGAAACTCTAGCCAAACATTTCTCCAGAGCTCAGTTTTATTCTCCCACACCTCACTTCCCTCAGTCCTGCAGTCCAGGGAGACGCGGAGCAGCTTTTCTTGCCTCGGAGGACGCGGACGGCAGGACCGCGGCGTGTCTCGGCGGTCTGCTGGAGGGGGGGGCGCAGCTAGTGCGGGGTTGCCTCACCCCGTTTGTAAGTAGGGATCCGATGTAAGTCGGATCCATGTAACCCGGGGACTGCCTGTACTCCCAATGGTAGCTGAACTTACATCAGAGAACAAGTCCACTGCATAGCACCACTGCTTATGCCTGGCAGGAGAGGCATATTGCTCTGTGCTCTAGGATAGCTGCTGTCAGCTCAAACCATATCGTTTTCACTCCCCTCTCTTGCTAAAGCCACCGAGTTGTGCAGCAATTTCACACTTCAAGGTACTGCTCTTTATTTGCCATTTGCACTATTAGAAACACCACACTCTGTGATGAAAAGGAAAGATGTTCACAGACAGCTGAGAGAAGGAAGCAGACCCCCATAACTAGAAAAATATTTCATGGATGCTGGGAAAGGACAAGAGACTGGACCTCTTCTACAAGCCCATCCTGGTGGACAGTAACAACTCCTGAGACAGTAGAGGGGCCTTCTCAACTGCTTCACACCCCTCCAACTGGAAGGCTTTCAGAACATTTCCCTTCAGTTAGCATACCTTCTCTCTCAGTCCCCTCCAATGAGTCCTAACAAGCTGTGGCTTGCTTTAAAAAAGTCAGGCAAAATTGTAAACCTAATAATCTACTATATATTTGAGAGAGTTTGTGTGTGTCTCTGTCCATCCATCCATCTGTGAATTCATTTGCTCAAGTCCTCCTAAACTGTAAGAGCTAGGACCACCTAATTCAGTATGTAGCCTCCTATTATCATAAGGTGAGGATTTGGTTGTGCCAGGACAATGGGATGTGTGTTGGAATATGACTGTTTCTCATCAAATGGAAAGGCAGCGATATGATAGGAGGATAAGTATATTCACGAATGACCACCAGGAGGTAACAAGCACAGGGGACTGTTATACCCCAGAATGACTACAAGGGGCAGCAAGTGCCCCAACCCCGGGGAGCAGCCGACTGCCAGCACAACCCTCCCCACCTCAACCTGCCCTGGGGACCAAACAACCAGGCTGCAGCCAGCCATTGGACAGGCCACGCAGTCACCACTATCTGCAAGGAACAGCCAATCACTGGCCAGGCGGCACAGGCCACAGCCCCTGCTGCTCCGGGCCTGCCCCAGGTAGCAGCGTACCATTTTAGGCAAGCAATTGGTCTATGGGGCAGGCCATGAAACCCCTGCTCCCCCAGGCCAGGTGGCCACCCCATCCCTTCCACTGAACCCCCTTACCCCCTTTGAGCCCCCCATATCCCCCATCTTGACTCCTGCCCCCTGCCCTGAGCCTCCCACCCCAAGCTCTGACTCCTGTACCACCCCTCCCGCTCATTGCCCTGATCTCCTCCTCACCACCAACCCTGACTTCAGCACCCTCCACATCCCCAGCCTCCAGCTTTAAGCCCCCTACACCCCCAAGCCCCTGCCCTGACTTCTGCACCACCTTGCACCCAGAAGGACTCGAGCAATGCCGGGTAAGTCTTCTAGTGAGAAATATTTTCCCCTTGAATTTTTCCTGAGCCAAGTGTGTCTCCTTGGAAGTCTATGTTTTGCTTCTAACCTTTACCATTAGGATGACAGCTATTAGACGCATTCTTTTTTGGGACTAAATCCAAACACTGATACAGGAAATTGGCATGGTAAAGCATGTGAATTCACAGCCAAGATCAACCTGCATATGTTCAATACGTTTATAAACATATTAGATTAAAGCTAGAGAAGTAACCCCAATAAAGGCTAAAATTGCTGTGATAATCACGCTTTCATCAGCTCAGAGTAATCAGATTCTGCCGTTTTAAAAAGTATTGGCAGTATTAGTGCTTTAAACTCTTATGAAACACTTCTTTCACCACACAGCATATTGCTAATAAACCCTACTGCCAAAGGGTCACAGAGTCACCATTCTAATGCTAACCCATACATCAAATCGAAGAGAAAAATGGCAGCCACATACATTCATCTGCAATTATTTCAATGATTACTTAAAAAGTCTTTAAAACAGCAAATAAATTGTTTATCCAAACTCAATCTCAGGTCCATTAAAATAAAACAACTTTTTATGCAAAGATATCTGAATGATGCATTCAAAAAAATGCTACTTCCTCACTCCTCTGGATGATACAACCTCATAAAAAAAGGGTGGGATCCCCTGTCTCGGTTTGCATATTGCATGAAATTCCTCACTTAGTTTTTTGAGGGTGGTAACCAAGATTTCACTTACTTGCTTAATAAGTAAACATTTACTCTGCTTCTGAATAGTCCACATTCAGTTACGACAGAGTGCAATGTTAAAAAAAAGTAACAACTGAAAAATCACACACACACAGGCAGATTGGCAGTGCAAGCTTACCTCTGTGAGAATGATTTAGAATTAAGATAAGTCACTGAATATTAAGAATGCTAAGAATTTGCTTTCTCTCCCCCACTTCCCATGCCACAGCGCAAAATATCCAGATGCTGAGAACAGTCTTTTCAAAAGCCATGTGCCAAGTTTATTACTGTTACACTGTACCATGGGAATCAATTACAGAATGACAGGATTCTAAAGAAACAATCATATTTCAATCCTCATTCTAAACACTTTGCATAGTTTATCTAAGTAAAATAGTAAAAGATAAAGAGAGTAAGATTATGATTTCCAAAACTGACAGGAGGCTTTAATCACACAGCTCCTATAGAGCTGTATGTGTGGCTAAAATGTCCCAAGCTCATCTGAGGAAGTGGGTTTTGCCCACGAAAGCTCATGCTACTATATATTTCTGTTAGTCTCTAGGGTGTCACAGGACTACTCATTTTTAAAGTTACAGACTAACACAGCAGTTCCCAACCACCAATCTGTGGCACGCTTCCAAGTCATGACCCCAGCTGCTAATCAAGCCCCGCCCACTGGGGAGCACAGTTCTTGGCCTGTAAGGTGTGCCGGCACATGCACAAAAACTCTCCAGTGGCCCACTTCCCTGCACAGCAGCACGGTGAGTGGTGCAGCGGGCAGCTTCCCCGGTGCGCTGCAGCTGAAGCCGAGGCCACAATGAGGTACTAGTGGGGTAGCCTCACCGTGGCCCTGGTTCCAGCTCCAGTAGCCGCTATGCAGCCCGACTGGCAGGGTCATGTGGAGGGCGGCTGCTGTGTGGCCAGAGACGGGACTGTGTAGAGAGTGGCTGAAGCAGAGAAGCTCACGGGCACCCCCAGGTCAGTCTCCCATCCCACTTCTCAGGCGGGAGGTGAGAGCAAGGAACCAGCCGCCCCGTGAGCCCATTCTTCTCCTGCCTACAATGGCGCTGCCAGGTGGCTCCCTCCTCCCTCCAGGCTCAGCAGGAGCCTCTCCTGCCTCCAGCTGCTGCCAGCTCAGCAACCGCACATGTACAAGGACCTGCTGCCGCCTGGCCACGCTGAGCCCTGGGGGCTGGCTCGGGGCCCCCTTGGTGGGGTGGCCAGCACTGAGCAGGGGCTGCCAGTACCAAGGCAGCTGGGGTGGGGTGAGGAGACAAGGCAAGAGAAGCCCCCTGTGCCAGAGTCAGCACCCCGCCACTTTTGGCCCAGCTTTACAGAAATTTTAGGTTACAAAAACAGTTCAAATATTTTCAAACAAATATAATTTTTAATGTTGACAATCCCTTTTACACATAACAATGTTTTTTACTGGGACGGGGGTGGTCAGGGTGTTATACTTCAAGCAACATTTAAACCAGATCCAATGACTGCACGGAGAAATATTTTTCCCCTTTTCCCCTCCAGTGACTAGCATTTAACGTGAGACATTACTTTTTAAGTCTACACGTGGCAGTGAAACTGGATTCCGAATTAAAGTCCTAACTCGAATTAGCTGTTATTCCTCCTGGAATGAGGTTTACCAGCTAATTCAATTTAAGGGCTTTAATTCGGAATCCCGTTTCACTGCCGCGTGTAGACGTGGGCAGTTACTTCGGGCTAGTCAATTTCTAAAACAGAGACCGGCCGGGAACATGTTAATGAAGCGCGGGATATTTAAATCCCGTGCTTCATTTGCAATTTTGGTCGCCCTCATTAGCCTCCCTAGATCTAACTAGGGGGCTAGTGTAGACATACCCTAACTCTTGCAAGCCATCAGTGGGAACAACTGAAGCATGGGCGTTGTTAAGTCTTTGTATTTTTAAAGCAATCCAGCTATAGCACTTGCAAGCACTGTATATCTTGAATCTGTGCTGCTTAGTCACATCTGTGCCATTACCCTGAACTTTCTCTACCCTCTGATGCATTAACGCAACATTTTCATGTCTATTTAGAATGTATTTCACTGAGTCTATTCAACACCTGTTAGATTTCTCCTTCTTACATCAATTCCTAGTTTAACTACACAACCCTTAGATGGATCAGTTCCAAAACCAACAGATCTCACAGAGTGCCTTATCATCCCTAATTGAGTAGTCCTGACTACTGCACATGTGCACCAAGTTAAGCACATCCTTAAGGGCTTTGCTATAACAACAGTAGCCCTTAAAACTACACAAATGTTTAGCTGGACATGGGGCTTTTATTTACAAGTAATCTCTCTTTTTAAGGCTAGTTACACATCATTATGAAGATACCAGAGTTCCCTTTTCCCTAAAAAGATGTCAGAACTATCTACCTGGTGCTAACCATATAAATCGATATGCAGAAGTAGCACTATAGTGCCTGGTGCCCATTTTATATGGTGATCATAAGACTCTTGCTCTTGTTCAATGTGTTCGCAAGCACAGAATCAGATGGTGACTGAGCACTAGCTACTATTAAACCAGATAGATCACCGTTTGTTGACAAATCCCGAGTCTACAAACTCCAAAAACTCTAGATCAAACAACAGCTTTCTAATATTATGGACAAGATCCCAGACTTATACTGGAGCTACATTTGGCACAGAATCCAGGGTGCAGGTTTGGTCTCTGACCTAAGCGTATATCTACCATTCAGCTGCTCTAAGTTACATCAGCACCAATAGTGTCTGGGGAGTAGTAAAATATAACACATTGTGGCCATACCCCATCTTGCCTTGCCTGCTATATGCAAACTGAAGAGTCTTTATTTCAAGGACATCCCTAGGTGCCTCATAAGCCAGGTATCCAGCTACTTTACATTGCCTGGCAGAGCAAACTGCTGAACATGGGGCCAAGGGATCTGGGCCTATCTTTATTCAATGCAAAGTCCATGGCAAATTCACCAGCTACAACAGTTAATAAAATTTAGCAGACATAATGATGCCAACTGAGCGACAATCTGTAATGGCTTCTCCTCTCCCTCTTCCCCCAACAGTGGGGATTCACCAACAAATTACCACATGCAACGACTCCATTTCCAGCTGGCCATTTTAACCTTTTACTTAATTAGTGGTCCTCTTCACTTTCACATATTTGCATTGCCCAATTCAATTTTACAGGGAAAGAAATAAAATGACTGACAATACAAATGTACACATTACCTTTAGCTGGCTGAATGTATACATCTGCACTGACTATTACATGGTATGATACAATACAACCCACGGGGATGTAAAAATTGTCCAAAAGAGTTAACCAGTAAATTGTTTGTTTAACCAGTTAACCACTGGCCACAGGCAGGGGGCTGCTCCAGCCCGATTGCACTATAGGATGGGGGCTTCTCCGGTTTTGTGGACTGCATCAGCCCTGGCATCCAGAGCTACTGGGGCCTTGCTGGTCAGGATGCTGCTCTGGATAGTGAGCCCCCCCAGTTACCCAGTAAACATGCTGGTAAGGCATATGTTTATCGGGTAACTGTTTAACCTTTAACATCTCTAATAACAAGGGCTTGTTGTAGGCAGGACAGTTGCCTTGGGTGCCAACTTCAAGGAGGTACCAGATCACTGAGCCACTTTGCTCCCCTTCTCCTCCCATTACTCCCTGCGCTGGCTGCTGGTTGGGGAGATTTTCCATCCTGGCAAGCACGGCAGGTTGGGCTGCACTTAACGAGACTGTTTCTGTAATTCTGCACACTCAGTGCCTTTTATACATACATACACAGATATTTGAGAACAGTGACATTTCACCCAGCAAGGTGTCACCAGTTCTGCAAAGAATGTTGCAGGAAATTTCACGTCAATTGACTGTCAGTTGTTCCAATTGACATTCACTAAAGACACGGCCAAACACTTTCAAGTTTCTAGTCAAGAAAAGATGGAATGACACATGTTTAAGCACCTCTTGCTCTCATATTCCCTGGCTATGGGTAAGGTCACTTTTTGGAAGACGGAGTTAGCTGATATTTTCCTAAATGTTACAGATCAGTATGTGAGCATTATGGTTGGGGAACAGCATAATGAGTCCATCATTTTACTATCTTAATTATTTCTGGAAAAACTGAGGGAGAGGGCAAGTAAATGGCATAAGAAGCTCTTAATGCTTTTAAAGAATCCTGAATGTTATGAATACAGACTACATATTTATGTATAACATAGACCAACCTGCTCTGAAGAATTTCAAGATAAATACAGCACAGGAAGGAATTTTCTTGTTTTCAAATGCTGGCAAAAAGTTTCAGCTTCTGTTATAAAAAGTGATAATACAAACTGAGTTAATACACAGGTTGAACCTCTCTAATCCAGCAATATCTATGGTCCGGCATGATTTTAGTTACACTGATCCACTTATCTGTGCTCTTATTTAGCTCTAATTCACCCCTACACGACTTCTAAAAACCCAGCAAGCACTGGAAGTGTAGGTGATGCTGCTAGACAATATTGACCTCCTACGGTTCAGCAAATTCTCTGGTTTGGCACCAGTCAGGTCCCCAGGGTACTGGACTAGAGAGGTTCATCCTATAATACTCTATCACCATCAGAATGTGAACTAAGAAACAGTACTATTTGTTGACAAACTACAAAGTCATTTGCTGCCTATTACACTTTCATTCAAAAGACCATTATAATTCACATTTAAACTCACCCCCCCCCAAGAACTGCTGAGATTACCAGAAATTACATGACTTTTTAATTAAAACAGATCACATCTTATTGTTTCATAGTTTTTGCACTTCTAGGAGCATGCCTTTAAAGTACATTTATTAGGATATATTTAAAGTACAATAGAAAAATTTAGAATTTCACACATTAAACAACCAAACGGTTTTGTAAAAGGACTAGTTTTTTGAACTGCAGACTCATTGCAGTTCAACAAACATGTATCCCTTCTGTTAAGGTCATGATGGGGGATAGGTAATGTTGGAATTTTCCCTCATTTATGTGGATTTAAGTTTATTTCTCTTTTAAAACTTGCAAGGAAAAAAAACTCAGTTCAACCTTATAGTGAACTTACATCATGAACTTATGAAAATACTAGGCACCAGAAACATAGGATGTTTTTACTTTTTTGATTTAATATATAATTACTAATACTTTGTATTACATAAGTCAATCATTTATTGTAGGATCAAAGTGAGTTTTACAAACACTATGGTTTATAATTTCATCTCACCAACCTGCTAATTTTGATGAACTGAGAAATTGTCTTAGAGTGCAGGTACACACAATGAATTAGTAACAGCAACAGAAATGGAATCCAGGAATCCTGGCTTTTTCCCTGCCCTCCTCTTCACAGGTTACACGACGCTGCCTAAAGGAATTTTTTTTTCAATTTCAAGACAATTCACATTTTCAAATAAGCTATATTTAAATTTAAAGGCTGTATTACAATGTTTTTAACCTTAATAAAAGTTTGTAATGTGTTTTCAGCACATTTTAACAGTTTTAACTATTGATAATTAGCACAGCATTTTCTGAATATGCAATATATTACAGGAACTCATTAAATAAGTCTATAAGAGGATCTTCCAGACTTTGCATTCAACATTATTTCTTAAGCATGACAGAGTACTTGGCACTGTATAAATCCGCATCCTACAGAGCACACGCACACAATCAAATCAAAGGAGACAAAGCAGACAAGATGCCCTGGGAAGTTCAAAGGTATATCTGGATGAAAAATTTCACTTTAAAAATATTTGCCAGAGGAGGGGACAAATTTGTTCAAAATTTTTCATTAAAAACATTTGCTTTCTAGTTAGCTCCTCTCAGCTGAATGGTTTACAAAGACAAGCACTGGAGTTCATGCGCATGCTCATGCTTTATTGTTGATTTTGTTCACTCCTTTTTATGGACATGTTGCTATTTTGATTCAACTGTCCAAAATTAAGCCATTTACTCTTCCTAAGAGACCATATTGAAACTGCCCTGGCACGTAGCTCTGATGGAGCATTGGCCTTGCTTGATAAGGAAGCCAGTTTTTACCACTATCCTGCAACCTCACTTGTGCTAAAAAAGGATTGCCAAAAGAGATAAATTCATATAATCTCTACACAGCTAAAAATCACTAAAGGTGGGTCTACAAAGCACCCTGAACTTGAAATAAGATACGCAATCTGAGCTATGGAGATTGCGAATCTTATTTTGATTGAATTTTGAAATAGCATGTTATTTCAAAATTTGGCACTGTGTAGACATACCAAATTTTGAAATAGCCTATTTGGAGACATCCCTTAACCTTCGTGGAAGCATGGTTGCCAGAATGCCAAAATAGAGTGCTCGTTATTTCGAACGGGCGGCTTGTGAAGATGTGGGGTAGCTATTTCGGGATACCTTCGGTATCCCGAAATAGCTATGCAGTGACGACATATTCTAAATGTCCAAAAATAACATGGATCAGACAAGAAACCGAGAGTCTCATTCATAATACTGTTTATTAGAGACAGATACGCTCTTTAAATGGATGTTTGACAGTGCCCCCGCTGAGTGACTTTTGCATAGCATCTCTCTTCACACTGATTTTTGAAAAACACAGAAGAATTTATAAGTAGGCCACAGTTGTACACTCTCTCAGCCTCCAAATATGGAAATTCTATCATATAACCAACTCCCAACTTGTAGAAGGAAGTGGGAATTTTTGTGCCTTTCACTGTGCCATGAAGCTCCTTATAACATGCCCCCCCGTGCTAGAAGGTTTATGCACATAGACCAGTGACACCTCCATTAAAACACGGAGGTTGTATGTGAAGCTTCTTCTTAAAAATTGGAGAGTTCATTTAGGACATGTTCCGAAAATTCTACCCAATAAGGAAGAAGAGTTCAAAGTCCATCTCGAAACAAAACACAAACACTTATCTCTTAATAAATTAGACTGTGTAGTCAAGGAAAATTACGCTGCATCTGCAACTAATTTACCAATTCTATATATATAATACAGATCTTTTAAGTGGACGTTAAAATGTGTGACACTTAATAACTGTATTTGAACCCTGTTGAAATATTGGATCAAAGCAGCAAAGCAGAGTCAGCTGTAGAAAAAATCCAGTCCAACTGCAAAAATTTCTTTTATGTATAACATTGTATACACTCTGCATGATTTTTCTCCTCTAAATGGAAGCATATTAACATGGAGTTTTTTGTCAGGTACACAGCAAAATACATGCCAATATATATATGCTCGGAGATGCTGCTCTTATATAATTTTTAAAAATCCCTGAAATGTACAAATTAGGCACTTTGATTTAAAATATTGGTTTGATTGTACTAATTTACCTGGCATACAATCCAGAAATGCAAAGAGTCAACTAATTTTTCCCTTTTTTTTTGGCTCCAATGGATTTAGTGTTGATGACAGCTGCCAAATTGACAACTATGGGATGCAGCTCCACTAGGAATATTAGTATCCATTTTTCAGCAATGGTGCAGCTGCCCCTGAGATTGTAATATGGTGATTTTACCGCTGGTCTTGGAAACCAGCTCAGGTTTTCATTACAAAGTGACCAACCAAAAAAAGCAGCTTGAGAACCCAGCGTAGATTAGAGATTAGAGCATTGCTTTAAAATGAGGTACTGATTTACTTAGCGTGGACAAGACCATGCAAAGCGTAGGCTCCACTCATGTCCTGTGATCCCAGACAGTTTTGTACTTGTTTATCACCTCTATGTAGTTTATTAATATTACCACTATCGTCACAGTCCAAGCAACAGTTCTGTCTACAACGTTCTTCAGATGTCAGCCCACTCTCCATGGAGAGTGCTCAGCTTGCTCCTTCAGTTCTGCTAGCATTTCCCATTCTGCACTTTCTTCCAGTGCTTTCTAACCATCTTAGTTCACATTCTGATTAAGGTAATTAAGTCCTTCATTCCTAAATCAAGTCTTCTCTGGGGGGCAAATAATCAGCTTAAGTGACCAGAGTGCTGGGATATCGGTTAGCTTTCAACACTGTCACAGGCCATATAAACCAAAGCATATTTTCCTATCCCTGTTGGGCTAGGATCTGGGAGCTCTGGCAGAGACTTACACCTGCATAGAGCTCTGTATACAGAATTGGGCTCCTAGTTGGAAATTGAACTAGCAACCTAAAAATAAAAAGGCTTTCTATCCCATTACTGATATATAAAGAATTTTGTACAGAAGGGATTATTTAACAATTGCTTGTTCAAAACCAGCTTTTTAAAAAAGTGAAATTATGAAAATAAATATTTGCTGCCTCCCCCTCAAAAAAACCTGATTGTTGTACATAAGCTCTCTTATCCAAAGGGTATGGGGGGAGAGGCGCGTGCATGCGAGCACACGCACACACACACACCCCTACACCTCCTACCAAGGCCTTGGGAGTGGTATCACTTTGCCCGTTGGACTCGTCCGCAATTGTCTTTCAACAGGTTTAGATACAATTTTCTTTCTAGAATCTATTATGCCACCTAACAAGTCAATTATTGATTATTCTAACCCTTTTATATGAAAGTATTTGTGCAAGGCGCTTACTGCCATCGCTGTGCACTATGTTCATTTGGCCATTTGTTTTAATCAAAGGTTGCTTCAAATAAAATTGTGAAGTAGCCTCCGCAGAAACATTTCATTCCCCTAACAGTTTTGAATGAAAACAAGACATGGCTCATGTGGCTTGGAGCAGAAAAGAAGCCACATTTCTTCTACAATCCAGTTTTAAGTAAACCAATTTTATTGCTTTAGCTTAGTCTCTGAAGAATATTAATCTAATGTAGGATACCACAGGCAGACAAACTTTATATGGGATCGCTTAAGGGCCAGGATGAAAGACAAGTAGAGAGCATGAGATGTAGTCTCTAAAAAAGTTACTTTGAGTTGCTATTGCAGCCCAGATACCAGGGCATACCCATATAATAAGAATACAACATATGGGGGAGGGGGAGTGATTTAGTACAGCTGTCCCCTCATACTGTAAAAGCAAAAATTCCATTTTGTGCCAAGGAGGAGAAAATGGCAGCATCCCTAATGCCTGCTCAAGTTCATCAGAATTTCCTTTGACCTGCAAAGAGGAGTAATATTTTAACAGTGCCAGAGCACACATGTAGTACAACCAGAGTCTTAACAGTCAAACTTTCAGTTCTAGAGGGTCACTGGCATGTGGGTTCAATTAAAACATGACTGCGAACCACTACTGCCAATCGCCATCCCTTTTAAAAGTGATCGCGTTCATCATGAGATGTAGTTCGAAGTGATGAACTTCAAATAAACAAATGTATTTAAATCTGGATAAAGTCAGCCTATGAAACAGTTCCAATAAATAAGGAATACAAATACCATAGCAATGATTTCTTTAAGTCCCATTCTATCTACATACATACTGCATTTTTTTCTAAAAAACAAAGAGGGAGCTGGCATGGGTGTGAGGTGAAGAGTTCTCGGAGCTCTCGAGAGAACCTATTTTGCCTACTTTTCATCCACCCTTCCCTCAAAAGCCTGGTTATTGCAGCAACCTTTCATCTAATTTTGGCAAATGTCTCTCCCTCTGGTAAGTACAGGCAGTCCCCGAGTTACGCGGATCCGACTTATGTCGGATCCGCACTTACGAACGGGGCTCTCTCGCCCCGGAGCTCGCAGGCAGCGGGACCGCCCAGAGCGCAGCAGTCCCGTCACCTCGACCTCCGGGGCGAGAAAAGCTGCTCCGGGTGCCCCTGGTCTGCTGGGGACCGTCTCCAGCAGACCAGGGACACCGGGAGCAAAGCCAGGGAGGTGGAGGGGTCCCGCGCCACTGAGGCTTTGCTCCCCGTGTCCCTGGTCTGCTGGGGAGGGGGGGCACAGCTAGTGCGCCCCCCCTCAGCAGACCAGGCTTTTGTTGTGGACCCTGGGGTAGAGCAGCTGGGGTGCTGCCTGGTTGGTCCTGCAGGGACCTACCTGGCAGCCCAGCTGTTCTGTCCCAGGCTCGAGATTCAGCCGCTGTTGAAACTGATCAGTGGCTGATTCCAGGAAGCTGGGGGTAGAGCAATTCTGCCTCCAGCTTCCTGTAGTCAGCCCCTGGTCAGTTTCAGCAGCAGCGGCTAAATCTGGAGCCAGTTCCGACTTGCATACAAATTCAACTTAAGAACAAACCTATAGTCCCTATCTTGTACGTAACCCGGGGACTGCCTGTACTGATATAGTCCCCAGGACCGTAGCATCTGAGTGACTTACAATCTGTTACCTATTTATCCTCCTAATACCCATGCATGGTACAGAAGTACTATTAGCACCACTTTTCAGAGGAGAACTTGAGGCACAGAGAGCTTATGTGACTTGCTTAAAGATCCAACAGAAATCATGAAGCAGAGAAAGGACTTGAACTAAGGTCCTCTCCAGTCCTTGTGTTATCCCCTAACTCAGGGGTGGCCAACCCACAGCTCGAGCCGCATGCAACTCTTTGCTCATAGAAATGCAGCTGTTATTATGGTTTCCATACATCCTTTTTTCCCCGGACATATCCTCATTTTCCCATGTTAAATTGCTGTCCAGCCAGCTTTTTTAAAAACACAAAACATGTCTGGGATTCAGGGAGGAAGTGGTGGCACCTGCCTTCAAGGGAATGTTCATTTGTCTTTCAGTGCCGCGTGCTTGGACAGTTCACGGCTGCTCTTTGCACGCGCCCCAGCACCTGGAGGGAAAAGCATGTGGCTGTGGCGGTGGCAACAGCTCTAGTCAGACCCAGGGTGTTGTTAAAAGAATCTGAGACTGCCTGGCTCTGGGGGAGGGGAAGGGCACTGGGTTAGAGCAGGAGGGCTGGGGGTAACCTTAGGGTTATAGATATATACAAAATAAATACATAATACATGCCTTATAGATCTATAAAAATAAATATATAATACATAGATCTTTGCGCTACTATCCACAGCTATTTTGGCTCTTAATCTCTAACTGGTTAGTCACCCCTGCCCTAACTACTTGACCATCAGTCCTTTCAGTTCAGGAACAGTTTTTTTCCTGAAATACTTCCTACTGGTATCATAGGTGCAACTCTACTGACAATAGGAACAGTGGGAGCTCTCCTAAAGAAAAGGCCCTAGGTGGCTGCCATCTGGTTTTCCTGCACTGATGATGCAACTTCTACAGCAAATTTCCATATTTTAAGTTTAATATATGCTTCTGTCAATTTTGATATGATTAACAAAAACACTGTTTTGCAATATTTGTTAGCAAGCGGAATTTAAAGTAAACAATAGATTAGTTCCTTGACTTTCTCTCCCAATATAACAACAAATGTAAACTTTGGCATTTTAAGCAAGATTCATTAAAAAATATATGAAGGATTATGTTTGCCTTTCCCTTTAAGTACACTTTTATCAGTTGCTTTCACACTATATATTTTCTTCCCTAAAGTTCAAGTACTGAAATTAGTGGCTATCGTGCAAACAAGCTATACAGAATAGCAGATGCTATTCTGTATCTCATGTTCTATGCAATGGAAAAAATCTAAATCATTGGAAGTGCCCAGCTCCCCACTTGCTGGTGTCATATAAACAACAGATTAAGATCATATCAGTAATTAATTCCACTAAATCACTAATTCTGTTTTCTACACTGCTTTTTTGGAAGACAACCATGGCCAGAGTGCAAACTGCCACTCGGATGAAAAGCTATGTGATCAGCACTACCGTTTTATATACGAGAAACAGGACACACACGCACACACTCCAAGAAGCCTATTCATCACCACAGCAACGTGTCAAACAAAGGTGGAAACCAATTCATGGAGTCTTAGTCTTCAAAGGAAAGCGCACGAAAGGTGCCTTACGCCTATAAGGGAGGCAGGGATTGTGTATTTGTTTTTGTTATTAAGTAATTTGATGCCATTCACTCATTGCATTTTGATCAAACACAGTGCATGTGCCCAGAGCAGTGGAGAGATACAAAGTTTAGAATTCAAATATGTAAAAATGCTGTGTGTACATTCAGTTAGATCACACTGGCACTGCTCTGAATAGGCGAATTTCTTTCTATATCTGTCTTTTTTTTAAAAAGAGACATTTCATAGTAGTTCCTCCCTCTACCCATCTGCCCACACACATACAAACAATATATTATATTAAGAGGAGCACTAGCAACCAAAATCAGACCTACACAGAGTTACCCAGTGTAGCAGGACACTGAGTATGAAAGAATCTGTCACAAAGGTGAAAAGTTTAAAGGTAGAAATTTAGGGCAATTTTTTTTCTTTTTGGCTAGGGAAAAGGCATGCGTATATAGGGCTTGCCTGCTTTCCCTTCTCCATTCACTTCTTGCCATAAGACTTTCATGATTTTTGATATGGTAAGAAAACCTGCCTGAGACAGTGAAATAATTCTATTAGAGATGCAGATACCTTGTTTCATTCATTTTAATTCTGAATTGTGTTCCAATCTAAGAACAATCTCAGATTCTTTTTATATGGTAGGGAGCGGAGAGGAAATGCGATTCCAGTAACTGAAGGAAGCGATTATGATTTTTGATGCGTCATCCTTTCCCTTAAACCTTCACACTAAAAAAGGAGAAGCAACAAAACCCCAGAACCGCTGCCCCCATCATAAACTATCAAAACTACTTAAAGAGTAGATCAGTCACGACTTCAGCCCGAGCATGCAGAGCGAAGTGCAGATACAGAAGCTGCCACTCTGCCTGCACTGTGTCTGATGAGCACCAAATGCAGAATCTACACTCCAAACTCAAACCCCACCAGTTGCTATTTAGGAGTGAAAACACCATCCTTTCCTTCGGTCTCTAAAGTTGGGGTGGAAAGAGACTTTGCTGTTTTGAAACCAAACGTGCAGCTTCCAAAACTAAAAGGACCGGCTCGTGGGACTCTTATTTTGAGAGATGATTAGGCTGACACGGTCCCATTCATAACAGTGGGCAAAATCAAGGATGGAAGTATGAATTAAAATGACTAATGCAAGGTATCTTTTCCTATAACGGGGTGGGGGGGGGGGGTAGAAGAGATCAATCTTGCCATGAGGAGACTTGCTAGAGATCTCTTTGCACATCCAACGATGCTACAGTGCTATGAAAAACTTATGGAAACAAGAGAAATCTTTGCTAAGCCACTTTTTTTCCTTTGGTTTGAAATTATTCAGCCATCATTAATCTCTAGTACATTTTTTAACGGCTTGTGATTTCTATACCCTTTTTTCTCCTAAGTCAAAGAGCATCTTCCACATAATCCAGCAGCATTTCAGGTGAAGAAGAGGGGGCTGAAGACCTTGTAAGGAGAGTAGCCTAAGTGTATTCTTACCCTGTGCCAAACACACGCTCTTCACAGCATCTTGGCTTGTAAGCTCAAATGCTCGCATGGAAAGATCCCAAAATCTGATCTCAGCTACATCACTATAAATCTAAAGTAGTTCTATTTACTTTGAATCACCTTGGATTTATATACCCACCTAAAAAGGGGGTAATATGATCAATATGGATCTATTGGTTAGGTAGGGAACTTAGGAGTTCTGATTCTATTTCTACCTCTTCCTCTAATTCACCCCATGACCTTAACTAAGTCAGTTAACCTGGTTGTACATGATTATTTAAGCTCTATAATAGGTGTAAAACCAACCATCCCCACAAGGAGTGCTGATGCTCAATGCTTACCCCCTTTGTAAAGCACATCTACTGATAAAAAAACACTATGTAGGCCAGTGGTCTCCAACCTTTTTAAGCATGAAATCACTTTTTGAATTTAAGTGCAATCCGGGATCCACCTCAAACCCAAACACCCTTGCCCCGCCTCCTTCCCACCCCTTCTCCAAGGCCCCGCCCCTGCTCACTCCATCCTCCCTCCCCCCATCCTCACTCACTTTTATCAAACTGGGGGAAGTGGGCGGAGGGCGGAAGGGAGAGGGATACGGTTTCTGATCTTCAGCTAAAGGATTTGGAGCGTGAGAGGGGTTCTGAGATGAACCTGGGGCAGGGAGTTATGGTGCAGGCGCTGTGCAGGGTGCAGGCGCTGGGAGGGAGTTTGTGTACAGGGGGACTCAGAGCTAGGACTGGAGTTTGGGGTGCTGGAGGGATTCAGGACTGGGTCCAGGGTTTGAAGCACAGGCACCGTTTATCACAGGTGGCTGCTGAGTGGTGGTGCATGGAGCTAAGGCAAGCTCACACCTACACTGGCCCTGCACCACTCCCAAAAGCAGCCAGCAAACTATCTCTATCCCTGCCCTCCCCTTCTCTGTGGAGATTGGGTATAGGGTGGAAAGAGGGGCACCCTGACGTCAGTACCTTCTTTCCTCTTCCTTCCTATGCTCTGCACAGCAAGCAAGAGACTCCCAGGGCTGGGAGGCAGCTCCAAGGCAGAAGGCAAGAGCAGCATGGCAGTGTTGAGAGGGGCAGATAAAGTACTGGCAGTTGACAGCCTCCCGGACCAGTCAGGATCACCTGTCAGAGGCTCCAAGATCTACCAGTAGAACTTGATCTACTGGTTAGTGACACAATTGCGGCCCGTGTTCCGGTTTAATACGGCCCCACAGGTAATTTGGCAATATCTATCTTTTATGGCCCCCAACAAATCCATATGTATTGAGATGAATACATTGTAAAATCTCAGTTAATGTCAGTTGGTCTAAATCAGTTATAAATATATTTGGACACAACATGTATACTTGGTGTTATGTTCCTGTTCATATTTTTTTAACTTAAAAGTTGACAGACAACCTTTATTACCAATAATATGTAATGTACTTTACAATGTTCCTGACATATATTTCAGCTTCCTGGATTTTTTTTTCATCTGGCCTTCAGATATGAAAGGCAGAGTGATTTAACACCTGTTTAGATTTGTCATCCATGTGACGAAATGAAAAGTATGCTGTTTGGAATAAACTTTGCATAAAATAATTAATTTGCATTTAATTTTAATGGTTCAAAGAATGTCAGGCAAAATGGTCGGCCCTCACGCATGTTCACTTCATCAAATCTGGCCCTCTTTGAAAAAAGTTTGGACACCCCTGATGTAGAGACATAAATAATCAAGGGTGATTTACAAAGTTATCACTAGTCTACCAAGTTATTATTGTACATCGAAACAAAATCACTTGGTCCCTGCTATATCTTGTTTTCAAAGGTTTATAGCCACTATGTAAACAAAGTGCTGTCTGATATCTTAACATGTTTCTAATTGCCACTTCTCTGCATTCACTAGTTAAGGCTCACAACTTGTCTAACGAATAGCGGAGGCAGATATCAAGGTCATGAGTAGGTCCTGAATTTGTGATCTTCAAAATCAAACAACAGCTGGTCTTCCCACTTCAAGTGCAGGAGGCCTATTTTCTTGTAAATAAGCAATAGGCTTTTATAGGCCTGGTGACAAGCCGTTAAAAGGAAAACATGTTCAATGCAAAAAAAACAAAAAAAAAAACCCCACACATACTATTGGGAAGAGCAGGAGGGTGTATCTAGTGGGATCCCACTATTCAATATTTTCATTCGTGACTTGAACAATAGAATGGAGAGTGTGCTTACAACATTTGCAGAGAACGCTAACCCGGGAGGGGTTACTAGCACTCTGCACAAAAGGATTAGAATGAAAAAATATCCTTGACAAGCTGGAGAACTGCTCTGAAATCAACCAAAATGAGATTCAATACAAGTGCAAGCTACTCTGTTTAGGGTAGATAAATTGAATACACATAGATGCCCACTCTGTGTGTGCTCCAGGGCTAGAGCATTCACAGGGGAAAATTGGTGAGTGCAACAGCTCCCCTATCATCCTCTCCACACACCCCAGAGCCGCTCATTCACAGATGGGTCCCACGGATCAGCACTTCACCCTCCGTCCTCACACCGCCTGCCTGCCACAATCAGCTGTTTCATGGTGTTGGATAGCCTCAGCAGAGGATAGGGAGTGAGGATGAGGCGCACTTGGGGGAGGAGACAGAATGGGGTGGAAAGTGAGTCCTGAGGAAAGCAACCAAGCGATAAAGGATTTTGAAAGTCTGACCTATAAGAAAAGTTTAAAAACTAGATAGGTTTGATTTTTTGAGACTCATATAGGGAAGGGGCAGTCGATAACAGCCTTCAAATGCGTTAAGTGCTCTTACAAAAAGAACATTGATCAATTGTTCATTTAAGGTAGCACAAAAAGTAACTAGATTAATCTGCAGCAGATTAGATATTAGGGGAAATGTTTCTAGCTCTAAAAGTAGTTGAGCATTGGAACAGGCTTTCAAGGGAGATGGTGGAATCCCTGTCATTGGAGGTTTTTAAGACCAGGTTGGACAGATACCTGTCTGCAGGCTTGCTAACGGCAACTACCCTGGGGCCAGGTGATTCAAAAGGGCCTGGAACTCCTGGTTGCCACTGCTGCTTAAAGTGGCTGGAGAGCCACGCCCTTTACACCAGTACCGGAGCCCTGGATGGTGCACTCCAGGTGGCGCTGAAGAGCTAGTAGGGGGAAGCCAGCCTTAGCCCCCTGCCTTCTACCCAAGGCCTCACCCCTTTCTAGGAGCACACAGCCAACACCCTACCCCGCCCCCCGCCTTGCCCCAGGGCCTGGTACATCTGTCAGCCTCTCTGCCTGTCCGGATGGTCTAGTTGCATTAGATCCTTCCTCAGCATAGGGAGCTGAACTAAATGACCTCTAAAAGTACCTTCCAGAGCTACAGTCCGGTGATAATGTGATTTACTGGTCCTAAAAGAAGTTGTACGGGTCTATTTCAAACATAATCAGCCCAGAGACCACAAGATGAGAACCCTTAAAAAATAACCCACGCTGCTCTGATTACTATCTTTAGTCTCCTCTCTGTCAACACACACCTCAATTGTGGTAATTGTAGAAACTTTTTTGTTCTCTTATTTAGCTCTTAGGTTCAGAGTAAGCATGTTCCATCATTTGAGCACAGGAGTTTTGAGCTCTCAGACTGTATAAAAACTAAGCAATTGTTTCTACCTCAAGCAATTCCCAAGGTAGCAGCTGTTATGTCAGAAGTGACGTGGGAAAAGTACTCCTGGTGGTCATGAGAACTGTGCGATTTTAAAGACATGTATCTTGTGACTTTCAGGAATACAAAGATACTTTCCACCAGTGTAAAATCTGGTATTCCAAGCTTTCCTGTACAGTTACGGCCTCAGTCTTGCAATCTGATAAGCCCAGGACTATCCAGGAAATGGTGTGGCGGGACACTGATGTCAATGGAATTCGAAACAGAAAGTTTTGCAAACCCTGATTAGATTGTAGGGATAGGGCTCTAAAATACCTACTGGTATTTAAAGACATATTGAGGATTAAAAACCACTGTTCATTTTCTGAAAGTTGTCTCCGTCTCCAATAAAAAAACGGAACACAAATCGGGAAGGGAAATGTTTAGTTGGCAAGTCTGCACTTTGAATAGAGAAAAGTATCAAACTTCTTAGCAGCAGTCCACATATTTACTTGCATGGAATTGCAGCATCATCAACTCCAGAAAGGAACAGATTGCTACAGTTTTGCCACATGTCACACAGATGGGAGAAACCTGACAGAGTCCATCTAGAAACAAGTGCAGGATCTGAGTCTCAGAGGAGGATACATCAGATATTAAACTGATAACAGACACCATACCTGCAGAGTCACGTCCATGCTGTTTTTGTTACAAAGCATCACCAAAATGAGACTGAATGAGTTGAAATTGATTTATACATATGCACATACATGAAAGAGCACACACACCCTTTTTTTTTTTTTAAGGCAGTAAAAACATTTTCCTGGCAGTTACATAAAAGGCTTTGGAGAGTTTAGTTTCCCATTCGGAGAGAGAGAGAAACCTGGCACTTTTAATCATCCTCAATTTGACAGCAGGCAGTCAGTGATTCTGTTATCAGAGCCCCACAGCTTGTATTCTCAGACTATGAAGGGTAAGACACAGGGTATTAAAGAAAGCCCTCTAATATTAAAAAGGCAGATTCTTGTTGATTAATGCAATGTACTACTGTAGCTCTGTCTTTTCTTTCAAGTTTGACTTCCCAGGGGATTTATTTATTTTAGAAAGGGGGAGGAGGGGATCCACGCACAAAAACAGTCAGTATTTCCTAGGATTAACTGGTAGCCTGCACAATTCTTCTTCCCTTTTTAACTAGTCAGTCATTTTTCCGGCAAAAGCAGGGAGTTCACAACCCTTTGACCCCTGGCATTTAATGCTTGTTTAAAGGTTTTAGCCTTCATAAAAACAAGAGGCCACTTTCAAACATAACTCACCAGTGACCAATTAAGCAATTCCCATGTGTCTGGATTCAAACTTCAGTTTGATTAGACACATACTATTAGGCACAGATTCACCATTCCTGCTCCTGCTCAACTCAGCTCAAGTGACTGATGTTTCTGTCCAGAAGTACTTGAAGGTGATTACCCAAAAAAAGATGTCTTAGTGGAGAAAGTTAGAATGGACATGAAGACAATATTCAGGATTCATAATTGCATGCTTCTAATTTCATTGTTCGGTAGGTTCAATTAATTCTTCAGTTGGATTTACTCTACTAAGAGGTATATATAACCTAAGTTATAATTAATGTTTTCCCCCCGCATTTCATGATACTGGATTTAAATGGTGACAAAGGTCTGATGGTGCAAAGGTGGTTTGCCTCAGTCCTTTATGGAGCTCCACTGACTTCAGTGGGGTTCCCTGTGCAGAACCAGGGCCTCAGGTAGAGACTATCCACACTAGTTATAACCGCGGTGGTTAAGGTAGCAAAAGTATCCATTCTGATACTGTCTTCATATGTGTGGAAGTGCAAATTTCGAATACAGTCCCTTCACTTAGAGCCGTGGTCCCCAACACGGTGCCCGTGGGTGCCATGGCGCCCGCGGGGGCCTTTGGCGGCGCCCTCCAAGTGCTCAGGGCTGGCCTGGCCCCGGGCGCGCGGCGCTTGGGGGGGGGGGGGAAGAGCGCTAGCGCCGGCCCTGGCCTCGGGTGCACGGCGCTTGGGGGAGGGGGGGGAGAGATCGCTAGCGCTGGCCCCGGGCACACGGCGCTTGGGGGAAGGGGGGGAGAGAGCGCACCGGCCCCGGGCGCGTGGCACTTGAGGGGAGAGCGCCGGCCCCCGGAATGCGGCTATGGGGGGGCCCCGCCCCCCGGGCGGGCGAACGGCCACACCCCCTGGCGCCCGGCAACCCCAAATGGTTGGGGACCACTGACTTAGAGTAATGAGTAATTGTATAGGTAACTGATGGCAACATTTGTGCTCCCTCTAATAATTCTGTGGAAAATTTTACTGCCATTCTCTGCTTCCTACACACATTCTTCTATGACATGGGGACATATTGTCCCACAGGCATGCCCCATGTGACCACCCCAGTGAAATCACTAGAAGTAGAGCAAGGTAAAAAAAGAAAACTACCATTACACATCTTCATTTCCAATGGAAAATGAATGCTGCCTGATCAGCTGCTGCCACATTTGCTCTCTCCATTCTACAGCTTCTGTAAGCAGATGGTGAGGAAGAAGGCCAGACAGAGGAATTATACGACTGGACCTTAAGGTTCAAAGTAGCCATAACTGCTCTATCCAGGGGGAGAGGGGATCTCTCTCCCTTTTGACCAGCCTATAACCAAGCTGAAAAGTTCCCTCTCTATGCTGTGAATTCCTCAAAAGACAGACCGCACAGGCTGGTATGTTTCACATCCCTTCTCTTAGACAGTACCGGTGCCATTGTCATGGCACTTTCCAAGCAAGCACGTTTATTCCTTACACAAAAGCATTACGGAGAAAACATGTTAAAAACAGCAGAAGAACCTACATGCCTGTTAATAAGTTTACCAATGTTCAACCACTCACTCAAGCAATGGTTCTGCATGGTGATTAGTCCTTCCAACCCCACACAAGATTGTTGTTTTTTTTAATGGTGTCATGTTCCTTACAGCTTCAGCTCAGAACTAGCACTCAAGTCTCATGGGGTAGAGAAGCAAAGATCTTCAACCCTTCTCTAAACATTGCCCTAAAGGCATTAAATATCGGTTAATTTACTAGTCAAGCAGTCGATGGAATGTCCGCATTTCTCCTTTGAAATGTACAAGAGCCCCCACTGGGAAATCCCTCTAACTCTGGGCTGCACACGAGTGCCAGCTGTGAAATGCACAAGAGTCCCCAGCGGGGGATCTTGTGCATTTCAAAGTGGAAGTGCCCTCATGGATCCCGGGGTCAGTGGGGGACTCCCCAGCTAATCCCAGGTTCTGCGGAAATGCTGTGTGGAGCCAGGGATCAGCTTTGAAACACCATGGAGGCATTTTAAATGGGCAGCGCCGTACAGCTGTGCGGTGCTGCCCCTTTGAAACACCACCACAGCATTTCAAAGCGGCAGCACCGCATGGAGCCCAGGTACATCTCTGTGCAGCGCTGCCCCTTTGAAGTACCCTCTCTTCCCCCTGTCTTTGCTGCCTCTATCAGATAGAGGCAGGAAGGGGGAGGAAATAACTAGTCCTTAACACCCTTACATTGTCCTCCCTCTCCCACCCTGGGAACAAAGGTCCTGTCTGCTAGCTGGATCAGAAAGAAGGTCAGTATTAATTATGGCTATTAACGAAAACTCTTAGTTTTGTTTGTTGGTGCTTGAAGAATCCAATAAGAATCAGTATATGAGAGCAACTCTCAAGTGGTGATAACTCTCTGGAAGAGAGCTGAGTGAACTTGTCTACCCATCTTCTACTTTTCTTAGTTTCTAGAGCAGGAGGGTGGGGGAGAATATCGGCCCCTGGGCCAGATCCCGTCTGCTAAGTTTAGCCCCTGGCCAGCCCCCACTGCTATATTTACCTGCACCTTTACAGGTACAGGCGATCGCAGCTCCTAGTGGCTGGGAATGGCATTCCACTGCCAACGGGATCTGTGACTGCTGTTACCTGAAGAGATAGAGGTAAATACAATGGCAGCAGCCGTCAGGGGCCACCCTGATAAACTACCAACATTTTATTGTCCATCCCTGTTATAGAGGGCTGCGGTCTTCCTCCCTCATGAAATTAAATACACTCTCTCAATAGTACCTAAACTTTTGCACTTTAATACAATGAATACAGTACTTATATACTTAAGCTAAATGCAGTAATGTTTAGCGTAATTCAACACTGTCAAGGATATTGTCCTATAAGCCACTTCTACGACCAAGCATTATCTACAGACTCTTTTAGGTATAAGTTTATACAGCTTTTAAAGAAGCAGCAGCAGGTAGGTGACTAGCAACTTATTAAACAAGACACTCATATCTAAGCAAAGCATGGTTCAGTTTATTTGGGCTATTGGTACTTAGGGTACGTCTAGACTACATGCTTCTGTCGCCAGAGGCATGTAGATTAGGCTACCAGACATAGTAAAATGAAGCGGCGATTTAAATAATCGCCGCTTCATTTAAATTTACATGGCTGCCACGCTGAGCCGACAAACAGCTGATCAGCTGTTTGTCGGCTCAGCGCGATAGTCTGGACGTGCGGGTATGGACATCAAAGGTATTTGTCGACTACCCAGGTAAACCTCATCCCAGGAGGCATACCTGGGTGGTCGACAAATACCTTTGATGTCGACACCCGCGCGTCCAGACTATCGCGCTGAGCCGACAAACAGCTGATCAGCTGTTTGTCGGCTCAGCACGGCAGCCATGTAAATTTAAATGAAGCGGCAATTATTTAAATCGCCGCTTCATTTTACTATGTCTGGTAGCCTAATCTACATGCCTCTGGCGACAGAGGCATGTAGTCTAGACGTACCCCTCGTGAGCCAGTGTTGGCTAGTGGCCAGAGCACTAGGGACTCAGGAGACCTGAATTCT